>NW_027192528.1:543527-612043 GCF_041956765.1 Thermoascus crustaceus | reverse complement strand
ATTTTTATTTTTTATTTTTATTTTTATTTCTTTAATAAAAGAAAAGAATTGAAATTGCGGTCCACTTACATAGTATACCATATATACCTGGTTTTTAGGTACATGGTCTGTTTATGATTTCTTATCCCAGGTTCTCCGTCTTCATCGTATGATGGTAGGTCGGGTAGGTAAGGGCGGCGAGCAGCTCGAGCTCGTGTGGGTACGACCTCCTTCTACCTTCCACGTGCTGGCTCATCTGAAGGACTCCCAAGCAGGCCTTCGACAAATAATTAATACTATTATGTGACAGTAATGTTGTTACTATATTAGAATAAATGGGAAGACGAGGTTCATAAATATCCATATTCTAAGAGACTGTTTTTCGTTTATCCATTTTCACACCACGAAGACAACCAACCGGCTTACATAACAGAATCCGGAGCACCTTGCGCCGAACCGCGAACGGCGAAGATCGAGTCGTGGAGCAAAACTTTAATAAATGCTAGAGGTCAAGCATCCGGAGATGCTAACCCGAAACGTCCATCAGAAAAAAACCCACCGGCCGGGGCTGACTTCACTTCGTATCGGACCTATCAGATCAACCTGCTGCACCATTGCAATAAGAGATCCATCCAGACGGGAGGATTTATATTTCACTTTTTTTTTATATCAATATTTTAATTTTTTTTATTATCTTCGCAACGGTCTCAATTGAGATCATCGGAAAGGACAAAAACAAAAGTCTGGACCGGAAAGAAGACGCGCAGACCTACACGCGCATCGCTGCTCTACATCCAAGAACACACTGCTGGGCATAGCCACCATACATACATCAAACTATCCAATTCAACTTCTTGGATACCTACCTACATACCTACCTACCTATCGTAGGTAGACCAGCCTTAAAGAAACAAAGAAAGTTACCCAATCATGGTCCGTATCAAACACCGCTACCTCCTCGTCGACATCCTCTACCCGTCCCCCGCCACTACTCCTCCTCTATCATCATCTTCGTCATCATCACGTCTGTTAGGTGGTGATGATGCAGGGCTCCGCTCGCATCTCCAGATCCACGCCCCGACGTCGGACGCGTTGACGCCGGGCCTGCTGGCGAAGATGGTGCGCGAGGAAGTGGCAGAGATGTTTGGGGATTGGGGGGTCGGGAGGTTGGGAGGGGCGGGGGGTGGGAGTGTTAGTGGTATGTCTTTTCTCTTTTTCTTCTTTCTTCCTTACCTATTTGTTTGTTTTCCTGTTGTTTTCATTCTTCTGTTTCTTTTCTGGGTACATTGATGGAATGGTCCGAAGTTGAGACGGGGAACCTTTGACTTGAATTGAACTTGCTCTTTTTTTTTCTCAAATGCCGTGTCAGGCGGCTTGTTTGAGAATATACGTATACACCAGTCTTAAACTTCACCTTCGGCTCTTGTGTGTTATAAATATCCTTTTTCCCCCCTGTGCTGCACCGCCTCGTTCGTGGGAACATGCTCTGAAATAAATGCTTTGTTTATCTTATCCTGTCTGTCTGATATTGTCCTTTTTTGCCCTCATTCATATATCTCTCCCTGTCCACCTTCTTCCGCTTCGTCTACGTCTTTTATCAATCGCTAACTAACTAATAACCAAAAACAGTAAAATATCTCTCCCCCGCAACCTCCACCGCCATCATCCGCTGCCCCCGCGCCTCCTTCCGCCTCGTCTGGGCCGCCCTGACCTACATGTCCTACGTCCCCGGCGGCCCAACATCGAAACGCCAGACAATAACCGCCGGTCCCGGTTCCGGTGTGCCCTCGACACGCCCCTGCGTGTTCCGCGTCATCAGGGTCTCTGGCACCATGCGCAAGGCGGAGGAGGAGGCGATCCGGAGGGCGAGGAGGGAGATTGTGAAGATGAGAAGGGGGGAGGAGGTGGGTGTTTTGGGGGGGTTGGTTGGTGCAGCGGCGGTGGATGAGAGGGAGATGGAGGTTGGTATGTTTGGGGGTGAGGGTGAAGATGAAAAGGATGGGGACGTCGAGAGTATGAGCGAGTGAGTTGTCACCTGTTGATTGTTTTGGAGTGGATATGGTCCTGGGTTGGGATTGATTTAGAAGGAAAAGAATTGGTGGCGCATATGTATTATTTATATGTCCGGTTCTGGTTTATGCATCTCGAGATACCCTGTCTATAGTACAATGCAGATAGATACATGACATGATAAGATATGATACACTCATTACTTTCGTATGACTTTTATCCCGCTGTCTGGCAGCGGCCCACTAAATTCGTCAAGATCGTCGTCATCATCATCACCGGCAGCGCCGCCGCTCGCCGCTTTTTGAGCCTTGGCCTCCTCTTCCCACTGTTTCCGCTCCATCTCATCATATTCCTCTTTATGATCGAGCCACCGCTCCTGCACGTCCCGGATATCCATCGTCCCCAACCCTTCCCGCACAGCGACCTGCCAGACGGTATCGTTCGCGCCCTCCGCGGTGCCAAAGGCATACCCGCTCGCACGGTCAATGACGTGCAGCAGACTCATCATGCTCTTCTTGTCCTCGACCGCAAGGGTCTCGAAGGCAACGAGGCCGAACTCCTGCACGAGCTCGATGATGGCGTTGTTGAGGGCGCCGAACTTGGAGTGCGCGAGCCGCGACGTCTCGGCCTCCAGGTGCGGTAGGAGGTAGGTGAGGTCTTGGACTTCCGTGTAGAAGTCGAGATTGAAGGGGAGAGGGGCATAGTTGGAGAGGTTGTCGATTTTGGTCAGGACGTTCAGGTGCGGTAGGTCCATCTGGAGCATGGCGCGGAGGGAGAGGAGGAGGGCGGAGATGTACATCGATGGGAGGGTGAGGTTGTAGGAGTCGACGAGATGGATTACTATTAACTGTAGACAGAGGTCAGCATGCTGTACTGTAATAAAGAAAGGCAAGGTAGGAAGGGGACGGGGGAGCAGACTCTATACCCGAGTTTCTGTATCTGGAAGAAGATGTGTCGTAACGAGGAGTGATGCGTAAACAGCTCTACCTGGCCGGGGCAGTCGAAGAGGACGTAGTCATCTGCAACAACCAACAGTATCAGCGTCATGTCCATCATCTCGAGTCAACTCCGCAGCGCGGGTACCTACCTCCAAGCGACTTCAACCCCTCCGTCAACCACTCGATATTCTCCTCCAACTCTTCAAGCGCATACAATATGCCTCCGTTCGGCCCCAACGTATCCTCTGCCATGATCTCCTCCAGCGTGACAAGATCGCGCACATCCAGCGCGCATGGATATGAGGTCTGGTCGTTGGCGGGGTCCAGGTTCACGACGGAGCATTTCCGTCCGATGGCGCCCATGAACTGGTGCATTCCATTACAATATGTCGACTTCCCCGAGCCCGGGGGCCCTATTACCAGCTGCGCGAAAGGCATGATCGAGTGTTTGAACCACCTGGTGGTGGCGTGAATCAGTGTAGCAGGTAGATCTGGATATCAGACCAATAATGCGGGCGGAGGGGGCTTGGCTTTAGACGAGGGGGATGATGCAAGGCGGTGAGGCGAGGCAGAAAACGGGCCGGGTCCAGAGCAGCGCGAAGCTTTGAGTCGCAGTCGGGATCAGCATCAACAAGTCGAGGATAACGGCAACGACGAGACCGTGAGCCGTTGGCTTTCTCGCTTTATTCTGCCCTCTATTCTTCATCAATATGTCCTCCAGTACGTGTGCAACTCTTACAATTCAAGGAATTTACTTGCTAACGCTGGAACAGACCAATTTACCGTGGCATCCCCGCCCACCGATGCCATCTCCGCCCTCAAGTTCTCTCCGGAACCAGACTCTACGCGGTTCGTCGTGTCATCGTGGGATAAGAATGTCTATCTATATGACCTACGTGACGAGAACGGGAATGTAGGTGAAGAAGGAAAGCTGCTGCAGAAGTTCGCGCACCGAGCGCCCGTGCTGGATGTGTGCTTCGGTGAGAATGAGAATGAGATCTTTACCGCTGGGTTGGATTGGGATGTGAGGAAGTGAGTACATCGCATTTTTCATTCTTACTAGCGCGAGGATAATCCCACGTTGAACAGTCCCGTTGACACAATGTAACAGGATCGACGTCCAATCCTCCACCCAAACCGTCCTCAGCAGCCACGACGCAGGCGTCAAATCCGTTGTCTACAGCAAAGAGCACCGCCTCGTCATATCTGCCTCCTGGGACTCGACACTCCACATCCACCGCACCGACCCCAACCTCGACTCCTTCCCCGCGACCATCCCCCTGCCATCGAAACCCTTCTCGCTCTCCCTCACCCCGACCAAACTCGTCGTCGCCATGGCTTCGCGCGCCCTGCACATCTACGACCTCAAGTCCCTGGCCTTGCTCTTCGACCAGTCCGACCGGGAGCCTCCAAACAAGATCGAGATCGAGCCCTGGCAGCGCCGGGAGAGCAGTCTCAAGTTCATGACGCGCGCGGTGGCCTGCATGCCCAATGACGACGGGTACGCTTCGTCGAGCATCGAGGGCCGTGTGGCGGTCGAGTGGTTCGACCCTTCGCCCGAATCGCAGGCGCGGAAGTACGCGTTCAAGTGCCACAGACAGACGGTGGATAATGTCGATGTGGTGTACCCCGTCAATGCACTGACGTTCCACCCCATTCATGGGACCTTCGCTTCCGGAGGCGGTGATGGCGTCGTGGCGCTGTGGGATGGTATCGCGAAGAGGAGGATCAGGCAGTACCAGAAGTATCCGTCCAGCGTGGCTGCGCTGTCGTTTAGTTCAAATGGCATGTACCTTGCCATCGCTATCAGTCCTGGATTCGAAGAGGGGAAGGAGGACGTCTCCGAGGGGACGGTCGAGATATACGTGCGTAAACTGGGAGAGACGGAGGCGAAGGGGAAGGCGGCGAAGTAAGTCCTCGTTCGTCAGCTAAAATGGTAATTACTGCTCAATTTTTTCCCCTCTCTTTTTCTATCTGTCTGCTTGAAACGGTTTTGGCGAATCGGTGACGGGTTACTACTACTGCTGCTACTACTTCTGTTACGAGAGGTCGAGATCAAAAGCGTTGTTGACATGTAAGATACAAAGACCGCCCACTGTTCTACATGGTATAAAGGTATAGTTTCTATTCATCAATCACATAAAATGAAAGGAAAAGATGAAAAAGAAAACGAAAACACACAATCCATCAATCAAGCAGCGGCCTTGCGCACGGTCACCGAGCCGTCCGGCATACCGAAGTACGCAGCGACTGGTCTCTGACCTCCGATTCCACCGGCAGCCTGCGCCTGAGGACCGGTCAAGCCCGAGAAGATACCGACTTCCAGAACACCGGCGATCTGCTTGATGGCCTGCGAAAGTGCGTTGACCTCCCACACGCCTGCCTTTCCGCTGCCGTCCTTGCCCGCAGCGACGTCAGCCGGCAGAAGCAATTGCGGGAATGGTGCGTCGATGATGAAGAAGTCCTGGTCTGTCTTGAGGGGGCCTTCCTTGGGCGCGGCAGCGAGACGGATGGCCGGGTTGATGCTTCCCATCTCCTTCAGCTTGGTGAGAACGCGGCGGGCGGCGATGGGGGCGACCTCGATAGGGATGTATTTCCATCCCGTCAGGAGGCGGGACTGGAGTTTGCGGGAGTCTAGTTTTTAGTTCGTGCGTTAGCATGAGATTCTATCTTATGTTTTGCTTTTTCTTTGAAACAGGGATACCAACCTGCAACGCAGATGAACTGCTTAGCCTGCAGGGCCACGATCTTCTCCTGGAAGAGACAGGCACCTCCGCCCTTGATCAGGTTCAGGTCGTCGTCCACCTCGTCGGCGCCATCGAACGCAACGTCCAGCACGGTGCCTTCGGGCAAAGCGTCGAACTCGACGGCCGTCAGGCCAGCGTTAATGATGAGCTGCTTGGACTGGAAGCCCGTGGGGACGTATTTAGTGCGTGAAGTATCCACGCCTAGCTCCTTGATCGCCTCGACGACGTAGACGATCGTCGTACCGCTGCCAATACCAACGAACCTGGCGTCCTTAGGGTAGTGATTTTCGACGGCGACTTTGGCGGCAGCGCGTTTAGCTGCCTCGACGGGCGAGAGAGTGGCCATGGTGTGGGATTGAAGAGGTCTGGGGTAGGCGGGTGCGGTCCTGCAAAGAGCGTGATATGGGGAGAGAGCGGGGAGGGCAGCCGTAGCAGCAACACGAGGGGTAGAGAAGGTGGGAGGCTGGAGAAGGGCACGTCTTGCCCTGCATATAAAAAGAGATCGCTCCTTAGTCGCCGCACATGCTCGGGTAAAATTGGGGTTTTTGCTGGAATGTGTGGGGAATTGATGGAGCCAGAGAGCTTGGGAGTTCCGCAACTCACGAGGCGAGGAGTGATCTGAACGCGATGTATTCCATGGCAGCAGCCCTGTCCGCAATTGAATCCCTGCGGTGCCTTGTTAAGTAAAACTCGAGGATATAGTGCCCGGAGGACAGACGCCCGACAGCGCCAGGATCACCCGCACGGGACAAGCAGACGCTCAGCTCCCTGTTCGACCGGCAGCCTGCGGGATTTTGTCGTCTTTTTTTCTTACCTGTCAGCTGTGCCTGAGCTCCCTTTGAGCCGATCTGCGGCTCGCGGGATGGCGGGGAACCGTCTGCGTCATAGGCTCGCACGCGCCCACGCATCCGGGCCGACTCCACTCCGACGTCGTGATGCGCCGAGCTGCGATGCGGTGCTCTGTTATCGCTTCTGCTGTCACCGCGGACGGGCGAGCTCTGAGGAAGGTCGGGAGACTTCCTGTGGCCCCGTGTTTTCCCTGTTTTGTACCTGTGATCTTCGTCTCGTTGCCTCTCCAGTTCGCTCGTTGACTCCATCAACCCCTCCTTCATGACGGACGCCTTCCCGGGAGCCCTCGTGGGCCCCTCTTCTAAAGAAAGGAAGTATGACAGACAGCTGCGCTTATGGGCTGCTAGCGGGCAGCAAGCTCTGGAGGAGTCCCGCGTGCTTCTCGTCAATTCGGACGGTGCCATAGATGGCGATGGCACGGCAGTATCTGGCGTTGTCGGAGTCGAGGCGCTCAAGAACCTCGTGTTGCCTGGGATCGGGGGGTTTACGATCGTGGACCCCGCTTCTGTCACAGAGTCGGACCTGGGCGTCAATTTCTTCCTAGAAGAGGACAGTCTTCGAAAGTCCAGAGCGGAGGAGACCTGCAGACTGCTGAAGGAGCTGAATCCGGACGTAGATGGCAGCTTCTACGCCGAGGTACACACACATGCCTTGGAGAACCCACCTGATACATGTTCCTGCTATGCCAGCTAACAGCCAGACAGCCGATCGCAGAGCTTCTCCAGCGCCCAGATTTTTTGCCGCAGTACAAACTGGTCCTAATCTCCGGTCCTATGAAACGCTCCTCTCTTGATGCCGTCTGCCAGGCCGCCCGCGAACTTGGAATTCCTGTTATTTATACCCACTCTGTTGGATTCTATTCCGCTTTCTCTCTTCAGCTTCCTTCTGAGTTTCCCATAGTAGAGACGCATCCAGATCCGGATTCGACGCAGGATCTGCGCCTGCTGAACCCTTGGCCAGAGCTGGCCGCTGCTGGTGCTCGTATCAGTAACCTGGACTCGCTCGATGACCACCAACACGGCCACGTCCCATACATTTTGCTTTTGCTGCACTACCTCGAGAAATGGAAAGCAGCGCATGGAGGCAATGTCCCGTCGAACTACAAAGAGAAGACAGAATTCCGGGAGATGGTACGAGCTGGCGCGCGGACGGACAATGCTGAAGGAGGGGAAGAGAACTTTGACGAGGCCGTTGGAGCTGTGCTGAAGAGCATAAACCCATTTTTATTGCGGAGTACCATACGTGATGTTTTTGAGATGGACCAGTGTGTGAACCTGAAGCAGGACTCGGATAACTTCTGGATCATTGCCTCGGCCATCCGTGCTTTCTATAACAAGCACGGGGTGCTGCCACTTCCCGGATCGCTCCCAGATATGAAAGCAACTTCGGCAGACTACATTGCTCTCCAGAATATCTATAAGAGTAAGGCACGGAAGGATTTAGAGGAAGTCCTGGAAACGGTCCGCGCTACTGAGATGCAGCTGGGGTCAAGACCGGTCCCAGTCTCGGAGAGGGAGGTAGAGATATTCTGCAAGAATGCAGCACATATCAAGGTTATTCACGGGCGCGATATCCCACAGATAGAAGAGAATGCGACGCAAACGCTCAAGACAATCAGAGACAATCTGGGTTTCCCCGAGTCCGTGGTTCCGATCTTCATCGCCTTCCAAGCTTTGGATGAGATTGTCGATGAGATCCAAAATGGCAAGGCACCTAAAACCTCTCTCGACGATGAAGCCAAGTGGAACACGCACATTGAGCGTCTCCTTAATCTCATCGCCGCTGGCGATCCCAGTTCCGTCGATGAAGAGGCACGCGAGCGTGTCCTCAAAGCGGCACAGGAGCTCCGACGCGCGGAGGGAGGTGAGCTGCACAACATCTCGTCGCTTACAGGCGGGTTGGTTGCGCAGGAGGCGCTCAAGGTGCTTACGAGGCAGTATGTCCCTTTGGACAACACCTGCGTCTTTGACGGCATCGGGAGCCGCAGCGAGATGTTCCGGCTGTAGCTTAAGATGATTGATGTTTGTCTCGACGCGCATGACATGAAACTTCAGGAACGCTATCTTTGCGGATCTGTATGACCTTGCTTGTGGCTAGCTTTTGCTGAAACCCATATCTAACGAATAGATGAATTTTGGCCTTCATCCTGCGCAAGCCTAGTACGTAGGATCCAATTTTAAGGGAACAATGGATCGGAAACTCCGCTCCGGGCACGGGTATTGATAATTAGAGATCGCCATATCTACAGCTGGTAGAACAGGTCCCTTAGTAGGTAAGCGGGATGCGTAGGTCTCCATCCAGGCCTCCAGTTAGGTAGCAGCCTTAGAGCCCTGGTACAATTTAGGCAGACAGCGCTACTCCCGTGATCACGCATGGCCTAACTCTTACCTCCAACTCAAACTGCACAACTATCCGCCTAAGGTTGGACACGGTACATCCTATTCCTGTGTTTGTTAAAAGAAACCCGACAGTCTATTGGTCTCCTCAAATATAGATCGGTCAACAGAGCTTTACTGACTCTCCAGCCAGACCGAACCAAGCGAGAATCGCGTTCCTTCCAGGCTAGACTAGCTGAACAGTGGTTGCGGCCCGCTGGATGAAAAGCTACCACATGTTCGTCATGTTTCCCCGCATGCGCCGTCGATCAAAAGCATGTCCGAACGGATCTCATAAGCAGAATGATGAAATATTCTCCGGGCGCATACCTCGTTAGGTAATATCAGTATTCTCGCTACTGAGATTCCCACTATTAGTCATATCTTCCTTCTCCTGTGCAATCTTACGTCCTTCATCTCTCGGATTCTAATAATACGCCCAAGCGCCTGATACGACATCCTCTTGATCTTGCATACAACCGGACTTAGAGAGTCGAAGCGGATTCAAAATGCCTATTACTCCTTCACATTGCTCTGTTTGCGGTTCGCATTTCTACACGATATTCCCGTTCATCTCACGGGACCGAGAGAAGCTTGATGATACATGGGCAGAGAAATATCAAGCAAGTATGCGCTTCGTGGTCTTTCTTTCCGGTTCTATTCATGTTGAGATCATGGCGAGAAAAATTGACCATTTCTAAATCCAGTAATATTTTCTGTGAATGACTCTCGTGCTCCATTCGTGTCAGGAATTGACAGCGTTAGAGCAACTATCCGTTCGCCGGAGATTCCTAGATTTAATCCAATAACCCCTTGTCAATAGATGGACGGTCCTAAGCCAGAAGATGAGCAGCTCTATGGCTACGCGATGCATCAAAAGCGTTGGCTACTCCTGGAGAAAGTCGTGGGTGAGATAGAAGACGCTGATCTCCCACATCTGATCACGGCCTTGAAGATAATATGGAATGGAGAACATGCTGATCTCCTGAACAACGCCATCAGCTTCCCAACGGACCCAACAGAAATTCCACATTTCCACTCTATGATACAGCGATGCATATTGCCTTCTGGAGGGAGCAAGAGCTCAGTAAGTGGCGAGCCTTTCGTCTTTCAACATATTCCGACGGTATTGGATAGTCTTCCTCCCGAGTTGCTGTACTATGTTCTGGATCATCTGAATTCTATGTTTTCTTTGCTCATTTGGCCTCATTGTCCCAGAAGGATACTGGAAGAGCCGTTTCCAACATGATCTCTTCTATGAAGTGGATGCGTATAACCCGTCGTCGCTCGACTGGAGGGCCCTGTGCCTGACGACTGAAGCCGTACTTGACCCAAGAAGAATCTGTTCCAGTCTAACAAATCGAGTACGGATCTTTCGAATCGTAAAGATTCTCCGAGCCGAATTCTTGCGTGTTAGGTTACTGGTTACTCATGAGAAGGTCTCGAGCAATTCTGTTCTGTCTGACTGGATCGTGATGTTTAAATCGGCCTGCAAGGCCAACGCCTTCACTCAGTCCATGCATATCCCATCGGTCGTCGAGAAAGTCTATTTCTCATTTGTGGGCCACCCTGGAAATTATCTGCTATTAGGAATAAAGGTCTACCCCGGAGCAAAATTCGATCAAGAGGGCGTGCGTGATGTCCAACTTACGTACGAGGGAACGTCAGGGAGTTGGATTACAGGATACGACAAGGGGAGTTACTCAGTCGGCGTTCTCTTTAATGACCAGGATCTTCAGGGTAATAATATCATCTGCGGAGCACTGAACGTGAGTCAAGACTTTCTTCACTTTATTGTTTTGATATGTACGCTGACAAAATGTAGACTTGGAATTTCGTCGCAATGGGATGTGAATCACGAATGGAGGAAACCGGTAACTGCACCAACCCAAACCACATATATGCATGAGAACGTCAAGACCCTGGGAACTCAACCTCCCTCCGAAGGGGGTCAACCTGAATGAGCACATATTCACAAATTTTGGCCACGAATACCTCTACAGCCGCCACAGCAGAGCCCCTAGATACCATCATCTTAATTATTTTATCTTCGATGGGAACGATGGGGAGCTCCTGTCATTACTTCGTTCGATGAGGATATATTACGACCTGAAGTCGGGGGTTGTGCCGACTTCCGGTCCTATTACCGCAAGAATAAGATGAGAACGTGGAACGATCGTGACTCAGGTTACTACTACTTCCTAAACTTCAGGAGAAATAATAGCGGAGGTGGAGGTTTCCTGCTTCCATGACTCAAGTCGCGGATACATCAGCCAGGAGTGGTTCACGGATCAAGTCCTGACTGTTAGTGTATGTACAGTGCATAAGTAATTTTGTGCCATCGGAGAGAGGGTTTGCCATGGTCTACTAAGCTAATTCTTGTGCCATCACAGATAATAACAAACTTCGGTGATCGCCTTGACCTGGGGGACGAGGGACACATAAGGAGAAAATTCCACGATGTCTCCACAAAGACATTGCGGCCCCGTGATGGAGGGGTAATCATTGGATTTCTCGCCGAATTTCCTTCTGATGCCCAGTGGCAGGTAATGTCGATTTCAGGTTTCTTTTTCTTGTTCTTTTCTGCTTCCTCACTTTTTTTGACGGGTCCTGTGGTCTTCCCTGCTCATTTTGACTGACCTTTGGATACGTAAATAGGACATAAAGAAAAGCGGCATGCATTTCAGTGAGTTCGGTATAATTAAAGCGCCCTGTCCGTCATCATTACCATTCAATCGGAAGGATAGGTAGACGCTATGTACGGCATATATGAGATTTATGCCTGATATCTAATTTGAGAGCTGACCGGTCTCTATTGTTTCTTTCTTAGTCATTCTAGAAATGTAAGAATAGTTTCCAAGATCGATCACCGGTTAGTGATGATTAGTGACAAGATAGGTCTGCTGTTTAATTAGCTGCACGAAGATCCATTACGATCCAGCTGAAAGAATAATTGAGCATCGTCTGAACTGGAAAATTGTTAAAGTGGACTGGTTTGTCGAGCTTATCCTCCTGGTTCATCCTGTCCCGTCTTGCCTTTGACTAGGTAGGTAGATATTTTGGGTGAGGGTGGAGTAATCCAAGTCTAGTCTAGGAAGAACGGCAGAAGGACCTGTCCCCTGTCCAGTTCCGAAGCCGCGGGGGTATGAGCGGATAGAGGTGATGAGACGACATCTGTGTACAGTACAGTAAAGTATGTACGAAGCCCAAGCGCTTACGTGGAAGTTCCTGAGGGATGTAAAGTTGTTCGAAGTGTAGAGAATAGAGGTAACCCGCTGAGTCCGTTACAGATGAATCTTGGGTAGGTAAGTGGAAGGGAAGGTGGAACAAAGGAGAATTTTTTTCTGTGGGGAGGAGGGAGGGGGAAGCCTCATTCTCCATCTCCATTCTAATGAATCTCATCGAGCGCAGTCAGCGGCAGCCAGGGAAATTCGAAGTGCTGGAAGGACGTGTACATCATAATCGATGGGACGAGCTTTCTCACTGCCCTTTTTATCATCGTTACAAGTACCTATATAATGGTGTTGTGGGGTTTCAGGAAT
Organism: Thermoascus crustaceus; assembly: GCF_041956765.1. Taxonomy (NCBI): domain Eukaryota; kingdom Fungi; phylum Ascomycota; class Eurotiomycetes; order Eurotiales; family Thermoascaceae; genus Thermoascus; species Thermoascus crustaceus. Next base: position 599,603 of record NW_027192528.1, on the reverse strand, counting down.
AATGATAATTGCTAATAGATTCGGACGGCTATTTAGGTTGTGCTTAATACTGATGTATACATGTTCATGGAAGATTAAGGACTAGTATATGTCTCATATCAAGAAAAGTAAAATAAAAATAAGAACTTGAAGTGTAACAAAAGAAGATAATTAGCATCCTCGTTAAGAAGGAATTCAAATCAACCCAACCAGACCCAGAAGAACAGCCAGGAACGCCCCAGTAGTACCGCTAGACATCAAACGCTTCTCCAGGGTATCTGCGCCCCCGGTAGATGTAGATGTTGTAGATGTCGTGACTGGGGCTGGGGCCGCCGGGGCAACCGTCGTCATGGGAAAACTGACTCCCTCTGTACCAATTCGGACCGTCTGACTGTTGATAACGGTTGTTGTTTCTTCTGTGGCTCCTGTGCCGATGGTGTATGTCTTCCCTGATATCACGGCGACGGTGGGGTCGATTGAGAAGGTGATTCCGCCTGCTGTGACAGGTGTTAGGCCTTCATCGCCGCCACCCTCGTTGTCATTATTACCTCCTTCATGATTTTCAGAGGTATTCCTCTGTGCGGAAGAAGAATCCCCCGGTTGATCGAACGAAGGCGGGTCCGTCATCTGCGGGAGGTACGGGATCGTGATTTTCTTGGTCACCGTCACCGTTGGCTGGGTAGTAGACATCGATGCTGGCAGACAAGTGACGAAAGTGTAACAAAATGGTGGTGGTGTGACGTAGCTTGGCGCTATCGTGAGGGTATTATTCGCGTCTCGAGCGGTGTAGGTCTCTGTTATGGTCTCGTATTCTGTTTCTGTAGGAATGTAATTGGTATATGTCACGTTCCCTGAGCATTCTATCGACGTGGCAGATGCCACGAGCGTGATGTCACAGGACGATGTGCTAGACGAGGGGAAATCTGAGGAAGTTGTGGGTGTCTGTAAAGGACCAGTATCGTATAAACCGCTTAATGGTGGAGCTGGTAAGGCCTCCGATGTACCTGCGGAGTCCGAGGAGGGATTGGCAGAGAGCTGCCTTGCATTTAATTGCCCTATTGACGATATGAGCATTTCTGGAGTAGTAACAAGGGGAATGGAGCAATTCTCACGAGTTCTCTCACCTACCTGAGGAAGAATTTACAGAAAGAACAGTCAGAAACAGAACAGCTCCGTTCCACAAAGAGAGCATTTTGCTGCCTATGATCTAAGGCCTGGAATAGGCCCCTTCCCTGCTGGTCACAAAGTCGAAGATAAATCCTGATTCTTCAGATTAGGATCTGCCAGTACGTACTCGACGTACTAAGACCAGGACAATTGACGTGCGTTCGGTATATAGGTATGTGTAAAATTATATGATGAAGCAGATAGCAACAAAATGTGTATAGTCTAGACGATATACTTCGAAAGAGGGTGATTGTTGCTAAGTAGTAGTAATCAGAAGATTAGCTACGATCGTGTGCGAGGGAGCATGTGCAGATCAGGAGGCGTAGTGAGGCAGAAAGTAGGTTTGGCCTCTGTGCAGTTCAGCCGCAAATGCCGCTTCAGTATCTTGCAGATGTGCTCCGCCAAGGCAATGATACAAGTCAGCTCAGATATTGCGGAGGCTCAGTACTATTATTAGCTCAAATCTGAATGATGCAACAATAACGTTAGCACTTGGATGATCTGTAACCAGGCTGTGAGCGATTGTACATATTGTTATAGGATGAAAGGGCCTTTTTTGCGTATAGTATGGTGGACTGTATAGCTGTGCAGCAAGTAAATGCACTAGGCATATAGCTGCCAGATTATACTGTATTATGGCGCTTGCTTATTCCAATATTTGTTGTCGACAGTGAAGACGCTATGAAAAATGTATTGCCATGACTATACTAGTACTCCGCAAAGACCTTGTGTTTCAGGGGCCTTGCCTGCCGCATAGACAGACTCTGGTTCTAGCTTTATGCGACCTGAATTTTTTCAAACATTGATCGACCACCAGCCGTTGACGGCGCCAGGCAAGCGTCGGATCCTTGTTCGTGCGTACTGCATAGTTGACTAAGTACTCGGGTTTCTCAAGGGCATAAGGCCCCCCCGCATAGCCACATTCGCGGTTAGTAGGTGACCCGACACGGCTGAGGTATGTAAAAGACATGCAGTAAGCTGCAGCGTCAAAGTGTAACTCTGCTAGTGGGCCCAACTAGATGACTTCTATCAATAATCAGTCGAGGACTCAAGGTGATAAGACGGAAAGGAGTAACACATAGCAGCCAAGGTTTGAAGTTACCCAGGTCCAGCATAGCTCTGCCATCATTTGTCCTTAGACAAGTATACTATTAGTTGTTTCCTATAATATCGACTACATTTGTCGGGAGTTCTTCAGCCGTCCAGTGTTCGACAAGATTGAGATGGTCTCGAAGCCGGGTTGGACATTTCCTGGATGATATCACATTGTGGAATTGCTGCTCCTTGGCGTGGTCTCTTCCGGCCGTTTTTCAACCCTTGCATCCGCCACGTTTCTGATGGCCTTGTATGCGGAAATCTTCTGAGCGGATCGTAACGGACATCGCCTGGTGGGTATTCTGTATTTTCCTAATGGCGAGAGGACCACTGATGTCGCAATACGTCTGGCCCTTCCGTTGGTGAGAGTTAAGGATGCTGGCTGGAGGCTTTGGGATCCTGTCAGAGATAATTACCACCGGTATTAGCAGTCATAGAATGGCATGGCATCTCTTTTTCGGCTGAGCGGTAATTTTCTTCCACAGATCCGAACTGCGGGGAATCCACACGCCCTAAGCATGAAGAAGGAATGGCACTACTGCGTAGTCATTAAAATGAGGCGACCAAGTAGCCTTGCCATCCGGGCTGGCTTTGCCCAGGGTCTGTAACCTATCATAGTGTCTGGGTACCCTCCAATAACTTCAAAATCACATGGGTATAAAATAGCAATCCGCCAAGACAGTAGGTACAGGGGGGGGTACCGAAAGATATCGCGCGGTACTGTAGTCTGGAGTAATAGTAGTATCGCTTAGCGTGCAGAGTATCGGGTCGAGGAAGCTTGGGGCTCTACAAGCCGACTTGAGTAAGCATGGGACTTTGGCGCCTGTAGCCCTGCAGGAATTTGAGAAAGCCACGGCCTCCTCCCTGCCAGAAATAGGCCCTAGTTGATGTTTGCTGGTCGCGGACCCTTCAAGTAGAGCAGCTTCTCACCTCTCTTTAGACATAACTGTACGGCACCATCCCATATTGTCACTAATGTTCGTGTACCTATCCATGCAGCACATCGTTCTCGGAGGGCTCACTGTCCACTCGTGCATAACAACTCTGGTAACGACAGGCCCAGCTTCGAGATTAGCGAAACAGGGCACTTCCTTTGTGGTCATTTAATACCCATGTCAATTTTGCGATTCCGTGCAAGGCGTGAATAGCCGGGCTCTCTCTTGGGATGATGGTGCAACGGCAGTTGCTTCCCCTTGTCGATCCGCTGGTGAAGACCATCGTGTGTTCTTGCATTGCAGGACTCTTCTCTTTGACGTGTGTTGCTACAACGCTGGAGCCTCTTTTAGTACAAGTCAACACCGGTAACGATGGATGGTATGCTTGAATCTTGTTGCAGTCTCGTATGGAGGAATGTTCTTGTTGGCGTTAACTGACAATCTGCAAACGATAGGCTTGGGATTGACGGGAGCTGGAGCACGTGGGTCTTTCTCCATACTCCATAATGCTTAATCAAGGCGTGAACTGTACTCATAAACGTGACAGTTTCAAGATTGAAGTTGGGTCCCCGCCGCAATCGCTATCTGTATTGCCAAACACCGCCGGACAGGAGACGTGGGTTATAGGACGCTCTGGATGCGATGGCAGTATGTCCCCATCTCACCCTTCATGAGCTTCGTGCAATCGAATTTTTGTGTCGTTGGCAGAAATACATGGTTTTGTAAGACGAGAAAAGTGTCAACCGTGTCACTGACACTTCTCTCTACCGTAGCCTTGCGATGTCGTCATAATCGGGGTAACTTATTTCTCGCCAACGAGTCGAGTACTTGGGAAAACGTCGGAGCTTATGACCTTGGTTTCAATCCGCAGCTCGAAGATTCCGGGCCGGGCTACTATGGATATGACAATATTACGCTGGATGGGGATGTCGTCGTCCCGGACCAGGTCATAGCTATTGTCAACGACACGCGGTATTGGCTTGGATACATGGGACTTGGTATTAAGGAGACAAATTTCAAGGATGCAAACAAATTGACCTTGCTTAGCAGCTTGGTCCAGAACCAAAGCTTAATCCCTAGCCATAGCTATGGGTATACTGCAGGGGCTTCGTACCGTGAGTCGTTGTTCCACACTTGCTGGATCTGTAATTCGTTAATAACAATTTGCAGGTTTGAAAGGGGTACCAGCATCTCTTACACTGGGGGGTGTGGACGAGAATCGCTTCTACCGAAATAACGCATCCTTTCAGCTTTCGTCTGACAGTCTTCCTGTCGTTTCCCTGAATGCTATAAGGGTCTCTGCAGATCCTTTGTCCACCATAGATTCCAAACCTGGCTTCTCAGGTGAACTGACCCTCATTGAAGCCGGCGATCAAAGTCTCTTCACAATTGATTCTTCTACTGCTTTTCTTTGGCTTCCAGAGGCATCATGTGATGCCTTCAGTAAAGCTCTTGGCTTAACATACAATGACACGCTCCAAGTTTATACCTACGGAACAAACAGTTCTCTACGCGATACACTTATTAGCTGGAATTTAACCTTTACCTTCGAAGTGGCGGATCTTCCAGGTTCTTCAAACAATATCAACATCTCCTTGCCATTCTCCGCTTTCGATCACGTACTCTCATATCCTTTTCCAAATCTGGAGAGCAACTACACTGGCCCCAATTACCCCTACTTTCCTCTACGAAGAGCAGCAAATAACGCACAGTACACGCTTGGCCGAGTATTCCTTCAGGAAGCCTACTTGACTGTGGATTATGAACGGCGCAACTTCTCTGTTTCACAGGCCAGGTTTGCTTCTGATTCCTCATCGAACGTGAGTCTAATCGCAATCAGCCGTCCAGAAGATAGCGGTTTACCAGGCCCAGACACGGGCAGTTCTTCTCTTTCTACTGGAGCTAAAGCCGGAATAGGCGTTGGTGCAGGTGTCGCGCTTATCTTGATTCTAATGCTGATAGCATTTTGGAGGTTGGGAAGAGGAAAGACAGTTAATCTCATTGCCATCAGCACGGACAAATTCCGTCGGAGCAAAGTATCTCTCAAATCTTGGAAAAGGTCTGCCGTAACTCCAGTGGAACTTCTAGGAGATAAACAACATCCAGCGGAAGCACAAGCTGACTCGAACAATACCCGATTTGAACTCCCAGTCCCTGCTCCGGTAGAGCTTCCTGGTTCCAAAGTTGAATTCTATGAACTTGACGCTGAAAAACACGGCGACGGACACGATATCTCGGCATACGATGCGACCACTCGTGAACTTGTTACTGAGGAATTGCAGCGACGCTCTGGGGACCGAGCTCATACTGATTTAGAGTCAAGAGAATCTCCCAGTGGTGAAGGCAGTGGACATTTTTTACAGCAGCAAACTGGTCAGCGACAGTTTTTGGGGGAGGGTAGGGTGCTACCACCGAACAGGACTTCAAGTCGATTCAGCCGCTTTGTGGAGGAAGATATGCGGGACGATGATATTTCAGAAACAGAGCCACCTCGAGCAAGACATAAGACGGCCTCTCCTCACAAATCACAACTTTCTCGGAAGTTTAGTTGGGAGAGCTAAACTATTTAATGATTCTCATGCGATCACGGGTGTGATCATGTTGACTTATCGCCCTTGTCTGTCATGTGTTTCCGATTTTTTAAGGGATCGATGATTGGTTTTTTGTTCCTTTTATAATGTTTGAATCTGCTTGAATGTAGCTCATACACTTACCTATGTTAACTGATTTAGTATTCAGTTTCTTTGTTATGCGGTGCTCGTCGATAGACATGGTTCTTCAAAATCAGATTTTAAAATGTCACCAATTATAGGTCTATAATCTCAGAATAGACCCCTCTATAAATATGCTTCAAGCAAATAACATGTAGCACATGTGTTACTACTTCGCCGGTGTGCTTTCTGTCTGCATAGTGATGACTAAGCATCGATCGACGCCGTCCGGGAGCTTCGGGGAGGGCTTGGCACTCGTAACCGCCGGGCTGGGCCTGTCGCGAGCTCTCCTGTCAAGAGACATGAGACTGACTTCTCTCTCTCTCTTCGCGTCTGGCGAAGGTCGGACCATATTCGGACTTCACCTGCCACTCCTTATTGGAGAACGCTGTCAGCGGAATGACTCCTTCAAGCAGTGTCGCGCCGCGAGTTCTTTGCTACACCTAACCTTCCCCCGCTACGTATGGATCAGGATTGCCCCTAAGGCGTCCTGGAGCTACAAGCGCGAGCCTCCGCGTGGGAAACTCTGACTTTCAGTTAACCTTTTCGACCCATACTCCTGGGGAAAACACCTGCTCTCCCTTCGTTACGGTGGAAGGCCAAGTAACTAGGCTCATGCCCAGTACTTCCGCTGTCGCAGCCTCGTCGGCCGTGATGCAACACCTCAATGTCTCTGCCAACGCCACTGCTTACAGTTCCTGGCTGCCCTCGTCACCCCGCGAATTGCTGAAACTTCCACTTAACGCTGTCTACCGGGCGGAGGTCCTGACGTTCGTCACGATACCTAGACACGTCGCGCGGTTTGTTGGTCTAGATAACATGGTGAATGGCCTCTGGGAGGGTGCTGCGGTCATAGGAGAGGGGGACGCAGTGGCAGCGGCAGGAGTAGCAAATGCTGCGGCCGAAGGTGCGACAGAAGCTGGCGCCAATTATGCTGGATTGAACTTCACAGATATCTTCCACGCCATGAGGAGGTTTAGTGGATTCTTCAGCTATATGACAAGCCGATGGTCCTTAGCTTGCTTCTCAGTGGTGCGTACCCGGCATTGATACCATCGATGCCTAAATGTCAGATTGTGCTGTCCAATATCGCTAACTATTGCTAGGCTCTGGTTCTGAACCGGGTCACCATTTACGCATCAACCAGACGGCACCTCAATCTGAGATGGGACAGGCGTCTGGCCCTTCGGATTATTCCTATACTCCTCTTTGCGTCACAAATCTTAATCCTGCTTCGGGCAATTCGGTGTCAGACTTCTCCAGATTACTCTACATTTCGCTACGGCAAGCCCGGAAAGCGCTTGGCGCTGGACTATGCTGGAGAAGGTGGCTTTCTCTATACTTTGAGCTCAACGCTTCTGCCATGGGAGACGGATGAACAGTCTTGCAGCGCAGTGAACATGGCACGGACAGCAAACGGCTCTGGAATCCCATATGGCTCATTTGCGCTTCTCTGGCCAGTCTTCATGTGTCTGTGCTTGAGTCATTTCGTCGAAACCCTCTCTTGCGCCTTGCAAGGAAGGACTGTCGTGACGGAAGCTGGGATGTCGATTTTTGAGCATTCCCTGGCGTTCGCTGAGGCTGAGACAATGATAAGTCAGTCCGTCGGCCTGGGACTGTTTGGTCTGTCCAAGTCGAGCGCCTCAAAAGACGACTCGCCATTGACAGCAGGCGGCTCAGCCTCTCCTATCCACCTCCTCACAAGGGCACAAGTTCTGGAGCGGATGAACGTTACCCCAGAACTGCTCCTCATCGCCCTCATTTCCTGCTGTAACAGTCTGACTTCGAACCTTCTTGATGTCTTTGGTAAGCAGGGCCGATATCGCCTTGTTAATACCACCATCTGGGGGCTATGCTTTATGGGTGCAATGGTCTGGGGATTCTTAGACACCACGTCTCTAGGCAGCGAGACTGGAGTTCTCAAGTTTCCAACCGTCTGCATTGTGGGCTTTGTCCCTCATCTGCTAATTCTCATTGGCATCTTAATATGTCTTTGCATTTACGGCATGGCGTTAGTTATTACGGCATTTTCTCTGCCATCGGATCTTCCTCAGCCAACATCACTTCGTGAGAGATTTGCTCTCGCCCATGCAAACATGCAAGGAGCAAATCAGATCCGGAACGTTCGTCTCAACATGCATGAAGACTTCTATACGACCCTATTGAGAGTGGGATATGCTGCTCTGACTGCTGCCAGTGAAGCAGTATTCTTGAATGAGGGAAAGAGCGTAGTTGCTCGAAGAATGACATGGTTGGAGGAAGACAGACTCGCGGAGATTGAGGAATCGAGGAGAAAACAGCCCACCCGCAGAAGACGCTGGGTCGAGTCCGCAGACCCACGGTTTGAAGCGGGAGAAGTTTTCAGTTTCGATATTCCTCGAGCTCCCGTTGAGTGGGAGAGTGGGTATGGCCGTGAGAAGAAGCTCCAGAAACCGAGCAACGGATCACGGCAAATGCAGTCACAATCCAGTCTAGGGGGTGTTGGGGCCTTCCAAGGAGCCACCAGATGTTATCATGGTTTCTCTTTTTTCCGAGGGATATTCTTCCTCCTGCTACGATGGTTCGCTTGTGGTTTTATCAAGATATTGGACCGAGTGGGAATCAGCGCGCGGCCGCAGTGGCTGAACAAGCTAACTGGCGCTGGTAGAAAAGGTGTGCCGGCAAGAAGTAAAGAGCAACCGGCATCTTTGGATTTCTGGATCTTAACTGATGAGGGTGAGCTGGAATTACCCGAGGATAACGAGTTTGACGTAGAGAAAGAAATGAGGAAGAGAGAAGCCATGAATAAGACCAAGTGGGACGAGGCGGACGAGACTCGATTTGAAAATAAACTCTACAACTGGTGGAAGGCTGGCGGTTCGTGGGGCAACCAAGACCACAGCCCAGATTACATCCCTCCTGACGATGACTTCGATGATACAACCAGCATCATTTCCACAACGACAGACGATTCTGAATGGGAAGATGAATCAGACGGTCGTCGTACGCCTACTCAGGAAAATCCTTTCCCTGCATCCTCTCGGGAAGGGATCGCTGTGGGCGAAACGCTTCTGGACACGGCCTCACTTGCTCGGCTACTTGATCCTCGTGACAAGGAGAGCAAGCATGAAGCGCGTGTTCTGGCTGCCCACCTTGCTGCGGAAAGAGATGGACGCATCATGACGCGCAGTCGATTCCAACGGCAGATGGAAAGAGATCGAGCCCAGGTTCTGCTGTCCTCGCGATATTACCGTGATGGCTACTTTCAAACGAACGGAGCACAGTCAAGCAGCGACGAGAAAAGAAGACCTACCCCCGAAGAAGAAGCAGAGATCCTGGAGAATCTCATCCTATCTCGACGGCAGGAAACCTCGGGTACTCGCAGTGAAGAGCAAACTTCCTGGGAGTCCGGCGCATCGGGGCTTGGACCTGATGGGCCCCAATGCGTCATCTGTCAGACAAACCCAAGGTCCATTATTACATGGCCTTGCCGCTGCCTCTGTGTTTGCGAGGACTGCAGGGTGAGCCTCGCGATGAATAACTTTGGCAGCTGTGTGACATGTCGTCAGGAGGTTGGCGGGTTCGTGCGGTTATGGGTGCCGTAAGAAGTTTGTAAACTGCTGAAAATAGATGAGTCCTCTGCAAGTGACAGATGGCAGTGGGACAAAGATTGTATTGTACCTCCGTTCATGTATGCTATATAGCAGATACTGTCTCTGCTTACATTTTTATCATTTTTTTTCTAAATTATTTTCTTGTGTTATTAGCAAACTGCTGGCTATATAGGTATATATTGGTGGGACATTGTGCAATTGTTTGGGTGTCGGGTGTCATCATATCAAAGAGGGCGGTAGCAAGCTTTTTTTCATCTAAAGCGGTCAACTGGGTACACTGCATCTTTGTTTCTTTTTCTTTAAACAGCTACATGTGAGATGTGTTGAGCTCCTGTAATGACCTGTATTCTTTGTTTCTATAAAAGCGAGCAGAAATCCTAAAACTGGTCCAAAACCACTCACCTCCATCCATCACCCTTGAGTCTCTGTTGGTGTCACCTTTCCCTCCATTCTCATCTCTTTGATAACCCTATAGCGGGGTCCTCTTCGATTGAACCTTTTCACAAAGAAATCATTTGTATCTATCTCTTTTATATATAAGCCCCCTTTTCCATACCACTTGTGTTTCTCTCTTTGTTGATCGACTGTTTCACATTGGATCTCCTTCCCTGCGCAACATGGATAAGTAACCAAGAGAAATATTATAGCTGAACTTCTCTCACAAAGTCCATGTCGAAATCGATCCAATGACGGCGCCAACGGAAACAGACCACGAGAAGACGAGTTCTATTGACAAGTCTTCGAGCTATCTTTTAACCATAACGGCGTGCTTGAATATATTTCTTGAAAAAGAAAAAGGGAATGGGTGCTGGTGGAAGAAGTCATTCCCGGGGTATGAAGGACATCTCCGTGAGACGTTTCGTGACCCAGAAGCAGGGCGTGTGGGATGTGCGGGATGCCCGGCGACTGTACCATACCAGAGCTACAGCATCCTGATTCCGATCTGGGGGCCCAGTCCCACTGGCATTGAAGCGATGCAATCAGGTCCGTGTTGAACAAGACAAACCCGGGCGGAATTACGTGCTAGTATGTCGTCGCATACTGGGCTATTATTATTGTGGAAGGGGACGTGCCTTACGATTCAGAATGCTGTGCGATTTCAGGCTCAATATGCAGAGGGAACTATATCACCGTCAGCTATGCCGGCGATAAATGAGAAGGATGCGAAAGAGACTTTGGATTTGAGACTGTCTCCACAGGGAAATGAGTTCACGAGTCTTCTTTTTTATATTCGAGGAGAAGCACCGTATGCACATATTTCTATCAGTCCTCGAAGTCTGACATACAGACTGCAATTATCTACAGACTATATACCCATATGGTAAATGACAGCTGAACTCGATATGTTTCTCAACACTCGCAATCGCACCAGCTCGTCGATCGGATATTCCACTAAAACGATCAAATATAGCTCATATAGCTCTGATCAACTTCCTCCATATCGTTCTTAGCAAGGTCTTGGGCTTCAATTGTGGTCGAGCCACATGCTCTGAGAGCTACATTCCGGGCGAGCGCGTATACCGCAAAAACTGACGGCTAGGACCCTAAGTTACTCTAGACTGCGAAGAGATTGGGGGTAGCAGGCAGAGCGATAGCTAGTTCGTACGACAAGGGTTTGGAATGAGAAGTACGTGGAACAGTACGTTTGAAATTATGGCTATCATCTTAGAGGGTGATATACAACTGTCTTACTCTTCGTATACCATTGGAAAATCGGAAATATACCGCGAGAGAACCAGATTCCGATTCCCACGCACCCTACTTCGGGAGGGGTACAAGATTTCTGATATCCTGGATCCTTAAGTCTCAAGCTCGGTGTTGATACCCATTCTCAGAAAAACGAAATATCAATTAATGGTTGAAAGTGGAGAGAAAATGAGCTATTGGTTTAGTTGGCGTGGTGCTTTAACAGCCATAGCAACAGTGGTATTGACAATGAAGGTATTGTCTCCAACAAGTCGCTTTTTACGCAAGCCCTATACAAAGAATCAGGAGCGGTTATCAATGTTTCAGCATGAAAGAGACTCACAACCCTCCGAACTAGGAAGCGGTTACTATAGCACAGCTGCAAGAGCCTCGATCATCCTGAAACCGAAACTTCTTTATCAGCACTGGGACAACAACGTGATCTGGGCTTTCTTTCTCCTCAGCTTAGGTGGCTTTCGAAACCGGAACAATTATTTCACTCGAGCATCTGTCCACTCACCACCCTCCTCATTGTTTTGTTCGAGTCACATCCATTAACTTCTTGTTTGTCTATAAAGTTCACTTTGTTCGCACCCTTCCACTTCGTAACTTCTGACTTCTCAACGCACATCTCCAGAACGAATCTCGGGCTTTTCTTCGTCTCACAGCCTTTATTCTGGTTCAACTGTCGAGCCTGCTTGCTTTGCTTTTGTTTGTGTACTCGGGGGAACACAGAGACAGTATCACGGCGCCTCTTGAGAGATACCGGACCAACCAGACAACTTGATAAGAACAAATACGGTTGAGGAACACAACACTATGGAAGGTGAACATGGCAGTCAGAGTTCTCAGGCAACCTACCGACCTCCTTCCACACAGCCCTCTGAGGGTGCAGGGGCACACAGTGAAGCTCCTGACTCGGTTCGACAGACTACAAGCCAGCATGGCAATGAGTCCCAAGGATATGATTCTGAGATCAGGCTTCCGGATAATGATATTCAAGATGAAAATGGTTTAGATAACCAGCTAAGCCTGAATAAAACAAATAGCGATACGTCCCACAATGTCCCTGACGGTGATGAGGAGTCTGAGGTCAAAGATTCTGATGCCGAAGAATCTGATCGCCGGGAATTGGACGAATATGAATTTGAAAACGAGGAGTCTGATGAAGAAAAATATTACGAAGAGCACTCCGATGAAGAATACTCAGATATTGACGATCCTTGGTGTGATCCCGAAAGCGACAGTGACAGCGATGGAAACTCACACAGCCCATATTACATTGCTGGTGCCAAATACATAGAATGGTGTGACCCTCTGACGTACCGCTGTCTCCACCCCTGGGAGTTGCCACGCTTCGATCAGAACGGAGTACGTCGTACAAGGATCATACCCTTCGATGAGAGTGTGCTGGAGGGTGATGCGGCAGAATTTATCTTCGAGATCGAGCCTCGTAATACGCCGTGGATAATCAATCTGTGGGCTGTAGAACGGATCCAGAATTCAAGGGACGAGGATAGCAAGGAAAAGTGCCCGAATCCACCTGGGAGTTCGCCGTTTGAGAGAGCTTCAGCTGCGATGCCGGCGGTGATGACGATGATGCAGCATTTCAACCAACGCGATGTCAATGCAATTCGAGAAACTTCCCGGACGATGAGGGGGCTCTGGCCAGCAAGACTCATTGGAAATAGTGTCCGATGTGACATGGTCCGCCCGATGAGCCGCTTCCTTGAGAGTATCGATGGAGAGCTACGGGCCATGCAGGGGCCCAGACTGCGCTGTTCTGCTGATTCCAAGTCCAACCTCATCATCCTACCTTGTGAAGGGTACAAGTACGGGTTGGCAAAACACGGCCCGGACTTCCACATCTGTCAGGAATGTCACGTCAGCACGCTCTTTGACTTGCGGCAGGCACAGCATTATGTCTTCGGCCCTAACATGCGTTCCAGGATCTGCGGGACCTACTATGAGGAGATGTTCTTGTATGAGAGAACATGGACAATAGAAAACTGCAAATGTCAGAATGATATCCTAAACAGTCGTCTTTGCTGGGACTGCCGGCGGACTCTGATCAGACGAGCCTGGAAGCGGAACGAAATCAGGCGGCATACTCGTTATATACTGAAACGGTTCCCACCAGGTAAACTCGATCAAGAAAAACAGAGTACCGTAAATACTTGGCTTCAGGGACCCGAGGCGTGTGCCACATGCCGGACTACCGTGGAGGCCGCGTGGGCACGAAAGATAGGTGATGAACCAAAGCTAGGGGAGTCAGATGGTGACAATGACAATGAAAGTTGCGAGTACGATGAGATCGAGACTTGTGGGCTCTCGAGGGAGGAAAGCATGGCCCTGCATGTCGAAGACAGACCAGAAGAGGTTTTTGATGCATTGCAACGGTCACCGCTCAACCGCTATGATTTCGACTACTGGGACGAAACTGACAACCCGTTTGAGGATGGCACCTTTCTGGAGCAATTATCCGAGTATCACAGGGACGACAGGCTAGCCAGATTGATGAAGTTCCGCTGTGGTACCTGCAACGGGGTGTCTTTCGATTTCGACGAGTTCTTGCGGAGCTGTTACTTTACCGGTGATCCTTACTACGACGATCCAGAAAGTGATCCATCCTTGGTGGAGGATATGTACGTCTGTCTAGCTTGCTATGGACCTCTGATGAGCAAGATGTGGCCACGGTACCTACGGAGGAAGCAGCAGGAGAACAAATGTTGATTCTGGTGGGCGTCGCTTTATCTGGTGTCTGCGATGCCTGATGTTGATGCGAACCAAAATTGATCTAGTGCTTCAGTAAGGAATATGTTGTGGGAACACTCCGTGCTTCTTTCTTTTTTTCCTTATCCACTTCTTACTGTCTCGCTCTTTCTCAGTATTTGGTGGGAATTGTGATTATGGATGGTGAATCCACGGAGTGGGAAAATTAATTTTCTTTGTCTCTCCTTCTTTTCAAAATGTACGGTAAAAGGGGCTGTGGAATGAATTGCAACTGAAAAGCATGGATGTGGTCTGATTTCTAGGCAATCCTATGGAAATTGTCCTGTGATATGTAGCATAGGGACAAAGGAATGAAAGCATTTCATGTCGTTACTGTTATCATCTCGACCTATTTAGTATACATGCAAACTCTCGCACGAGCAATGCCTATATCTAAATACATATAGAATCGATAATGAAAACAAAGGACTTGTTTATGAACTTGCAGGAGATTTTTCAATCTGCGACCTACTCATATTATTGTGCTATCGAATAAAGTCGACCGCAAGCTTGGATTACCGGGACCAATGCCACTAGGCTGGCCCATTTCCATCCCAACAGACAATCCATAGCCAGCTGGATTCCCCCGACTGGCGGGAAGATGATGCCCATCTCTGCTAAACATGCGTGAAGGAGGTGGAAGACGCGTTCGGTGTTGAGGTGTTGCAAGAGGATTATGCGTTGCTGATATTGTTAACTGAAAACCACTAAGCACAAGAAACAACCACTTACGGTTCCTAAAATCTCCTACTGAACGACTTGGTGGTGGCATTGCAACAGCATCGCCCTCTCTCTTAGCACCTTTGGAGCTGCCACTGCCGCTGCGCTGGTGCGGATGAAGCTGTTCTATTCCATCCTGGCTTGTTACGTATTGATTATATTGGCGAGACGACGGTGTCTGTAGCGGCTGCTGCACAGAATTATTGTGGAGGCTTGAAGAGATAATTTGCTCACTTCGTGGGCCTGAAATCGAATTCAAGGTGTGAGAGACAGAATCTGAAGCAGCCGTCTGTACCTGGGATCTCATGGCTCTGCTCTTGAGGAGGTTGTAAAGGTTCGTCATTTGGGTGAGCTTCTTGCACTTCTCTCTGTACATTTCGACAAGTTCTTGGTTTTTCTTATAGAGTTGCTCTTGATTAATCTGCACCTCTGGAGACCCCAGGACATTAGGCACAGACGATAAGTCTGGCAACCACCGTGGAGATCACTGACCAGAAAGCCGTTTCTGAAGGGTTTCGATTTCTGCATTTCCATCATTGATCACCTTTTCAATCTGTGCACGTAACACTGAATATTTTTCAGTCAAGCCCTTGCCGAGATATTCTTGATAGAAACTGTGAAATTGTCAATAATACACTCAGCTAGCCCCTGGAGATGGATGTACGGTACATCTCTTGCGTTGTCTGATATGTCCAAAACATCAGAGCCCGTCCAGCACATTCCACTATAGTATTCGGATTTAAACCGCTGAGCACACTTGTCTTGTAGTCTTCTGTGGGATTTAGAACGGTGGACACGGCGTCATCAGGATTATGGAGGACAGCTTGACAGGCAGGACAGCGGCGTTCGCCAGGCATAGGCTGAGAAAGACCAAGTCTTTCTGCGCACTGAAGGCAGAATATGTGTCTATATAAGAGCAAGTTAAGCGCCTGATCAAACCAGGATATCTATGGGGCAACGAACGAGCAAGTAGTCACCACTGCCCTCTCGGTCAACTGAGCACGACACCTGAGCCAGTTGCAGCGCAGGTAGAAGTTTAACACTTGAGCCATTGCAAGGTAATAGGGTATCAAAATCGATGACTTATAGCCATTCTTGCTATATCTCAAAGTGATTGATGGCATGAGAGTTGGTGGTTTGGTCAACGAGAAGTGAGGTGGACATGTTGCGGCCAGATTAGGAAGTCACGGGCCCTCGAGAAGCACGAGAGTACAGTTGCATTAAGCAAAATGGAAGATCGATAGGGAAACTGTGAGATTTCAAGAGAAGTCGCAAATTAATATTATCAGAACAGGATCATATTGCAATTGCATACAGCTGAGTGGACTATCCTCTTCTTTGATGCTTTTCCACGGCAATTTGACTGCTCTTCGGATTCTATTCACTAAATAATCATCTGCATAATATAAATAATACAAAGGATCTAGCCTGTACAAACCCTGAAACAGAATGGCCATTCGAGATGATCCCATCAACGCCAACACTATCCAATGAACGTCATCAAAAGAAGAATACATTTCCTTGAGCATCGCGCCGAGTAGTGCTCATCTTCTCCTCGAACTCCTTCCCCGGCTCGTACTCCCGCCAGAGGCTTGCGGGGAAAATGTGCTTGTTTCGCTCGTACCACCGTCTGTCGACCACCTTCGTTAGAGTGGGATCCTTATCAGCCCCTTCAAGCTCTTGATCTCCTGGCCGTGAGAGAGGATCATCCTTGGATGGTGCCGGAGGCGCTGTATTGGAATAATCAAACAGTAAGCCACCAGCACTGGAGAAGCTTGGTACTCTGTTGGCAATGAAATAGTAAAACTCATAGTGCTGTAAGAAAATTATTAGTATCGTATCACAGCCTCGACGAATCTTGCGGGTAAAGGGACTAACATGTGGTATAATAATCTCCCCTCTCACGAGCATTAGATCATCTACGCCCACTCTGGCCCATTCCCTGCGATTGTCTTTTCGAGCCTTCGCTCCTCCGTTGGCGCCTCCAACTCCAAGTTCCGCTCCAACTTTGCGGCATCGATCCAGGAATAGCCATACAGGATCCCCTTTCTTGACTTTGACAGTTCCTGCTGGGATGTTGGTTCCATCATAGAAAATGAAGGGGATCAGTATCTCCGTATTCTTGATCGCTTCCTGCATCGCCAAGAATTCTTTGCGGAGAGCATCTCGAGTCCTGGCCTCCTCTTCGAGTGCAACCTTTGTAAGTACCTTAGGAGGAGGCGCCGCATTCGGGTTCGCCTTAATCCGTCGCGCAGGAGGCTCTGATTGACCTTCTACAGGTGTCTTCGAAGCGGAACGCGATTCGCTCGGTTCGCGAGGAGTGGTCGACTCCTCGCCGGTCTCTTCATTTTCGTCGTCGCCGAAGGATAGTTTGCTCTTTGTTAGAGCCTTCTTCTTCTTTTTCTTTGGGGGACCCTCACTCCGCGACGTCGACGCCCTGTGCTTTGGCTATTAGTTCGGGTACTAGGATCCGCGAGATCGAGCCTTGGACTCACCCGTCAGTCACATCGCCCGTTGAAGGGGTGGCACTTCTTGAATTACCGGTTGGAAATCGTCCAAGTGACTTGTCATGGGCCTCTCGTTCCTTCTGCTCCAGAACCTCTGCGCGACGTTTACGAAAATCCGATAGATTCACGAGACCAACCGTCTGCGACTTCAGAAGATCCTCAGCAGAGGCCGTCTGATTCGTGAAGGACCGCGGAGTCGACGTCCGACTCGGCGGATCTGAGGGCGGAGGCATTTTGTGAGAGGGTAAAGGGTTAGTTCCAGAAGCTTTCTCCAAACTCGAGTTCCTCCGCGTCGCGAAACTCGCAGCGACTCAACTGACGTATGAAGCTACTCCGCTGGAGAGTCGTGGCACGTGACGAGGATTGTCCGACAACGCTATGACTTCTTGCGAATAGCAATTTTTGCTGTCATTATTGGAGAGTAAATTATCTATCTTATTTGAGTCGATAGTAATAGTAGTATATTGGGTGGAAAAGGAAAGAAAACCATTGAGTAGTCGCCATTGAGAATTTGTGAACCGCGAACCCCAGAACCCCCACATAACCGAAGCTCGAACGAAGCTTGAAGCTTGTCAGTCCACTTGGAAGCAAGGTACAACTTAGGTAAACAGCAGCCCGCGTGCCCACCCCAACGTTCCATCTTTCTCAATTGAACGTTACCAGGGCTTCTAAACATGGAGGAAGAGGACGACGATTTCTACGAACCGGGCGACTCGGTTCCGGCTGCTCAGCCGCAAAACGGTGCAGAGAAACCTCCGTCTGATGTGAAACCGCAGGAGACGGAGGAAGTGGAGGAGGAAGAAGAGGAGGTTGAGGAAGATGAGGTTCGTTTTTACGATGCACTCTCACTTTAGCCTTCAACATCAACTGACCGTGCCCTAGGATGAGTTCAACATCATTACTGAAGCTCCCCCAGATGCTCCTCCAGAAGCGTGAGTGCCTTAGACAGATGATCCTACCTCCAGCTATCGCAATCTGACAAAGGGACAGCCCCCATCATCGCCACGCATCTCTTCGCAGCGAACCTCCACGTCCTCCCTCGGTCGACTCAGCAGCAGTCTCAAAGTCCGTAACTCCTTCTGTTACCCCGAAGGTGGAGAGTGCTACTCCCGCACCCGCGGCCGCAAAACCCGCCGTGCCACAGAAGCCAGGCTCTGCTTATCCGCCGGTCCATGCCTCGACGATAGATATCAATGCGAACCCTGTGCATCCCACTACCGGAAAACCACTACTCTCTACAGACCTCGATGCAGATTTCCCAACGGAGGACGATAAGCCGTGGAGACGGCCTGGATCAGACATAACGGACTACTTCAATTACGGATTCGACGAGTTTACCTGGGCAAGTTACTGTCTCAAGCAGCAGGAACTGCGAAAGGAAGTCTCAGACCAAAAGAAGCAGCTGGAAGATATGCAGGCCTTCCTCAATATGGGTGGCCTTCCAGGACTGCCTGGAGCACCTGCGCCGCCAGGAGCAGGTCCCGGTGGTGCTCCACCGGGTATGCCTGGGATGCCTGGGATGCCAGATATGTCTCCAGAGATGATGCAGGGAATGCTGGCGGGCATGATGGCCCAAGGCCTTGATCCAGCGTCGATGGACCCCATGTCGTTCATGCAACATGCGCAGGCGATGATGGGAGGGGGTCAATCAGGCGCAGGCGGTGGACAACAAGGTCAACCTGGTTTTGGTGGTCAACCCCAGGGACAGGGTTTCGGGGGACAGGGCGGCAACCAGCAACAGATGGGATTTGGCGGGTATGACCAACGAGGGTCGTTTGGAGCCGGTCGAGTCCGTGGAGGAGGAGGACGCAGGTGGTAAGCAAATATGAGAGCGTACGATGTAATTTTGAACAACTTTCGGCTAGGAAGCTTTTCGGGATTGGTAATGGAATATACCGGCGTTAAAATGCATTCAAATGAATTCAGAAGATATCGAAGCCCACTTGTTCATATTTCTTCCTCGACACATAAACATGGTCTTTCAATTTAAAATCGTACTCATGGCTGCATCTAAATATAACTTGTGACGGCCGGAAGTACTGAATCTTGCTCAAACGAGATCCAGTCGACCAGGCGGTGAAGAAAGTCTTCATTAGCGCAGACTTGACAGACACATATCTGCAAGGCGCAATTGGCTAATTGAGTCAATGGCATGACCTAAAGCTTTATTGTTTTAGAAGAGGGAGCTGTTCAACGTTGCTGAATTGCAGGATATCTCGGGTTCGGATGCTGACAGAATCCGTTTTGCGGACGATCTGACTTCACACAATAGCCCAGAACAGCTTCTTCACCGTAAAAGAGAAACATTATCATCCGGCTTTCCCGTGTAGTTGAGGCTCTAGCTATCTAGATCCTGCCGCTTCAGATCGCGGCGTACCCTCGGCTTCTTCTCCCGTGACCGCCGGCATCGAAGCTCGCAGACTCGTCAGGTCTTGGCATTCTGGAAATTTCTCGCTCTCCGAACAACAGACAAGTCCCGATCTTCCTCCCCCGGCTATTGTGTCTTTACTTCAATTACTACTCTTCACGCCTCCAGATCGCTGTCAACGAACTTCTCTTCCTGCCTCTTCATATCCGCATAACCTCAGTTCCTGCACTATCGCAGTTCTCTTCACTTCACATCCGTCGAAATGGTGCGTTTCTGCACAGACCCCGCCCCAAACTTCAGATCCGGACGTTTCCAGATCGCAATTCATTGCGGCTTGTCCTTTTTTTGCATTTTTTGCATACGTTTCAATTGAAACGCTAACATTTGCTCCGTTCAGGCTCTCCGCAACATCAAGAACCTTGCTCCCCTCCTGGACCGTGTCCTGGTTCAGCGGATCAAGCCTGAGGCTAAGACCGCCTCCGGTATCTTCCTTCCTGAGAGCAGCGTCAAGGACTTCAATGAGGCTAAGGTCCTGGCTGTCGGACCTGGTGCCCTTGACAAGGACGGCAAGAGAATTACCCCCAGCGTCGCCCCTGGTGACAAGGTTTTGATTCCTCAGGTGAGTTTTTTCCAGGTTCTACCGGCGCCTCCGGAGGGAGTCATTAGAAACAGCGGAAGCTAACAATCTTTGCGCCATATAGTTCGGTGGCAGTCCTGTCAAGGTCGGTGAGGAGGAGTACCACCTGTTCCGCGACCATGAGTATGTTATCCCTTCCTAGCTCACTACTTTGCAATACACTTGGACTTCGGATCTGACATCATACTAGGATCCTGGCCAAGATCAACGAGTAAACGGATTTCGTTGCTCTTCCGCTCCACCCTCCTCAATTTATAATCCTGACTCTATACGATTGAAAACTCCGATTGGACCGAAAGCGTGTACCATACTATGTAATATCACGAGCCTCCGCCCTTGAATAGACAAAAAAAGGATATAAAACTAAAACAATCACGGATGGTTATTTTTCTCGATGCAGTTCCCGAGATATGAAAGATCTCGGGTCCGCTTCCTGAATCTCCGTCCTCTTGCATCTGTTGCTGTTCTGAAGCATGAACGGGTCACCTTGCATATTCGTCTGATGTATTCTTAAATCTAGCGAATGATGTAACGTGCCTTGGGTGCTCTGGATGGGATAGAAGAGAGCAGTCCTAGGCATGAGAAATCTCCTCTCTACATATTCGTTTGGTCCGTTCCCTACTGTACGATTTCTGTATTGCATTCCGCTCTCCCGGTTTATCGGCCTGCGCTTCTACGTCTCCGTTCTTTTCCTTCCGGGAGACTTCGGGTGGTGGATAGGATGATATGTCTTATTCCCAACTGCCATCCAGAATATCCGCAACAGGCACGACACGCGACACTTGCCGTTAATACTTGACGTGAAACTGCAAAAAGTGTTCGGAGCATACTCAATCTGCGAAGGCAGCAAAAGCAGAATACAGCAATCAATTTGATGAACATCATGAGTTACGTCGCGACCTTTTCTGTCCCTTGTCTCTTTTACAAACTACATCTGTAATATTGTAACCAGTTGGTCTCTAGGCCCGGAGCCAAGAGCTCAAGCAGATCAGCTCTATTGGAAGGCTGTAGTTGGCCATAATCCCGGTCATGCATGTTTCGTAAGTGTAATTAAACATGCTGACCCTGCGGCGTTTTGCGTCTTCAGCCACCGAGTATCACTCTTGAGTCCCCAGCTACGTTGCAGCGAATTCCACGGCGGACAAATTGTGCCAAGATAAAAAGGTCTCACCCGTCTACCTCCTATAAAGCCGCTTTCGATGATAGGCGCCTAAATCACATTTGAAACAGATGGTATGATAAGAGGGAATGACCGGACGTCTGGAAGCTGTCAACCTGTATCTGAGATCCAATGGTAACTCATTAGAACATCCGGCTTTCCTGCAAGAATGAGAGGGCGATTCGTCTTGACTCTCTAAATAGTCCGTTCAAATCAAAATTAGCTGCAATTTGCAGATATCATGTCCGCCACTGTACGTTAACCTGGAGCAAGGGTTGTCAGGAACAGCGTCATATTATCTGCAGCTGCCAGGTCGTCAAATCATGCGTCAAAGTTAACACTCCCTATTTCAAACCTTGCCACTAGGGCGTCAAAAGACAATTCGGAACTATTCGACGAAGAGGATGTTTCGAAACGACCTGACTTTTGCCAAGCTAAGCTCTACTAGACCTATCATCCTCTGTCCCGGCGAAGGGCGGCAGCTGAAACACCGCTGGGGATCCCCTCCAGCAATCGAGATTGGAGCGATCCAGCCCCTCGGTGTTGAAGTCCTGTGGAAGAATAGTAAGGATTGATTAAAAAATATATATAATCATGATTCTTTTTTGGCGAGCACAGATATGTCCGCACTCATTGTAAGGGCCTGGACTTGCTGGAGAGATGACCTTATATACTGCTGCGTTCCCTTTTGTTTCACCCCTCTCTTGTTTCCTTTTCACAACCTCCCCTTCTCTATCATTTCTATGATTACCTGACTCTGCTTCTGCAACTGGACTTGCGCTCGTCTCTTGTGATTACAACTTTTTCCATTCATTTAATTCACGCTATTTACCTAACTGGTACGGGCCAAAACAGCATTTTCAATGCTGCTATTGTGCTGACAACTACGTTGTCTCTATGAACAAAGGACTACTACAAGATTAGTTGAACCTGAAGAGATAAAGAGCCTTCAGGATTTATTCTTCTTAGTCCGCTGTCCTTGACTACTCTGCTGTTGAATGAAATGTTGTCATTCATTCCCACCAAGTCAGCTGCGCTGACGACTCTTCTACTTCTTGGAACAGCTCATGCTCACACTTTGATGACCACCATGTTTGTGGACGGCGTCAACCAGGGAGATGGTGTCTGCATTCGCATGAACAATGACGGCGGAACTGCCAATACCTATATCCAGCCTATCACGAGCAAGGATATCGCCTGCGGTAAGTACCCAGATGTCATCATACTCTGCCATAACATCCGTCATATCTACTAGAATCGGAGCAATGTTAAGTATTTCCAGGCATCCAAGGCGAAATCGGCGCCTCCCGAGTCTGCCCAGTCAAGGCATCTTCCACCCTAACCTTCCAATTCCGCGAGCAACCCAACAACCCAAACTCCTCCCCTCTCGATCCATCGCACAAAGGCCCCGCCGCGGTGTACCTGAAAAAGGTCGACTCCGCCATCGCGAGCAACAACGCCGCCGGAGACAGCTGGTTCAAGATCTGGGAGTCCGTCTACGACGAGTCCACGGGCAAATGGGGCACGACCAAGATGATCGAGAACAACGGGCACATCTCCGTCAAGGTGCCCGATGATATCGAGGGTGGTTACTATCTTGCCCGGACGGAGCTGCTGGCGCTACATTCTGCGGATCAGGGGGATCCGCAGT
The DNA here is from genome assembly GCF_041956765.1 of Thermoascus crustaceus. Taxonomy (NCBI): domain Eukaryota; kingdom Fungi; phylum Ascomycota; class Eurotiomycetes; order Eurotiales; family Thermoascaceae; genus Thermoascus; species Thermoascus crustaceus. The sequence continues at coordinate 576,623 of NW_027192528.1, read as the reverse complement.
TCTATGTTGGCTGTGCGCAGCTGTTTATCGATTCGGATGGGACGGCGAAACCGCCCACTGTTTCTATTGGAGAGGGGACGTACGATCTGAGCATGCCTGCCATGACGTATAATATCTGGGAGACACCGTTGGCTCTGCCGTATCCGATGTATGGGCCTCCTGTCTATACGCCTGGCTCTGGTTCTGGATCAGTCCGTGCGACGAGCTCTTCTGCTGTCCCTACTGCAACCGAATCCTCTTTTGTAGAGGAAAGAGCAAACCCCGTCACGGCAAACAGTGTTTATTCTGCAAGGGGCAAATTCAAAACCTGGATTGATAAACTGTCATGGCGCGGGAAGGTCCGTGAGAACGTCAGACAAGCCGCGGGAAGAAGAAGCACTCTCGTCCAGACTGTGGGTCTAAAGCCAAAAGGCTGCATCTTCGTCAATGGAAACTGGTGCGGCTTCGAGGTTCCCGACTACAACGATGCGGAGAGCTGCTGGGCTGTATGTTCCCCTCCTTAGCCTCTTACATCCCTAAGTACTACATTTGAAAACAACAAAAAGAAATGTATATACTAACTACGTACGCTCTACTCTAGGCCTCCGACAACTGCTGGAAACAGTCCGACGCCTGCTGGAACAAGACCCAACCCACGGGCTACAATAACTGCCAGATCTGGCAGGACAAGAAATGCAAGGTCATCCAGGATTCCTGTAGCGGACCCAACCCGCATGGACCACCGAATAAGGGCAAGGATTTGACTCCGGAGTGGCCGCCACTGAAGGGCTCGATGGATACGTTCTCCAAGCGTACTATCGGTTACCGCGATTGGATTGTTAGAAGGAGAGGTGCATGAGGGTGTAGGATGAAACTGAAACAAGATGGATTGAAATGGCGTCATGAGGTACAGAGATGTGAATATGCATGCGAATATATGGGGAGTTGGGCGGATCGTCGTTGAGAAAGAAGCAAACAAAGCCTTGAATTTTGAAGTACATGCACTTTTTGGTGCTTTACTTTCACCATTTTCTCTGTATGCGCATTAGTTGGGAGATCATTCTGTAGAGTACCTTCCTCATTGGTAGTCTCAAATGGGAAGAAATAGTATATATCAACTCCAACCGACCATGCGCTCTTTGGGTATATCGGGCCATGGACCTAGAGTAGTAGATCGAGAATTTCCTCAGTGTGCCACCACCTCTCAATCAAGCTCTCCACTCTCTTCAAGACCTTCTCACCTAAAATATCACCGAATAAATGCCTTCGTCGCTGGGGATCCATCTCTATAAAGGACGATAGACCTGGAGAATGCCTTCTCATACTACCTGAAGCGCAAGGATAGTGGGAATTATTCGAGATCAGCTCCTCCGCATGTTCTTCGAGTTTTGTAATTGCTAATACGGCCTGTGCAGCGAAGGGGTTCAGTCCTATTTGACGGAGGAAGAGCTCCCAGGCCGTTTCTTCCTCTTGCAAGAAAGGGGGAGGAGGAGCTTCTGGGGTTTGTATGGTATTTTTCTTGCGATTTATCGGAGTTAAACCAATGTTTTTTGGTACGAGACCGTGTTGAAACACATATCTATTCGCCAGCGAGAGTATCCATTCCATAGATTGGGAGGATGGTACTAATAGGGGAATGACCATGGAGTGCTCAGAAAGTGACGCGCAGAAAGCCATCAAGGATCGAATTGAGGATAGCGTCTTTGGGTCTATTGTCATGTTCACTTTCATTGACCCCTTGCTGCTAGATAACTTCGTCGTGCTTGTTTGTGAGTGACTGATTAACACGTATATCCGCTCGTACCGGACGCAAGCTCGCGCAATTCGTTCTCTGAGTGGAGAGTCGAATTTGGGGAATCCGTCTATTGGGGTATATTGAGGCTTGTAACCGGGGAGGTACAGCTGGGTGGTCGCTTGTGAGGTTGTGAGGATTATGCCTGTTGACGGGGAGATTATGATATCTGCTTCAGTAGGAGCGCATGTATGATGGCCATTTTGTTTAATCGATATCCCGTGAGAAGAGTGAAAGTGTCGATCGGTATGCAAGAACTTATCGTAGTCCCGGAATATCAAGGTAGGTGATGGTGTCAGATTCTCAAGATATCGGACAAGATGACGATCAGCTTTCAGCAGAGAAGTTGATAGGATCAAGGTAAGAGGATCCCGTCTTTGTGGTTTGTTGTTTAGAGTCGGAATTGTTGCTATGTTATCCTCCAGGACAGTCTCTATTTCTTGCCCTTTGACTTCTTCCTGACTGCTATCATTGATATGTTGTATCTGCGGGCTATATTCCAAGGTAGCATCACCATTATTTGACGAAGTAGAGAAATATGAACTTCTTTCCTTACTTTTTCTGGAAACCTTTCCTCTGGTCTCCATAAAGCTGGACAGAGAACCAAGTGCGGAGAATACCGATGACAGAGGGGAGTCTCCTTGTCCGATCATGGCCGGGCATCCCTTCTTCCGCCGACTAGCACGCTTCAGGTCCTTACCAGACGTATCTGGCGTTCTATTCTTCCTTTTCCTTTGACGTTGGACTTTCTGGCTATTCCCAGTATCGCCTGTTTCTTTGGAAATAACAGTTCCACTGTCTTCGTTGCGCATGATATTCTGATTAGTATCTATGTTAGGTGTCCCTGAAAGGAGATAATTGCTGTCCTTTGATTCTTTAACAGAAAGCTCTTTGCTGATTTGTTCTGAGGGACGATCTTGAAGCGTTTCCACAGGGTCATCCTCCATACTGTTAGTATTAGCGACTGTGTCAGTAGACTGGTACGACTGACACACGAGCACTTCGTCTGCGTTTGACTTCTCAGGGAAAATATCATGACTCGAAGAAGGCTCCTCAATTTCAATATGGTGTCCTGGCAACGTACAAGTATCCTGGACGGTAAGACTATCATTTGCTGTTGAACAGGCTGGATGTCGTGGATATGTAATAGAAAGGAGCGCTAAATCTGGCGTATTTGCTATTGGAATTTGACCCAAGAGACCTAAATCCGCCTTCGTGGCCGTGTCGACCTCTTGAAGTGCATCATAGGCGACCTCAACGAGATGGTCGTCAAGCATCTCACCTGCAGTATTCAGGTAATCAGCCTCGATGTTTGAGTCAGTGTTATCCATGTTATTCTCTTCCAGTATCTTGGCGGTTTGTACTGAATCTATCTTGGCAGATCCAGGTGGTGTTACAATTTCATCGTTCATTTTATCACAGTGGAAGTTTTGTTGTCGCTGTCTGACATATTCGACGCTGGACAGAGAATCGATCAGTAGATCTGTACTCGTCTCCTTTGCAAACCCAAGAACCATTTCTTTCGCCTTGTTCTGGCTATCCGAAGTTGTTAAAGGTAGCGAAAGCGAGTCTTCGTTTAATAATCGGTTCTCAACTTCAGCTAGCTCTGGAACAAGAGGGGATTCTGGACCCGAAAGTAGCGGAACTTTGGCTGTGGGCGATGATGGTATATATAGTGTAAACGGAGTCTCTCTTGGGAGCAGAGGTGGGGATATCGGCTGCAGTTCTTCCCTCTTCTATAGCAAGACGAGAGCATTAGCGGAAGTAAGAACCCCAGTCCACCGAATTTAACGTACTTTGGCATAGCTGAGGGCACATTCATAGAACTCGTCCCTGATATCGTTTGTAAAATGATCCCCAGACCGTCTAGCCTCCTGGATCAGCATGAAAGCATCCCTTGTACAATCCAGTTTTTCAGTTTTGACCTTCCCCAAGACCCTTCCAGGGAGCTCCCAAAAGTCCTTAAGGAACATACTACCCTCATCATTTTCATCTTGAGTTTTCTCAAGAGGTAACTTCAACGTTGCTGGGTCAAGAGTTATCCGTTCGTGCCCTAAGGAAGCCATATCCAGTTCATGCACCGTCTTCAACAAAGGAAGTTCGTCAGCCTTCAGGCTCCTAACACGACGACGCTTTGGTAGATATGTATCCCAATCGATGGGGTTCGTCGTTTTGGTGGAGGCATCCTTGATAATATTGGAAAGAAACCGCGCTCCATCTCGCCCGATCTCGAGCTTTTCGTTCCGGATCTCCTTCTCCAGAGGTGGTTCTGGGAAGGAGAAATCGACCCTAGGTGTGTTTTCTGTGGTTGAGTTGCCTTCGTAAATGCGTTGAAGATCTGGCGTGATGAGGTCAAAGGGGTTGGCTGCTAGATGGTCGACTGAGACTCCGTAGAAGCGGGCATACTCCAGGAGAGATGGCTCTCGATGTTGAGTCATTGCAGTTTGGACTTCCGGTAGGACTTCCTTGTATCTCTAAGAAGCAACTGAACAGCATGAGGAGCGAACCGGTAGTTTTAAAAGCGGCAGTACACAGCCGACGATGTACAGCAGCTCTCAGGAAGTGCTCACGTGGATTGCTTAACTCCGGCCCTTTTGTGTCTACCCATGATGGGAGACATCAATCTTCGACAGGCGAGAAGTTGATGAATATGCAGGTGGCTGTCCTGGACATTTTCAATGGTGCTGCAACATGATTATTATCGATTGAGAAGTCTATGACGAAAGAAGTGAGGATACACAAAATGTTCTGATTTCTATGACCTCAAAACCACACCGCAGCTTTGACCGTTCGGCGCCTGGATAGAAATTTGAAACGCCAGAACCTAGACAGATGCCGACAAAATAACCGTGCTCCTGATTCCTCATTAAATAACAGCCAAGACAAGTTGTAATATACAACAAAAGAGAATTATGAAATCCCAACAGTCTATAATTCGTTCGTGTCCTCATACCCTAGCCGAGTCTTCCACCGCCCAACAACGGAGGACCCAGAACCAGTTCTTGCACCTCCTCCTTAACGGCTCCCAACCTGCTCGCAACACCGAATATACCAGCCTCGACGTCACCGAGAACAGCAGTAAGGTCGTTCAGTGCTGACTTCGGCATTCCTGCGCCGCCAGCAGCGCCGTCTCGGCTCCTTGAAGCCACAAACTCGTTTATCTGCCTGTTCAGCGTGATCTCAACACCGTGGAGGTGATCTTCAATCTCCTTCAGGTTGCGCTTGTAACCCGAAAGCACGTCGCCCATTTCATCAGAGCGCTGAGAGAAGTATTCGACTAGGTTGACCGGGACTCCATTCACAGAAGTTGCAGTAGAAGGGTCTCCTTCCACGTCATCTGGAAGAGCGAGTGTGCTTTTCCTATTTCTGCGCAATGACTGCCGTTCCGAAAGCTGCTGATCTGGGGCGGACCACCACCCGGACATGCCCGCGGACTGGTACTGCAAGGGAAGCTTGAGGGTATCAATTGCGCGGAACGCAACCTGCGCCTCCGCCGCATCGCGTGAGACGAGCTTGCGTACGTGGTCGATATCACTGGCGTCGTTCTCCAACGCGTGCTGCATCGTGTCGAGCTTGCCCTGCACAAATTCGACGTCGTTGGGAATCGTGACTCCTTGATTGGCAATTGTGGGTAGAAGGTCCGAGACCTCATTGCACATGTGGATCTGATTCAGGATGAAGGTATCAATGGCTTCGATCTGCTTTTTCAGCTCATCGGAGCAGCTCTCGAATTTGGTCGTTGGCAGAAGGTTGCTAACATCGACCTTGACACCCGGAACAACTGTACCAGTTGCGGCAGTTTGCTGCTGCGGTTGCTGCTGCGTGGCAGTATTCTGGTTGCCGAAGAGAGAAAGCGTAGGCTTCTGTTGTTGTTGTTGCTGTTGCTGCTGGGTAGTGGTCTGAGTGCCGCCACTATTACACGTCACAAGTGGTCAGCTGTGACACTGAAGTCTGGAGCAATGGTTTCAGCGATTTAAATACTCACAAAAGACTACCTCCTCCGGTCGTCCCTCCAAACAGCGGCTTTTGCTGAGTTTGGGTTGTCGAGGTGCCTCCCAGGCCTCCGAACAGCCCACCGCCTGTGGTGCCGCTTTGTGTAGTGTTGGTAGTAGAACCCCCAAGACTTGAAAAGAGACCTCCAGACTGTGGCTGCGACGTGGTTGTCGGTTTGTTCCCAAACAGACCACCTCCACTAGTTGCTGTCGTACCCTGCTGCTGGGCACCGCTGGTGCCTCCTAAGCCTGAGAACATGCCCCCAGTCTGCTGTGACTGTGTAGTCCCGCTACCGAGATTGCCAAACAATCCACCTCCAGGTTTGGATTGCGTCGCTGAACTACCCAAGTTTCCAAATAGACCTCCGCCCGTTGTCCCTGATGTGCCCGTAGTCGCCGATGTGGCTGCAGAAGACGTAGTCTGAGTATTGCCACTGTTTGGTTTGAAGGTTTCCAAAATTTTTCTCATGTCAGCCGTCTCTTCATCCTCTTCATCTTTTTTCTTCTTCAGTCGCCTTCTCCAGCCAAAGGGCGAATCTGACATTGTCGGGGTTATGACTGCAGAGCGAAACGCTGCGTAAAGCGCCGTTTCCCGTTCCGCAACACAAAAGGGAAAACACAGACATTGCTGGAGTTTAAGGGGACAGAAACAAAGGAATCGAGTAGAGGCTGAATAGGGCTGAGGCTGGGGCAAAGAGGGCTGACAGGAAGGGGAGCACTTACAATAGTGAACTGGAGGTGCCAGTGTTGATTGTCAGGCCTCCGGTGGAGGGAGCAGACGTCTTCGCGGAGAACATGATGTGACACGGGTTGCGCGGCAGCTGAATAAGAGTGAAGAGCAACCTGGGACAGTTCTGGCGCCCGCCCCTTGCGTCGATGCGTCGGGCGCGTTCTGCAGAGCTGAGGGGAGCTGAGATATGCGGCGATGCGGCGTGCCTGAAAACAAAAGCTGGGATGGCACGAGGCTTGGCTCGGGCTAGCGTCGACGGGGAAAGATACGCCGGCCCGACCGCTCTCCACGGCGCGCCGAGATCTCCAGTATGACGGTCTCGCCGATTCGCTGCAAGCCCGACTCGGATCTTTTCTCCCTGCTCTTCTGACGCGCTCTGAAGCGCATGTGCCGAACTAATCTCTTCTAGTTTTCTTGTCCACCAGGGAGCTGCTAATAGAGTGCCATCGCGCTTGCAGCGTCTGTTTTGCCGTTCGTGTCAAATGAAGCCCTAAGCTTCTGCTTAGATGTCTAGACTTAGTGCCTAGTGCACAAGTACCTGGCTGCTGCCGGTTTGCTGCTGCAAGTTGCTGGGGGACAGTAATTATTTTCTTCTCTGAGAATTTGATAGCAGTCGCATTCTGGTACAACGTTTCTGCCACAGACATACTGTTCTGGGTACCATTACAGGTAAACATGAGCGGACAGTGCATTTATCTCTGAATGATTAACTATTTGGGCCCTTGATATACAATTCATAGAGACAGAAATGTAGGTTTTCTGATGCCCGCCACTATACCAGCCTATTGACTGTTCCTAGTACACTATGAGTGAGGACACAGGTCCTAGTTGGGAGCCAAAATGTGTGGCGTCAACTTCGTCCAGCGAGTTTGCTTCTGAAGAAAGCATTTCTATGGACGAAAGTGCAGACAAGGCTTCGCGCTCTGCCACACAAATTAACAAAACATGGTCGGATTCGAATTACTTCAAGAGCGCAGAATGGTATGTTTTCTCATTTTTGTCATGTTAAATATGGAAAGCTTCTAATTCGATTGAATCATAGGTCTCCTGATGGTACGACGGTGATCACTGATTCTGCTGATCACCATATTCGAACCTTTGTTCTGTTAGTGTCCCATTGCTCTACTGGACTTATTTTTCAGTAAACGAGCTGACAGCTCTAGACCTCCAGATCTTTTGGAAGAGAGAGCAACGCCACTCCACTTATCCCCTTATTCCACCTTACCGTCAGCAGAACCGACCTACGCAACGGCCATTTATCCTTACTATAACCTCCAAGACCCATCAACAACGTTATTACTTTCGTCAGTCCGCGATCACCCAATGAGGCTAACATCCGCACTTGCACCCACAACTCTGGCAACTTATTCTCTGATTAATCCATCAACGGAAGCCTTCATCACGCCGCATTGCATCCTGTATCCGCCAAGTTTAGGCGGTACTCATTTTCTTACCGGGTCAGACAGCCTTATATGTCTTTTCGACGTCTCTCGCACTGGTACTGAAGGTCCACTTTCCATGATGCCGACCATCCCTAGCAAACGCAGGCAGATTGTCGGCGGCGGTGTCGGTATGAAAGGGATCGTTTCCGCAATGGCTATAAATCCCAGCGGGGATGGTGTATTAGCCGCTGGCACATTCACCAGATGTATCGCACTTTACAGCTCGAATGGCAGTGGTGAGCTGATTGGCACATTCACCGTTGCGAAAACCGAAGCCGACCGTCGTATAGGCGGGAAGGGAGTTACGCAGCTCCTCTGGAGCCCTTGTGGGAGATATCTCTATATTGTTGAACGGAAGAGCCATGGAGTACTAATCTACGATATCAGAGTGACTGGACAACTTCTGGGATGGCTCCAGGGGCGCAAGGCGTTTACTAATCAACGCATGAAAGTGGATGTGATACCTACCGGTGAAGGTGGTTCTCATGAAATTTGGGCAGGCGGAACCGACGGCGCCATGCGAGTCTGGAGGAATCCGGCTCATTCGATTGGTGCAAAAGAACCGGATTGGGAATGGAAGGTTCATGATGGTGAGTCTCTTGGAACAGAATGACTACGTATACGAGCTAATCATAGTATTATAGACCCGGTAACCAGCACTGTATTGCACCAGACGGGGAGCGTAGTTGCTACTTGCTCTGGCCAGAAATATTTTCCAGATTATTCTTTTGCTGACGAAGAGGGCAATGTGCCCTTACCTGCAAAGGGTGACAACAGCTTGAAAATCTGGTCTTTGTAGCACATCCTCAATTACAAATCTGAACAATTAATGAAGACATGGACGATCTACGAAATACTCTTATGTTTATCTACTCAAGAAATGGGATCAGCAATGGGCAGCCAAGTGGCTGAATATACTGCCTTTCTCTCGACTGTTCATGTAGGACTAAAGGCCATTCCACGTATAAGACAATCGCTCGACCGCTCATCAATGTGAAATGCTTCTATCCTGTGACTCAGTGTAGCGGACGGAATTCTCAAACAATGTCTAGCACTGGCTTCTCGGAGCTGGCCCATTGCGGCATGCCTGCAAGCTCTCACATTGAGCTGACACAACATTTCGCAGCATCTAGACTCTGAGACCATCTCTCTCACGGTCTTCGGCTATATTCCACACCGGCATATCCTTCTCATTTCCAGCGAACTGTACGCCACTGCTGCAAAGTCAGTATCGAGTCGTAACCTCAAATGACTTCGAAGAGTCCAGCTGCTCACCCACTCCCGCCGTGCCAGAGCTCGTTACTCAGGTACGGTATAGGTATAAGCTGACGTCTCTGCACACTGGGACTCTCATTTCCGTCGCAACGAGTCCATGACAGTAGAGGGCTTGGAGACTGTACTGCAAACCGCGGGCCGTTTGCACACTCAGCTGAGGAATCGAGGGGGCTTTCTTTCATGGGTGTTCCCATGTTCCCCTGCGTAACAGGGACGGGTTTAGCCGACGCAGTCTGCACGAAGACGGCCACGACAATGGTTATAAAGCTGAAGAGCTGGCACTGCATGACGACTGGATCGGCCGAAAGGCTTTGGGAGTACTTTGAACGAGTAGATAGCGGCTAGGGTTCGGTTTCGTCGACGGCAACGCTAGAAGAAGCTTGATTGACGTCTCGAGAGTCCTCTGTGTTTGTAGAGGTTTATCTTATGTAAAAGTGTAGGTGTGTTTCTCGAATGAGCGTAGCTAGTATCGTCTGCGGAATTGATGAATCGAGACTCTAGCAGTGAGCGAATGCTGAAAGTATCGAGATAAAGATGTTGGGAGTAGTATAACACACTAGAGGAACAACTCGGGTCAGAAACAGATACTTATGAGTTAAAGTGTAACAACATTACCCAACACTGAAGGAAAGAACATCTCGATCGCAGTTTCTTGAATGTGTGCTTCCGTAAATAAATAAATAAAATCGATATACCGCATGTCGGAACACGAATATCCGTACTCAGATAGTATCCACGGACTTCTCATCGAGAGCATACCCCAGAGAGCATTCACAGGTCAGAAATTCCATCATCACCATGTCCTTTGTGGCGAACCTTTTCGATTCCTTCAGACGAGGAAGTATATCTGCTGCTTTTAGCCGTTTATAAGTCGATGTTGTTTTCTTGGCATAATGAGCAGCTCCGTTTACCCAGCGATTTGCCGGCGAAGGGAACGACGTTTCTCCCGCCGTGTATGAGATTTGTAATCGCAATTCGCAACGTGCAAGCTTGAGAATTCGTCTCTGCGTCTTTCTAATTTTTTGGAAGTATTTCCATCTCTCTGATTGACAGATGATGCTCCCAAGGGTTATCAGGTCCTTAATATTTGCCTTAACATTTGTGCTTCACACTCAGAATTCCTTCTGTGAAGTTCCCGAATAATCGTGCTTTTGTAACTACCATATGTTAATGGAGATCCACAAATATGAATTATGTGGTGGAATCCTACGATTATGACATGATGCATTTATGAAATCATCAGACTCTGCATCCTCTACTGTGTTCTTCCTTCTACCCATGCCTCCATCCATATCTCTATGTGCAACAATGCACCTGTGCTCATCTCAGTCTTTTTTGAATATGTCACCCTTTCCTCACCCAGACCTGAGAAGGCGAGAGAGACTCTCCGTGGCTGCGCTTCACAAGTGTCCATGTGCGGGTGCTGGTCCACACGTGGATGGTGAGGCTCATCACTTACAAGGACCCTTTTAAGTCCTCTGGCGATCATTGTCTCCTCCAGACCGTGTCAGTATCTCCTAGATTCTTTGATTCGGATCCCTCGTCGTTTGTCATATTGCTTTGTGATTATTTCTAGTAACTGGGGTGGAAGATTCGAGAATGTATGGAATCCTCTTAGCTCGCATCGAGGGAAATCGTCGACGGTGCCATCCTTTACGAGAGTGATACCCGAATGAGGCGCTGATGACAGTGAGAGTGGCACTCCGGATTCTGGATGCTGTGGCTGACTAATAGCAGTCCTGTTACGTTAGCTCTACTGTATCGGGAGAATCAAGTCGAACCTTTCACATCAGAAGGTCATAAGATGCCGAATGGATGATCTTATCGCTGAAGCACTGAGAAAGCTTGTATTTGATGGCTTAGATCAGTACCTGTGCATACCTCCAGTTTGTCCGCTGTCTTGCTCGCCATGCTGAACAAATATTATTGGCATGCTGGGCATATCATCCCTTAAAGCTAAAGCTGCAGCTGACATTAAAGGCATGAAGCCAATCAACAAATGCAACACTCATGCTTTGTGCCCAGGAAAGCATTATTGAAATATTCAAAACTGTGTATGACCCTAGAGCTGTCTATCAGGATGCATTATGTGCCTTTCTAGATGCGTGTGGGACGAGGTCTAAGAGTGTGAAAGCCTATTCAGGAGCTTCCCAAAAGATGGAGGCCTCCTTCACTGCATCAAACTCACCAAAATGTTGCGGAATTCACTGCCTTGTCTTCCGGCTGTCTTCGACAGCATATTCTTAACTGCGCACAAAAGGCCCTCCCCCACAAATTCATGAATTTCTCAACGTCGCCCCGAATACTTGGTCAAGCCTTATCGTCACCTCTGATCCACACACTTTGACGTCTTCAAACCATCCCCTCTGTAACTCTCGAGGAGTTTGATTACACTGCCTGTGTTGGTCTTGCGTTCTGAATCTGTGTTCTGCATTGTCGCACCTTGAAAGCCTGCGTTGCGGCTTTTCTGGTTCATTCTGACACGATCCTCCTGTGCTTATTGTGTGGATGCTGAGGCCTGCGCCGAGACTTACTTGACATCAACACACCACCTCAGGTCTTCTTGTGCTATCACGACAACGCCGGGACCTACGCTGCGATCTGCACGGTATCAACACCTAATAACTATCTCTGACTTCTTGGTAGGTATCACGAAAAAGCAGAGGTTTACGCTGAGACTGAACAACCAAAACCTATCGCCTACCTCTAGCTCTTCTATCAACCCTGAGATAAAATGGGTTCACACGAAGAGGAAGTTCTCGACCACAACCAGGGATTCTTCGAAGCGGAGTTTGAACACTCCACCTACGTTTTCGACAATGACACGTGAGTTGTTAGCCCCAGGGTGTTTGTAGACTTCTAACTCCTAATACAGGGACTGGGAGAATTTGAGCAACGCACCTCAAACGCTAGTGTCGTCCTTAGGAGCTGGGACTGGCGTCAAAACGCCTAAGAAGGAGACAATGTCTCCTGTAGGAATACCTGAGGAAATTCCTGAGTCAAGCAGTCCAGCCTGTGGGCTCAGCCAAGTAGAAAGGTCTAGCCCAAGGAGTGACAAAGTCGAGTATGAAATCCCCACTCAAGAACAGAACAATTTTTGGATCGTTAATTACAGAATTTTCGCGAATGCTGATGGCTTTTCTTTGACTTGTAGGGCCTCCTATTCCGAACTAGACGTGGGGTCAAGCCCCGGTGTATTCTCGACAGCCCTTGAGAATCTTTCTAACCCAACTGGATCCGGCTATACAGTGAACAACCCTGTGAACCTTGACTATTTCCAGTTTTCAGTTAATCGTTCTGGCCGCTCCAATGAACTTTGCTCGACTCCGAATGCTCGCACTCGCGCTGCCACAATGACTGCAATGCAGGTTTATTCCAGCGGGGGCAACAGAACCTCGAATGCCGTGGCATATACTGATCCGAGGCCCTCTTTCGAAAGCAAGAATGCTCGCCGCTACAATGACAGTGGAGATACCGATTACATACCTCCCGAAGTCGAGCTCCCTAGTTACCAGGAGTTAATGGATCCTATCACTAGTGGTGTTGATATCAATACGCGTTTCAGCTCGGTTGAAGAAGCGAACAACAGCTGTCGTAAAGCATTTGACATTCCACATGACCCTACTATCCCATACGCCATCGAACAGAAGAGAGCGATAGTGAGGGCATTGTGCAAAGCCATGAAAAGCGTTGATCATGCTGAAGACAATCCTGGCATGGTGAGACCGTTTGCAGAGCGCAAGTATTCTGACACCAGGATCGAGATTGCCTGCTGGAACATACTGGTGAGTTCGCAGCTTTAAATATTATAGAGCCTATATGATATGTGCTGACATTCTTTAGGAGTCTTGTATTGAACGCCACACCACAGGCCCATTGCTCGCAGCGTACGACGTGAAACCCAAGCAGAGTGGTGATATCCCCACATTTGGGCAAAGGATTCAGAGAATCATTGAGGGTCTCATTGTAAGTAAAGGATAAAAAAAGAACTAATTTAAATGCTGACTCTCTTTGAAGACTCAGAAGACTATTTGCAAACATTTGCTAGATCCGTTTTACCTTCTCACCTTCATCGATGATCCAGTTGGCTCCCGGAGGGTAATTCCCACATGACACAATTTGTTGCAGTACATAACTAACTACCTCGTCTAGCGCGTGATTGCAAACAAGACATTGAACAAACGCAAGGGCGAGGTTATGATTGCCGGAAAGCAGGCTTTATGCCATACGAGGGTCAGCTCGACGGCGAGCGGCAGCGTTTCCGGCCACATTGATTCCGACGATCCTTTTGTCCAGAACAGTCCGCTCCGGACTCCTCGTAATGGCCGGACCCGTACCGGTATCCTCAATGGCGATGGAGAGGTAATGACTCCGGATAGCGTCAACCGCAGGGCAATGAGTGCTATGACTATCAGCAGCCCGGCGATGTCATCTCCTGTACCCGATGAGCTTTTCCAGCAAGGTTTGGTTTCGGGGACTTCCTCTTTCCATGCAACACCGGATCTTCGACAGATGAACCGGTCCTATGCTTCTAGCCCGGGACACTTAAAGGGAACCCGTCAGGATCATGCGGGAATCCCAGCTAATCTCCCCCAACAGTACCGTGGTGCTTATATGGCTCTAACTGACCCTTCGTTTCGTCGTCCTCTTCCGAGGATGATTCCTCCACGGCGCATGACAGCACCGACATCTGAGTCGCATACAAGTGAGCCGTCAACGCCTGCTCCCGCCACTCCTCCCAATAGGACGAAACCTTCTGCCAGCACGTCCGGCCATCGTCGTAAACGTTCCAGCTCTGATTCTGACGACTCCGAGTACCTGCCGCCTTCAGTTAAGAGAGCTCAGCGTTAGACACGCACTGCTCGCTGGGTCGTATATCGAGATTGACATCCTACGATAGGTCTAGAGACTTTCATGAAACCTGAAGAGAGTTGACCAAGGCGTCTGGGTTTATCCTTGCTCTTCCGTATGAACCTTCGAGATTTTATGCATTTTGTTTTCATTCCCCCCACGAAAAAGACACACATGCACACACATCTTTTGATTTCATGCTTTTAATTCATCCCCTTTTCGAACTGATTCCCATTTCCCCCTTAAACTGTTTCTCTTTTTTCAGGCTTGGCCCCTTAATAGTTTTGCATTCTATTTATTTTGTCTTTCGATGCTGGTTCTGATAGTTGGGATATTTCCATAAGAGACGACTGCGACGACATGACACGACTGAAACGACCAATGAGATACCCTACTGCTTGGCGGACCCCTTTTCCTTTTTCCTTTTCTGGCGCTGGTATTATGCGGGCTGTAGTTGTTGCTCTGTTCATTCTCTTTGGAGGAGGATATTACAGCTCTCATAGAGTGAATTGGCAGAATGAGGCACTTTACGGGATTTTCCGGTTACAGATTGATTCATGCCGGACTTTTGCGACTCGGATACACAGGTTGATGAAAGCTAGATAGCTATTGGTCTCTTTTCTATCGACTGGAAGCACTCTGAATGTGCAAGTTTGACACACATGTACATACCATTTCCTCTATGCATTATGCCTGTCTTCATTCCTATTCCGTACCATAGCAGATTGCCCAGTGAGCTTTGATTTTTAAATCTACCTGGTTCTTCTCTTGCTCCTACCTTGCAGTACGTCTAGAAATACATGACATGCCTATGCGACAACGATGCCGTATCTCTCGTAGGGGAAATCTTCTAGGGTATAAAGCAGATCCGCCCATCCGTCGTTAATCTCACCGGGCTTTCCAGACCCGCGTACGCGCCACGATTGCAATTCTTCTGCCTCCTTCTCTGTATCTGACTTCTCCTCGTCCTTGTGCTCACCCGTCAGCCCAGCCAGGACCTCCTCCTCACGGCCCTTGTACTCTTCCAGCAGATCCTTATGTGGGCACCATACAACTCTCATCCCCGCTCTCCGTCCCGCCTCAACGCCGGGGACAGAGTCCTCAAACACCAGACACTCCTCGGGTTTGATCTCCGGTTCCCCCTTCTCCCGTAGATCCTTATTTATCGTCTCCAGCGCAAGCAGGTAAATATCCGGGAGGGGCTTCCCCCGTCCCTTTCCGATCCGGGGATCGTCGCCCAGGACGCGTCTCGAGTCTGGAAACGCGGAGAAGACGTCCTGCAAGTGGTCCGTCTTGAGTTGGAAGTTCTTGCTGTGCGAGGAGGTGGCCAAGGCGAGGTACACGGGGTGGTCGGTGTCTTGAGTCGCTTTCAGTTTGGAGAGGAGCGTCTCGACTCCCGGGAGGGGTTTGCAGGTCGGGAAGTGTTTGATCTGGAGCGCCTTTTGCTTCTCTAGGTATTCGTCCGGGGAGATGGGCAGTTTGGCCCAGTTGTGGAAGATTTTACTGGCCTATATTTTAGGAGTGATAGACAGGTTATTAACTGTCTCATCTGGAGGGCATGCGATTATGTCTGGGTTAGGGGTTTGTAGATAGAAGGGGGTGTAAGAACCTCTGGCGCCGGCCGTCCTTGTAACTGTGCCTTGATGGTCCAAGGCAACATTGGCTTGCCGTATTCCTGGAGAATCTCGTTCGTGATCACGGTGTACTTGTCCTCCGAGTCGATCAGCAGGCCGTCCATATCGAAGAGACATGCCCGGACGCGGGGCAGCCTGCGGGGCAACAGTCAGTGCGGTGTGGTTTCGGCGGGTTTGGTGCATGGCTTACTCGGGCGTTTTGGCTGCCATTATGGATAATTTATAATGACCCAATATGTGCAAAAGAACGTAAGATGAGGGAATCGAAGCAGCCCGGTAGAGGTCTGCCGGACGTTTGTTGAACCACCTCGGATCCCGTCGTTGGTCTCTGTACGGATCGTTCCCGCACAGACGGCGCGGGGAAAGGCGGCATGCCGACCGCCAGCTGTTTCGCCGCCCGCGCAAGCTAAGCTCTCTCTGATGATCGTCGAGAGTCTCCCCCTTCTTGGACGCGTGCAAGATGGCGAAGGAAGAGGCTGCCTCAAAATCTCAGGACCCGAAAAATTGCCCTGCCGCTGATAATGAAAGTGAAGACGAAGACGTCTTCCACGATGCCCGGTTCCCCGCGGAGGAAGAAGCTGTTAGTTCTATCACCGGTTCCTGGAGAGCTCTATCATCTACCTATGCTAACTCTGGCTACCGAACAGAGACTTTTGAACGAGTCGCATGCCCAAAAGGCAGAGGCAAACAAGCTCTTTGCTGCCTCCTACTATGACCAAGCTATCTCTACCTACGATCGCGCTCTCGCGTCCTGCCCGAACTACCTCGATTACGAAATCGCCGTTTTACGGAGCAACATCGCTGCCTGCCACCTGAAGCTGGAGGACTGGAAAGCGGCTGTAGATGCTGCAACTAAGAGTATAGAATGCCTGGATAGATGTCTTCCGGAGGCCGCACGGAAAGATGGTAACAAGGCATGGAAGAACGCGCAAGGTGCTGAAAGTGACTCGGGTGCCGTGGTCGAGCTGTCAGGCGAGAATGAAGAGTCGCAGCAAGAGGAGCTCGAGCGTCTTAAACAGCACGATGAGCGCATGGAAGACCTCAAGCGGATACGCGCGAAGGCGCTCATGAGGCGTGCAAGAGCGAGGTCGGAGCTTGCTGGGTGGGCAAACTTGCAAGGTGCTGAGGAGGACTACAAAGAGCTTATTGCTATGGATAATCTGCCGCCCTCAGACAAGAAGATTGTGCAGAAAGCTCTCAGAGAGCTTCCGGAGAGGATCAACAAGGCGCGAGAGAAGGAGATGGCGGAGATGATGGGCAAGCTGAAGGATGTGAGTATCTAAGAGCGCGCATATTTTATCTACCAAAGCCATGCTGATTCTCTTCGCAGCTAGGAAACGGGATCCTAAGGCCGTTTGGCCTGTCGACGGACAATTTCAAATTCGTCAAAGATCCGAACACGGGAGGCTATAGCATGAGCTTTGAGTCTGGGAGATGAGCCTCTCAGATACTATATATGTATCCGTTCATATCGCTACTCGAGGAGCACCCTGTCCTACCAAGTATTTGGGCCTCGAGGTAAAAGTCCTCTGGCGGCGCGGTTCCATAATGCTACTATATACCAGATGTGGTGGTACACGTCCAATTTCCAGTCCGGATGAACCAAGGCTCTCCGCTGTCTCTCCCTGGATTCTAAAGAACAGCATGCCTGTTGTTTCGCAGGTCTTTGGTGGCCGTATAATCATCCATACCTATTACTTGGGAACTTCGGCCACCGTACTACTTTGAAGACTGCTCAGAAAAAATCACGACCTTGTACTGTATGTCTGCTCCACCAACAGTCGAGCATCTCCTTTCTCGCGTGCATGTCTTGGCATGCATTAGAAGACAGAAACACTTCACCATGGCTCCCAGGACCCCGGTCTCGAACGAATAATTAAATCCGTTTCGTACTACGAGGCTTCAGCAGCTGTGTCTCGCAGAGTGAACCCCACTTAAGCAACAAGTGGGGAAGGAAATATATATACCAAGGGTATGTTTGCGAAATTCTCAGCAGTTGACGCAGTAGGATAAGTGCATGCATGGTTTATTCCGTACTGGTATGCAATTGGATTAAATGATAAGCGCTTCCAGCCACTTAATTATCGTAGGAAATAACATGTACAGTAGATCACAAGTTCGTTGGGCCTCTTGTTGCCCAGTCCGCGCGGATGTGGGGAAGTCTGCGGGGATCCGCATTGGAGAAATCCCGACATCGAGTTGATGCAACTCACTGGACACCTCCTCGGCTTGCAATTATAAGTCGTTGATTCATTGGCATTTCTTAGAATACATTCACAAAAGGTATATGTCCAGTAAGATCTTCTTAGTTACACACGCGTGTCATGACATCCTCTATTACTTACTACATTTAGGATTTCGGCCATCACGGGCAAACCCCGGCAGATCCTTAAACCCGGAACTATGTTGACTATGGAGCTGGAGGGTCTTGAACCCACTTGGACACGGAGAGGCACGCGAATCCTGCCATCTAAGCGGAACTTGAATACGGCTTTTATCTGACTAAGAGGTGAGGGGCACATCCATTATTTGCGGCGTAATGGAATGGGGACACCTGGGTGGCGTCCACATGATATTAAGGCGCCCATATATTGACTGCCTCTCTATCCGACGTACATGCGCTGCGGTGCCACTGATCAGAATAATTATTCAAGTTTGCCGACAATAAGAGACACGTATATCGTGTGCATTGTTTTACGAAGAAATGACTACCACACTTAGAACTACCTCGCTGGGCGAGATCCGCGGCAAGGTCGCCGACGGAGTAGTGCAGTATCTTGGTATAAAATATGCCTCGCTGAAGAACAGGCTTGCGGACGCCGAACTCATTGAAAAACGCGAGGGAGATGTCCTCGATGCGACGAAGGATGGGTAGAAGAGCACCTCTCTCAAAAAAAGATAACTTTTGCATCATGGCTAACTTCAAAAACGTTGTCCAGACCGGCTGCCTCTTCGTTTCTTTTCGGCTGTGACTTGGAGCAGAGCGCTATTCAACATACTCTTCCGCCGAAGGAGATTCCCCAGTCCGATCTCGACTGTCTAAACTTGAACATTACAGTCCCTGAGGGCACGACCAGCGCTTCGCAGCTCCCTGTCTTCCTTTTCATCCACGGTGGTGGATTTGTTATCGGGGCGAACTCGTGGCCGCAGTTCGATTATGCGCGGTTTGTCAAGCTCTCTGTGGAGAAGAAGTTGCCCATTGTTGGAGTTTCGATAAAGTGAGGACTATTGAAGATCTTGTCCCGCATATAGGGATTTTGTCGCTAACTGTTCTCGAAAGTTATCGTCTTGGTGCGTTTGGGTTCCTCACATCAGAGGAACTGCGTAACGCCGGTTACAAGGCCAACAATGCCATTCGGGACCAGAGGGTTGCCATGGAGTGGGTGCAGGAGCATATCCAGGATTTCGGAGGAGACCCAGACAATGTCACTGTCGCGGGTATGAGTGCTGGAGGAGGTGAGTTTCCCATATTTGGCTTAAAAGAAATAAAGACGTGCTTATCCGTTTTAGCTTCTGTGACGCTCCATCTTCATTGTGATAAACCACTGTTCAAAAGGGCCATAGCCATGAGTGGCACTTTTCTGGTTATGACACCATTGCCCTACAGCGTCCACGAAGCTGGCTACCAGCAAGCTATGAAAGCTTTGGGATTGGAGAATGCAACGCCTGATGAAAGAATCAAGGCGCTCCTCGAGACGCCACCGCAGGATCTGATCTCGAAAATCCCGCCATCCGTTCCTATGCTTCCCGCACTTGATGGAGACCTGATCCCCTTCGCCCTTACATATGCCCAAACGGCAAACAAAGCCCAGCAGACTCTGAAAGCAAAAGGCTGGTGCAAAGACCTACTTATAGGTGATGCTCAGATTGATGTAGGTCTACTGCTCTTCTACTGCTGTTCTTGTCTTTCGTGCTTCTGCTAACGATATGTGTCCTATCTAAAAAGGCAAACATCTTCGCAATTCTCACACCACAGATGAAGGAGGACGCTGCTAAAAGATTCGTTGCCGCTATACGCAGTGTTCTTTCAGCCCACTCAGCTGAAGCGGAGGAGATTATCAAGAAATACGGACTCTCAGAGGACACACCAGACGACGAGGCATTAACTGCAGTGCTCGACTTCATGACTGATGTATCTTTCTTCGCCCCCGTTCTGACCTTCGCACGAGGTTGGGGCGGCAAGGCCTACGTCTACTATTTCAACGAAGCCAACCCCTGGGACGGGCCCTGGAAGGGCCGTGCATCTCATATCCTGGACCTGGCGTACCTGTTCCAGAACTACAGGGAGTTCTTGACCCCAGCACAGCAAGCCGTCGCGTCCGCCATTGCGGCGGACTTCTTCAAGTTCTGTCATGGGGTTGCCCCGTGGCCTGCGGTTAAGGATGGTGACATCGAGAATGGATTCACAGCCCGTGTGTACGGCCCAAGTGATGCGAAACCGGCTACTAGCACAGTTTTGCAGCCATATGGTGGAGAGAGCATGAGGAGGAGTATTCTTTTCGATTACGCTGACAAAGTGCCGCTAGATGACCTGGCGAAGGTGGCCGTAGCTTTCAGGAGCGGGTAACTAGGAAGATGATGTACAGGCATACGTAGCTAAGCTCCTTTTAAGTTTAGAACGTTATTTGAGGTACCGATAATGAACTTCGTTATGGTATCGTACCTTCTGACATGTTCAATTCGCCATCCCGCAAGTTTCCATAAAGTGAGATTTACCCATCGAAATATCGAAAGCACCTACTTCAATATATCAGTAATCGTGCGATTTTTAAGCCCAAGCGCTAAGGCAATGTGGCGCAGAAGCAAAGGGGACAAGCTAACGTGGAGCTCTCTATAACTCTAAATATAGACCGTCAATATCAAACATAGATCAGCATAACGGGAAACATAAAAAATACCTAAATTGGTTCCATAGTGGACCGGCCACGGAGATATGCATTTTCCACTCGCCGGTCAGCTTCAGCGACAATCATCATTTTGCGTATTTAGGTAAGGAGTCCCTGTAGCGGGCATGCAGTACGTGCGTCGCAGCTCTCAGCGTTTGTGCTCATATATGCGATTACACAATTAGAGAGCTGCCTGCCGGTCGTTGTTGTTGAAATGGGGCCAATTGGGATGGTGGCCATGTAGTGAACCAGGGTCAGATGCATTGATTGCATCTTCCCTTGGTCCCTAGCAGGTTCCCGTCGAACATCTCCAGAAACTTCAGGTAGTAGTTGGATCTGATTCATGGGGGAGGGGACAAAGTTTGGACCTAGCTGGATACCTGGCGGTGTCAGATATCAGCTCCAAGACGTACGTCTGTGGGGAGCTTCTTGTTACCCACCACCATTCTTGGGAGTGAAAGGACAGTAATATGTCCATTGCCTGTGGAAAGCCAATCAAGTAGACATATTGAAGGTCAGGACGGTCCTCCGGCACCCTGCATGGATAATGGCTACCTGAGGCAACAGGACAAGCACAGCCCCGATGATGATCTAGACAAAGACTGACGAGGTAACTTTCAATCATGTCAACCTTGTGATCAAAATCCTGGTCCGATTTGTTATTGCTGGTAAATACATGTGTTTCGAACGGCGTTACTAACGTTTCTCGGGTTTGTCCTTGGGTGGTTGGTATTTTGGACTGTGGATTTTCACGGAATGGGGTATACTCGCGTTCGAGGCAAAGATGCCCCAGTTTGTATCTCCTGGCAGTAGAAATAAGAAATAGTAAATCTGATGCATGAGCGTGCAAACAATGAGCTGCCTCTGGCGGCCTCAAGTTCCGGCGTGTGTTTTTTACGTGAAAGCTGTGATTTAGGGCATAGATCCCTTGTAGCAACTTCGCCTGCCCTTCTCTTTACCACTTGAGTTCCCTGCACAATCATGTCTTCATTGACTAAAGTACCGCCCGAGTTAATTCAGCTGATTGCATGCGATATGGGCAGAAATGATGCCTCTTCTCTATCACTTACCTGCAAACGACTCAGAGAGCTGGCCCTCGAGGAGCGTCCCCGAAGCTCAATGGCAGCGAACTGAAAGCCATGAAACAATATATTTGCACGAAACAGCTGCCTTCAGAAGTTCTATGTATTGCGCAAGTGGAAATTGGAAACATAAATGTCTTTGTCTCCTTGATTCTATCGACATTGACCGCCCTCGAGTCGCTCCATTGGATTTCAATTTCCATACCGATACAAGTTTCTCAGCCTACTCTGCAAGCACGTTATCTATTCAATTCAGCGGTCAGCTGTCTCATATCCTCTTTGCAAACTGCGACATGTAGACTTCGCCGTTGAGGAGGTTGGTTTCCTTCTGGGGTCGACTCGCATCGACATAGAGCTAATTATTCCCCTCTTTTGTCTTCCAGAAATTGAGGTCATTGACGTGGTGATCCCATTTCTGTGTTGTCCATTCCGATGGCTACTGACCCACTGGCCGGTGTCCAATCCCCAGGCCAGAAATCTCACCACATTACACCTCAGCTACTGCGAAGCAGACGAGAACAATTCACTGCGTCTTTTGTCTGTGATGCCAAACCTGCAAAGCCTGGTCTATCATTATTTGACTGTGATTGATAGCAGTAGGTCTGAAGATGCCTACTTCTATAACCTGACTACATTGAGCCGTGCGTTAAAGCGGGTACAAAAAACTCTTAAACATCTGGCTCTCGGGGTTGAATTTATCTCAGATAGTATATAGCCTGCAGATATGGCACCACCGTTGTTCTTCGGGGTTCGAAACGATCTCGGCTCATTGCAACAGTTTGAAAAAAAATGGAAAGTCTAACCATACCATTCAATATTCTATTCGGCCATTCCCATAAACCGAAATCGGTTAAGACTACGCTAGAAAAACTCCCTCAATCCATTCGGCACTTACATCTCAGAGACGATTGTGCTGACCTGGGAGATTATCAATGGCGAGCTAGACAGTGCCTTGACCGCCTCAGGAATTTCCTAGAAGATCCAAAAAGAACTACACCAAACCTGGAGAGCATGAGTCTGAGAATACACAACAGCTTAGATGTTGGCTCTGAATGGATGAAGAGCATAGAAAGGAGTTGAGAGATATCTGCTCGAACGCTGATGTTGAATGCAACATTAGAGTCGAGCCATATTGAGCATCTGCTGTCAGTATAGTTCAGGGCAAACGACAGTTTGAATGGTTCGTCTTTGTTTAAATTACAATGAATTCTGATGATATGTATGCGTTTCCTTCTTGTTCTATGAATAATTGAGCACAGCTCATATTCTGCTACTTCCGATTTGCTGTGACCTTCAATTTGAAACTTTTGGTAAACATGGAATTAGACAATCTGACTAGGAAAAAAAATAAAGGATTTACTGCCCTCGATTGAAATGCCATGTCTATATGCATAAGTTAGGGATAGGACACAAGGACTGTGGCTGATAAGTGGCAGGGATAGAAGTAAATCGATGGGGTATAAGGTTTAAATGCTCCTATAGAAGCACTGCTGAACAATGGAGGAGGCAGTATATATTTCCTTTAGCCGATCCAAGTAGCTGTGCATAGTAGGAGACTGTCTTCCTCTTGTCTTCTATAAAACCCGCTTGCATGACGCAGACCGGCAGAATTGTAGGAACAATACCGTCGTCAATTGGCTGTGGTATAGTGCCCTCTCGTATGGCAATCATTCCCAACCTTTGAAGAAAGGCATCGCAACCCCAAAAATCAAGAACCCAATTACCACGAGGGGGGTCTCCGCATGAGTCCTTGAGGCCAACAGGACCTCTTGCCCTTTTACCCCATGCAACGACCTATGACAACGAATTCATCATTTATTGGCTTGACTTGTTATGATCTAGTCACGCAAGAAAACATACCTTGGCACCTCTTGGGCTCGCTCCTTCAGGATTTGCACTGAGAAATAAGTTGGCTGCCATGGGCTCAGCACAGTTTCCGTCTTTATTATATTCTGTATTCCCAGTCGTTTCCGCTTGGCACTGAGTGAGTGGCGCCCTCACTTCTGGGTGAGTCGGCGCCGTAGATGAATTTTCCATGTTTTACAGTAGTCGATATGTAGACCCTCCTTCCCTGGTTACTCCCTCAGTCCATTCGGCATTTGAATGTCACAGACGATTGCACAGACCTAGGAAATTATGAATGACCAGTGAGAGCGTATCTGGACCACCTCAGGGATTTTCTAACAGGTCTAAAAGCATTACACCCATCCTGGAGAGCCTCAAGTTAAGGCTACGTGAAAGCTTAAATGTCATGGATGAATGAGACAGACAGCATAGAGAGGAGTTGCAAGAGACGTGCTCGAACTTTGGTATTTATTGCCACATTACGATGGAAGTAATGCCAGACACTAGTTGCCGGTACAGATTATGAGCAAATAATAAGTACAGGTTCAACCTCGAGTTTTATCTGGCATTTGTATACACGAGTAATAAATTCAAATCACATGAGTGCTTTCTTTTTCCTGTATAAACATATCTTTTTCTTCTATTTAAGCGCCGGATCTTCTCATGTTAGCCACTCCTACCCCGCCTAATAGAAACCGTTGTGGGAAGACGAGGCAGTGCAAGAACCAGAATATGGCCCCCAACACTCGTTGAGAGGACATAAGCGCTGGAACCTGCAGTATCAAATGGTTGTGCACATGCAAATCCATAATTTATTCCGGGGTCAGTGATATTCCTTTTCCATTTCTGGTGCACTGCTTTAGTACAGTCTGATTCTTTTCTGTTGTTGATGCCGATCGACGTGCTGATCCTGGACATTTTCCGCCCCCGCCGGAGATACCAACATCAACATCAGCCATCGCATCGCCTCTTCCACTAATGCCTACATGCACACACTGGTCCAATCTGGGACCTTGAATGGGGGCCATATTGTTCTCTATAGTTTATTTTTAGAGACAAAAATATGTGGTATCCAGAAAGTGATATCGTGCACTTATGCGACTCTTGTCCATAAATATGGGGCGTCTTCCTTTACTCAGGCTCACTATCTAAAGGCATCCCGATTGTTTCCCTTGTTCTCATCTTCCTCTGCATAGAAGGCTTCGCAATAGCCATTTGACCATTGTCCTAGAAAATCTTACACTCTCATAAACACTCTGCTACGATGAAGCAGCAAATGATCACAGCTCTCCCCATCTTCTTGGGAAACATTCTATTTGTTTCCGGCTATCCTTTTATCCCTTGGCTATCTACACGAACCGACGCCGCCTCTGACTCGACGAATCTCATATGTCTTGAGCAAGAATATGCTGCTCCGCAGCGTGACAAGGATGGGATACCAAGTGTCGACAGCAGCTTCCGTCATTTCTGCGATCTAACAGAGGGCGAACCGGTGAAAATGCTTGGCCTGTACACCACTGATCTACGTTGTAAGTTTACAGCATGATGCAATGTTAGGATATCCACTTGCTAACCGCCTGTTAATTTTTAGATTCCGGTTCTCTAGCCCGAGTCACCAGTGGAGGCCACAACCCCTTCTCGATCTCAGCGAGATGGAGTGGTGGACCAGGCTGTAAAGATACGGAGTTGGTCCCGAAGGATGAATGTCTCGATAGATTCACCAGTGGCATGAGTCAATGCGATCCCAACTCGGGCGAAACACACGGAATGTATATCAGGGGGAAGTGCATAACTTACGTAGGTGCAATGCAAAGCAAAAGGAGGCAGATGCGTTCAGCTAGCTAACCCGGCTTAATACAGGGCATTGAGATCAATGCTCCTAACAACACTTCGCTACCGACCCAGTTCCCTCCTCCTGTAGTACCTTGCGTTGCGGACTCCAACCAGGGAATCAGCAAAGAGGACTTCATAGAAGCGAGGGACGCTTGGTGCAGTGACACTTTAAAGGGGTTGGACCAATCGAAAGATTACGCGAAATACTTCCAGTTTGGACTAAACAAAAAGAACGGTGGCCAATGCAGTAAGGACGACTGCATAAAGACGATCAATTCCTTGTGGAATACCTGTGAGTATCTCCTTAAAAAATGAGACGTAAATACAATACTGATATCGATAAAACTGTGACAGGTGGCGAGTACTCGAGTCGTCCAGAGCCTGGGAATGATCCCGCTCTAGATAGTCACAAGGGTACTCTCCGAGGAACTGGTGGAATTGAGGGAGAGTGTGGCCTTTATAGTTTCCAGTTTACCGATCCGAACTAGTGCTGGAAAGTCTGTGGAGGATATTGACGACACCCCTTGTATAATAAAGAACTAGCTCTCGATGTCAGTTTCTCTTTTCTGCATTTGCGCCAGTCGTAAAGGTGCGAGAAATGGTGGTTATGAAGGACTTCCGCAGAGCTCATTGAACTTTGTAAATAGCTCCCCCCCAAAAAAGGTTTCTTAACAGCTATTATCAAATATCACTGTTTAGTACCTATGTAATAACTAAGCTACATATGTGTCGTGGAAAGTTGTGGAACTAAGTAACACCACACTTTCTGTTCAAAGTTTTCTACCTTATATACTCCAATCAAAGCTCATATGGAATATTCAATATATGTCTCTCTCGATGAGTTCGAATAGAACCCGCTTTATGAAAGTGTCACCCTTATGGCACACTCCTCCAGACGTAATTAATCTGTTGTTGGATCGTGGCGCAGATACGCCGGTGACAGACTCTGCGGCAAAAACAGTGAGAGACTGGGCGAAGTAGAAGAACTGCACATCTGACTGGGGAAGTAGAGAGCGCAGTAAGCCACGTGAATATAGAGTTAGGCATCTACTATTATATACTACAATAACAGTGGGTCGTCTGTACGGCTTGTCATTCTATGGATGGTCAATGCAGTCCTCTTGATTACGTAATATACGATAATGTATTTCACAAGCGAGCGTGACACACAAGCGAGCGTGGCACCTAACGCGTTTTGGACGCGACCAAAAATCCCATCTAATTCAACTACCAACCATGCCTCCAAAAGCGCGTCAAAATTCAAATAACTCTATTGAGAAAGAGGGGAGGGTCCTACTTGCAATATCAGCTATTCAAAAGCAAGAAATTTGCAGTATTCGTGAAGCTGCATATATTTTCAATATCTGCCATGAAACTCTACATTGACAACTTAATGGAAGAACTTCACGCTCAGAAATACGCACCAATAGTTATAAACTGACTCAAAATGAAGAGGAATTGCTTATACAATGGATTCTTTCACTAGATTGATGTGGAGCAGCCCCCCGACCATCCCATATACAAGAAATGGCCAATATTCTTCTTGCTGAGCGCGGTACGACACCTATTCAATCAGTCAGGGAGAATTGGGTTACCAACTTCATTAAATGATGTGATGAAGTGAAAACATGCTATACTCAACACTACAATTATTGATGAGCAAAATGTGAAGACCCTAAAGTTATTAGGGAGTGGTTTGACTGTGTACAAATCACTATAATGCAATATGGGATTGCACAGGAAGACATCTACAATTTTGATGAAACTGACTTTGCTATGGGCCTAGTAGCTACTGCATGAGTAGTTACTAGAGCTGATTACTATGGAAAGGCCTCTCTTGTACAGCCAGGCAATCGTGAATGGGTTACTTTGATTGAATGTATTAACTCTACTGGTTGGGCTCTTCCTCCATGTATTATCTTCAAGGGGAAGGTCCATATAGAGGGTTGGTATCAAGATTTCAAGCTCCTGTGTGATAGCAGAATTGAAGTTAGTCCTAATGGATGGACTACTGATGAGATAGGCCTTCACTGGCTTAAAAATCTCTTTATTCCTGCTACTTCTAGTTGGATGACTGGGAAATACCGTCTTCTAGTTCTTGACGGCCATGGCAGCCATCTTACACCTCAATTCGATCAAATATGCAGTGAGAATAATATTATTCCTATCTGCATGCCAGCTCATTCTTCCCACAAGCTTCAACCTCTGGATGTGGGCTGCTTTGCGCCTTTAAAAAAGGCCTATGGGAGCTTAGTGGAGCAGAAAGCGCGCTTAGGAATCAATCATATTGATAAACTTGATTTCCTGAAGGCCTTTCCACAAGCTCGCAAAAGCGCTTTTCAAGCAGAAACTATTTGAAATAGCTTTGCAGGCGCTGGCCTAGTTCCATTCAATCCAGATAGGGTGCTCAGTCAGTTAGAGATCCAACTAAAGACCCCTACACCACCAGGCAGTCAATCGACCAATTCGGCACCTAAAACGCCCTATACTATTAGGCAGCTGGAGAAGCAGGCATCTGCTACAAAGAAACTGCTTAGGGAACGCGCTCACAGCCATTTACCTTTACTAGAATTGCAATTAGACAAGATTATTAAAGGTCATGAATTGACACTTAATGAGCTTGTTCTTGCGCGGGAAGAAATACGCAGATCTTGCGCTGAGAATAAATGGAAATGTCAAAAGTGAAAGCACTCTACTAGGCAGCTAGCTATTGCAGAGGGCCCAGCTATTCAGGAGGGCTTAGAGCTATTCCAGCATGGGAATAAGGTGGATGAAGGTCAAGATGCGCTTCCTATAGATCCTGCACTTTCTGCAGTTGGGCCGTGCGTATGAGCGCCACCACACTGCAGCAATTGTCATATTATAGGATATAAGTGATTGCAATGTCCTAATTGAGTTCCTAATTGATTTTTAGATAGAAATGCAATTGTTTGGTTGATAAAGGCTCTAGTATTTAGCCCATAGGCAGGAATTGGCAGGCGGTGTCATGCTCGCTTGTGTGTCACGCTCACTTGTGAAATACATTAATGTAACTTATTTCACTACCAAGTGAGACACCCCCACTGAGTGAGACACCTCACGCGTTTTGGCCGCGGTCAAAAACCTTGCTCAATTCAACCACCAACCATGCCTCCAAAAGCGCGTCAAAATTCAAGAAATTCAGTCAAGAAAGAGGGAAGAATTATACTTGCTATTTCCACTTTAAATAAGCAAGAAATTAGCAGTATTTGTGAAGCAGCACACATCTTTAATATTTCATATGCAACTCTGTGTTGTTGACTTAATGGAACAACATCGCACTTGGAAACACGCGCCAACAGCCATAAACTGACTTAAAATGAAGAGGAATTGCTTGTACAATGGATTCTATCACTTAATTGATGTGGAGTGCCTCCCTGACCATTGCATATTTGAGAAATGGCCAATATTCTTCTTGCTGAGCGCAGTACTACACCTATTCAGACAGTTGGAGAGAACTGGGTCTCTAAATTCATTAAACAATATGATGAACTGAAAACCCACTATACTCACCACTATGATTATTGATATGCTAAATGTGAAGACCCTAAAGCTATTAGGGAGTGGTTTGATTGCATACAAATCACTATAATGCAGCATGGGATTGCAATGGAGGATATCTACAATTTCAATGAAACTGGCTTCACTATGAGCCTAGTAGCTACTGCTTAAGTAGTTACTAGAGCTGATTACTATGGAAAAGCACCTCTTGTACAGCCAGGCAATTGGGAATGGGTTACTTCTATTGAATGTATCAACTCTACTGGATGGGCACTTCCTCCATGCATTATTTTCAAAGGGAAGGTCCATATAGAGGGCTGGTATCAAAAACCAAAGCTCCCATTGGATAGTAGGATTGAAGTTAGTCCTAATGGATGGACTACAGATGAGATAGGCCTTCACTGGCTTAAAAATCTCTTTATTCCTGCTACTACTGGCTGTATAAGTGGGAAATACCGCCTCCTAGTTATGGATGGCCATGGCAGCCATCTCACACCTCAATTTGATCAAATATGCAGTGAGAATAACTGTTACGATCAGCATGGACTTGCATGAGGATGGGAGTTACCCCGCTGGATAAATACTCTTGGTCACGTGGAACTACCATAAGGAACTACCATGAGATGGTAGTCGGAATGGTAGTCACTACCATAACAGACTACCATGAGATGGTAGTCAAGATGGTAGTTACTACCATGGAGGACTACCATAGAATGGTAGTCAGAATGGTAGTCAGGAATCATGTATATAAGGACGCTCCTTAACCATGGGGATTAGGACTGGTGTGGTCAACTCAAATAGCAATCCTAGAGTTAGCATTGCTAGTAATGACTCATTATCTATCTTTCTCCTTGTCTTCTGTCCTCAAGATAAACCCAACAGCCCTCTGCCTACAAAGTCCTAGGCCCGTCGTTACACTTTGACCACCTTTCTTGCAAAAGGCAAGCAGGGAAAGAAGCGAAAATGGAAAACATCACCCCCCAGGAAGTTGTTCAAGTTCTTAGAGAATTACAGAATCAAGTCAATTGATTGGAGAACCAGCTGCAAGAACAGACTGGTGAGAATACCACCCTTAGGGAGCAGGTTAACCAGCTGCAGGACAAGCTTCAAAACCAGATCAACAGGAACAACCAACTCCATGAACAGATTCACCTACTGGGACAACAGGCTGGGGCAAGCACCAGCCATGTACTGAACCTTGTAGCTCAGGACCCTACTGACCCTGATGTCAACTCCAAGACCAAGATTGCAAAACCCAACCTCTACTATGGTGACTGAAAAAAGCTACAGACATTCATCTCCCAGTTGGAGCTCTATTTTTTCTTTAACCCCCACAAATTCCCAAACAAAGAAAGAAAGGTCATGTTTGCAGCAACCTACCTACAAAGCACTGCAGCTCAGTGGTTTGACCCCTACCTGAAGGACTGCCTAGAGAGGTCACCTGAACAACAATGAGCTGAAACCACTGAGACCTTCAACAGCTTCAATGCATTCCTGACTCAGATCAAACAGAATTTTGGGGATTTAGATGAGGTAAAAAAGGCCACCAGGACTATCATGTCCATCCAGCAGAAAACATCAGTCATCAACTATACCACAGAGTTCCAACAAGCAGCAACCTTCCTTGGAGATTGGTCAGAACAAGTGCTCATGGAACACTACTATCAAGGACTGAAAGAGGAAGTCAAGAATGGGCTCCTTGCAGCAGAGGAACCAACTGACCTCAATAACCTGATACTCATGGCAACCTGAATTGACAACCAACTCTTTGAACGACGGACTGAGCAACAATGATTCAATCCTTTTCAACAAGCCCCTCGACACACAGGAAATGGAGGCGATGCCATGGAACTAGACAATGCGACTAGAAGAGAACAGAGCACCCAGGGAACAACAAACAGACAAGTCAGAGGGCCCAACCCCAACTGGATAGATAAACAGAAAAAGCACTATAAGCAGAAACTGTGTATCCACTGTGGAAAGAATAACCATATGGGTTGGAAATGCCTGAACAGAAAACGAGACAACTGGAAACAGATATTGGTCACAGAAAGGAACAAGCATGCTGAATTACCATGGACAGCCTGCTATGATAACAACTGCTCCAATTATTATGCCTCCAAGAATGTGACAGGATGGTTTCCAAAAGACCCCAAGAAATCAAAAAACTAGAGGACCCTGCTAGTATGGGACCCTTGCAGGAGTCTTGGTCTAGGTCCCTGAACCCAGCTACAAGCACGCGAAACGGAACAACACTCAATGGAACAGACTTATTGAAACAATTAGTGATCACTGTCAAAATCAATGGGAAGAAAGCAAGGGCCATGATCAACAGTGGAGCCATGGGAAATTTTGTCAGCAACACATTTGTCACCAGAAATGGGATCTTCTTCATAGGGAAGAAGGAGCTGTATCAGTTATCTACAGTTGATGGATCTGCCAGCAGCTATGGAGGAGGATGGGTGTGGATGGAAACCAACCAGTCCTCCCTGAAGATAGGACAGCACAAGGAAAGGATCAATCTTGATATCACACAGATGCCAGGACATGATATAATCCTAGGGATACTGTGGTTGAAGATGCACAACCCACAGATAGACTGGGTAACAGGAAAAGTGCAGTTGGCGGAAGGATCCAACAGAGATATAAGGCCTGACAGGCATCCTGAGGAAGAAGAACTGCCAGTGGAAATCAAAGAAATCTCTCAGAACGCAATGATGCAAATGTGGAAAAGGGGAGAACAAGTGGGAGTCTTGTATCTCACCCTAGCACCAGGTTTGATGATTGGATCCATGGAGCAGAGAAAGGACCAACCGCCCTTGACCGGAATGGAAGCAGTCCCAAAGGAATATTGGGACTTTGAAGAAGTCTTTAAGGAATGAGGCAGAGGACAGCTGCCAGAACATCAGCCTTGGGATCATAAGATACCCTTGAAGCCTGGAACGCAACCAGCGTTCAAACCTATTTATCCACTCTCAGAGAAGGCGCATGAGGCGCTCCGAGAGTATATTGAAAAAAACCTGGAATGAGGATATATCCGGCATTCTACATCACCAGCTGGATATCCAATTTTGTTTGTTCCAAAGAAGAATGGAAAACTCCAACTTTGTGTGGACTATTGCCAACTCAATAACATTACTGTCAAGAACCACTACCCCTTATCACTCATCTCTGAGTTGCAGGATAGATTGCGGAAGGCAAAGTTCTTTACCAAGTTGGACCTTAGAGAAGGGTATTACCTGGTATGCATGAAGGAAGGGGAAGAATGGAAGACTGCCTTCAGGACCCAGCTAGGACATTTTGAATACACAGTTATGCCATTTGGTCTTACCAATGCGCCTGTGACCTTCCAGAGTCTGGTCAACAATACCCTACAGAAATACCTGGATGTCTTTTGCATGGCCTATTTGGACAACATCCTTATCTACTCAGAAACCTTAGAAGAACACAGACAACATGTGTGGAAGGTGTTAGAAGCCCTGAAGGAGAGAAAACTCTCAGTTGCACCAGAAAAATGTGAATGGCACACCCAAAGGACAGAATTTCTTGGCTTCATAATCTCCCTGGGACATGTTGAAATGAATGAAGGAAAGGTCACAGCCATACAAGGATGGCCCGAGCCAACAACAGTCAAGGAGACACAGGCTTTTCTTGGATTTGCCAACTTCTATTGGAAGTTCATATGGAACTACTCCAAGATTGTGGAACCTTTGACAAAGCTCACCTGAAAGGATCAGAAGTTTGAATGGGGAAAAGAACAACAGGAGGCATTTGATCTTCTTAAGCAGAAGTTCTGTGAAGCACCAGTCTTGGGAATATTTGACCCAGAAAAACCTATTTTCATTGAGACAGACGCTTCAGACTTCACAATAGGAGCATGCATCAATCAACCTGATGAACAAGGACGACTGCATCCAATTGCTTTCTACTCATGAAAGATGACCCCACCGGAATTGAACTACAACATTCATGACAAGGAACTTCTGGCCATCATGGCAGCAGTAAGAGAATGGCGGCACTACCTAGAGGGAGCAAAGCATCAGGTTATGATCTATTGCAACCATAAGAACCTGGCATACTTCACCACCTCCAAGGAGTTGACCCGAAGACAGGTCAGATGGGCAGAAGAGTTGGCCCCCTATGACATCAAGATTACCTACCGAAGGGGTTCAGAAAATGCCTGAGCAGATGCACTCAGTTGGAGACTGGATTACCAAGAGGGAGAGCCTTCTCCAC
>NW_027192528.1:539642-543352 GCF_041956765.1 Thermoascus crustaceus | reverse complement strand
TGTGATATGCACCATATGGGCTCCTACAGAACCTGGATGCACCAGAGAGGCCCTGGCAATCCATATTGCTGGACTTCATTACAGATCTACCTGCGTCCAAAGAGCCTCTGACAGGAATAATATATGACTCCATCTTGGTCATTGTGGACAGACTCACCAAGTATGCCTACTTTTTACCATACAAGAAGTTATCTAATGTGGAAGAATTGGCATACACCTTCCTGCGGATCATTTTTGGGAATCATGGAATGCCAGAAGAATTTGTGTCCAACAGAGACAAGCTCTTTACCTCAGGATTCTGGCAAACCTTGACCCGCCAACTTGGCTCCAAGCATAAGCTCTCTACTACAGCTCACCCTCAGACTGATGGACAGACAGAATGGATGAATCAGACCCTGGAACAGTACCTGCACTGTTACATTAACTACCAACAAGACAACTGGGTGGAACTTTTACCTATGGCCCAGTTTGCATATAACAGCGCCAAGAATGAGACTACCCAGGAGTCACTGTTCTATGCCAACTACAGGTTTGAACTGTCGGCCTACCAGGAACCAAAACCAGACAAGGTCCTGGCACAGAAAGGAATCCTCCGAGCCGACCAGCTACAAGAGCTTCACCAACAATTGAATCTAGATATTCAGTTTATTGCATACCGAACCGCCAAGTACTATAATCAGCACCATAAGAAGGGACCAGAACTAAAGGCAGGAGATAAAGTATATCTCCTCTGAAAGAATGTGAAAACAAAAAGGCCGAATAACAAATTGGATTTTAAGAAGATTGGACCATTTGAAATTGAAGAAAAGAAAGGAGAGGTCAATTTCTGCCTCAAATTGCCAGATACTATGCGGATACACCCAGTTTTCCATATATCATTATTGGAACCAGCGCCAGAGAACGCCCAACCGATCACCAAGACTGAAGAGATTCTACCAGAGAATCCAGATGATGATCAAGACTATGAGGTAGAAAAAGTGTTAGACAGTGGCATAATTAATGGGCAGTTCATGTACCTTTTGAAATGGAAGGGTTATGATGACTTTGAGAATTCTTGGCAACCCATAGAAAACTGCGGTGGGTGCAAGAAACTCCTCAAAGAATTCCACCTTTGAAACCCGGATCGCCCAAAACCAGAAGACCTGTCACACCAAAAGAGAAGAGGCCGATCCAAGAAGGAACGTCCACAGGGGATATCCCATTAAGATCTTTGGGAACCACCAGAAGCCTCCTGCTCAGAATTTCTGGAGGCTAGGAACTCTGCAATGAAACCTGGAGAAAGCCCCTCAAGAGGCTG
Source organism: Thermoascus crustaceus (assembly GCF_041956765.1). Classification (NCBI taxonomy): domain Eukaryota; kingdom Fungi; phylum Ascomycota; class Eurotiomycetes; order Eurotiales; family Thermoascaceae; genus Thermoascus; species Thermoascus crustaceus. Next base: position 542,055 of record NW_027192528.1, on the reverse strand, counting down.
TGGGTCACCCGGCACCAAGGAATTCCCAGATTGCGGGTGACCCTTATATTCATTGGCTAGGTGTTCCAACTTGGCAAGATCTTCGGCAGATAAGGGATCATCCTCATTCAACTTGTCCATCACAGCAGTATCATGATCCAACATTCTCAACCCACATTCCTTAAGAAACTTACACTGTTTGCGCAAGTGTTTAATCTTTGCCATAAGAAGCTCAATCTGGTTCTCCACCTCCTCTAACTGAGCGTTGATTTGTTCCTCAGAACAGCTAAGATCATTCCACTCCTTATCACTATGGAATCACTTCTTACATTTCCGACCACAACGGGTACAAGACGAACAGTTGCGACTCTTGGAATCCATGATGCAAGGAAGATGATGAGAATAACAATATTGACAAGGATGTTCAACAGGGGAACCATTCTGTTCAATGTGATCAGCCTGACGACCAAACTCGCGATAATGATTATGCTTGGGAGGCATGGTGAAAGAACTTACAGAAAGAAAATACGGCACCAAGAATTAGGAAATTGGCACAGTTTAAATACTTTTCGGGACGAAAAGCTAGAAGGGGGGGGGTAGTGTTATGATCAGCATGGACTTGCATGAGGATGGGAGTTACCCCGCTGGATAAATACTCTTGGTCACGTGGAACTACCATAAGGAACTACCATGAGATGGTAGTCGGAATGGTAGTCACTACCATAACAGACTACCATGAGATGGTAGTCAAGATGGTAGTTACTACCATGGAGGACTACCATAGAATGGTAGTCAGAATGGTAGTCAGGAATCATGTATATAAGGACGCTCCTTAACCATGGGGATTAGGACCGGTGTGGTCAACTCAAATAGCAATCCTAGAGTTAGCATTGCTAGTAACGACTCATTATCTATCTTTCTCCTTGTCTTCTGTCCTCAAGATAAACCCAACGGCCCTCTGCCTACGAAGTCCTAGGCCCGTCGTTACAATAACATTATTCCTATCTGCATGCCAGCTCATTCTTCCCACAAGCTTCAACCTCTGGATGTGGGCTGTTTTGCGCCTTTAAAAAAGGCGTACAGGAGCTTAGTGGAGCAGAAAGCACACTTAGGAATCAATTACATTGACAAGCTTGATTTCCTAAAGATCTTTCCAGAAGCTTGCGGAAAAGCTTTTAAAGCGGAGACTATCCAGAATAGCTTTGCAGAGGCTGGTCTTATTCCATTCAATCCAGATAGGGTGCTCAGTCAGTTGAATATTCAACTAAAGACCCCTACACCACCAGGCAGTCGGTCAACTGATTCAGCGCCTAAAACACCATATACCGCTAGGCAGCTAGAGAAGCAGGCATCTGCAGCAAGAAAACTGCTTAGGGCGCGTACACAGAGCCCTTCTTCTTTGCTAGAAACGCGCTTAGACAAGCTTATTAAAGGTCATGAATTAGCTCTTAATGAGCTTGTTCTTGCGCGTGAAGAAATACATAAATTTCGCGCTGATAATGAATGGCAAGGTCAAAAGTGGAAGCGCTCTAGTAGACAGCTAGCTATTGCAGAGGGTCCATCTCTTCAGGAGGGCCTAGAGCGATTCCAGCATGAGAATAAGATCTATGAAGCTCAAGATGCACTTCCTATAGATCCAGCACTTTCTGCAGTTGGACCGCGCGTACGAGCGCCCCCGCAGTGTTCTAATTGCCATATTCAGGGACATACTAGAGTTAGATGTCCTAATCCACTTATTAATTAATTTTTATATAGAAATGCAATTTTTTGGTTGATAAAGACCCTTCTATTTAGCCCATGGGCAGGAATTGGCGGGTGGTGTCTCACTCGGTGGGGGTGTCTCACTCGGTAGTGAAATACGTTATCTGGCCTAGTTATGTTAGTTATTCCATATCTTCTCCCCCCTTTGTTTTCTTGATCATCTACCATCCCCTAGAATCCAGGCGAGTCTGAATTTATATTATTAGATATATATAAATAGGCATATGCTGACAGCTATCGAAGTTCTTAGAGCCATACTTACTATTCTCTACTATATCTGCCTACCATTCGATCTGCCTACCATTTACCTAAAATCTAAGTAAGTATCTAGGCAAGCGTAGTCTCTATAGAAGTAGTAAGGGCCCAAAGATTTAATAATAGATTTTAATAATAGATGATGTGATAAATGATAGATCTGCAGTACAGAGTAGTATGGCATATATTGGCTACTGAGTATACTGCTACCATCTACGGACTAACGTAATCGGACACCGAGCGGGCCAGGACACCGAGCGGGCCACCAACCAACGCCTATTATATTAAATATCTAGTTATCTCACCACAACGCCCCTAAATTGAAGCTATATACACATAAAATAATTGCCTATCTGTTTGGGCAGCTGACCCTAGTATGACCTTGAATATTGCAGTTGCTGCACCGCGGTGGTGCACA
>NW_027192528.1:451323-538664 GCF_041956765.1 Thermoascus crustaceus | reverse complement strand
TGATATCTCCCTGCTGTACAGGCTTTGGTATGTTTATTAAAAACATCCTTCAGCCAACGCATCCCAAGCTCATCAGTGGTCCAGCCGTTTTTACTGGTCCCAATTGTCCAGCCCTTTGGTAGTTCTGTATACCAATTAGATTGGTGATTCTGGACTGCAAAGATAATCATTGGGGGCAGGGCCCAGCCAGCTGAATTGACTCCTTCAATCACAGTCACCCATTCTCGATTCCCTGGTTGAATTGCTCTAGGCCGGCCCCTCATCTCAGAGCCAGTAACAACCTTTGCAGTTGCTATCAATCCCATTGAAAAGCCAGTCTCATCAAAGTTGTAGATATCCTGTTCAGTGATGCCATATTGCTGTACAACCTCAAGAACACGCCGAAACCACTCCCTGATAACCTTTGGATCCTCACATAGAGCCTGTTGATGATCATATCTGCGGCTGTATTTTGATTTGAGCTCATTGTGGCGGTTGACAAATCGTTGCACCCATTTCTCGCTAAGAGGGCTTGGGGATTTCAATCAGCTTGATAGTAGGAGACTGGCCATATCTCGTACAGTGCTGATTCTTGGTGGTAGGCCCCGTTGGTCCATGGATAAGATCCATTTTATAAGTGTAGATTCTTCAGTTGCAGTGAGCTTTTGACTATTAGGCTCTGCATCAACGCGTGCAGAACGCCCACATACGCGGTAGGTCAATGTAGATTGCTTCACATTATATGCTTTTGCAGCCGCTCGAATGCTTTTTATTTAACCTGATTGAATTGCTTTGATGGCAAGCAAGATACGGCCCTCTTGCTGAACTGCTGAATCCGCTTGTTTTGCTTGTTTTGGTGGCATATTTGTAGTTGAAGTTGATGAATATGTCGCGTTGGTTGGTTACGTGGCCCGCTCGGTGTCCTGGCCCGCTCGGTGTCCGATTACGTTACCACTTCAAGCCTGAGTCAGCGTAGCGAGCGGTTAAAGGCTTGTGCATTAGAACAGAGTTGCAGATAACAAGAAGTTTATGCACCTTATTCAAGCCACAGTTGAGCATCGGCCTCGTTGCATACAGCCCTACGTGGCTCGTGCCAAGGTGCTTCGTACGCAATAGCACCGGTGCTATTTTTGCGGGTACGTGGATGCCTGCGGTACCCGTGATGTAGAATACTTAAGACGATCTCTCTCCGAGACTACAAACTGCATTCGAATGGACGTCGCTCAGTCTTCCAATGCCGCCTCGACGACCTCATGAAAAGTCTCGCCACGGCTGTCTTCAGTGTAAGCGGAGGCGGGTAAAGGTATGTCATCTTCTGCCTGTCGTGGGTGGCCTTGTTGTTCCATCCAACTATCCTAGTTTTTCGGTAACGCGATGCCATAAGCTTTGCTAAATCACTGGTGATACGAGCTTTGACCGCTTACTTTCTGCACAACAGTGTGATGAGCAGCGTCCGCGATGCACAAATTGTGCGAAACGGCAATCGGAGTGCGAATATGCCTCCGAAGCGCCGATCATATGGGCAAACCAAGACCTAAATCGTAGCCCGGCATCTTCTACTCCAACAACTGAGAGCAAAGATGAAGAGAAAGGCATCTCGACAGTGGACACTTTCCTGTTCTTCGGACGGTTGTCCAAGGACAGCTCAGCTGTCCACTCAACGTTCGATCTCAATCTGCGCAACCTAGAATTGATGATGCAATGGTGCAACTCAACTTATCGCTCACTATCACGAGAAGAGGCAACTGACCAGATATGGCAAGCCATCGTCCCTCAGGAAGCACTATCCCATCCGTTTCTCATGCACGGCATATTGGCGCTCTCCGCACTCCATCTGGCTCGCGTGGGCAGCGAGAATTGCAGAACAACGTATATCAGCAGTGCCGTGGGCCATCAAAATCAAGCCCTTACCGTTTTCCGAGAATCCCTAGGAAATATCAACTCCTCCAATGGCAAGGCCATGTTCGTCTTCTCGAGCATGGTGACCGTGTTTGCGTTTGGATTCCCACCCGCACCACCAGAGTCGACTGAAATATTAGCACTCGTGGACAATCTCTACCAGGTTCTTGTTCTCTGCAGTGGCATCGTACAGATTCTGGAGACAGCACGCTCTTGGATCGTGGATAGCGATCTCGGTCCGCTTTTGAAAGTTGAGAATGATAATCACCCCCGTTGTAGTGTGCCAGATGATGCCAGATGCGCGCTACAGCAGCTTCACGAAATAAACGATATATGCGCAGGAAGAGACCCGGAGCATGACCATTCCGGTCAAAAAACCGCCATCGACAATATTGCTCTCATGTTGAGCGAAATCGAGAGTGGTCTGAGGACGCCGAGTGTTGCCGTCTGGTGGGCCGTCAAATGTCCTAAAAAGTATCTCGAGTCTTTACGGGCACACAGACCGCTGGCCCTTGTTATTCTGGCTTATTATGGGGTTATTTTACATCGCCTTAGACACCAGTGGTGGATAGATGGCTGGAGCACGAGGATTCTGAACGCGGTTTGGTTCAGCCTTAACAACGAATGGAGGCGTGCCTTGAACTGGGCTATGACGGAAGTTTTCGGCCCAGGAAATTTTTGAGACAGGAGGTATAGTCTATATAGAAATGGAAAGGCTTGTAATTGCTTCGAAGTCTCAGGCGCAATCATATACATTGGCAAGTACTCTGAGACAGCAATGTAAGTACTCTACTACTCTTATTTTTCTAATGGAGACTATCCTCGCAATGTCCCGCTTACGAATCTTGCTGCATAACAGCAAAGCATATAAAACTGACAACGAAATGACCAAGTCACAAGTCACATCCGTTTTCAGACAGAGTACATACCAAGGAATACCACACAATTACTCTATGAACTTATGATAACAAAGAATGCAATATATATGTCAGTCTACACCGCCACAGAAAACTCAGAAAGCGACAATCCAGCCCTTGATGTCATCACTTTACCCTTCCCCAGAAGGCAGTTGATCTCACTCGGGTGAATCACGATAAAGATAACCAAGACGGAGAACATTAATAGGGCATCAAAGATATAAAGGAACACCTCATTCTGCAAAAGGTACCCGTCTTGGCCTTCAACATATTCGATGACTCGGAATATGGACCGGACCAGGATCAGGAAACTCGACCCGTGCAGCGCATACATGTGCTTGCGCCAAGGGATATAACGCACTTCGGACTGGGATGTCGGGTATTTCGAGATGCGAGACTGGAAGACGAGAGCGCTGCAGAGGAAGAAACAGAAGAAGACGATCTGGACGAAAAGACCGGCGATGATTACGTTGTTTCCCGTCTCCTTGGATGATGAATCTTTCACCATGAGACCAGCACCTGTAGTAAGAAGCTAAGCGTTAGCTTTCTGTTACATCTCTCAACTTGTGGGGAACTTGTCTAGAAAAAGGGAAGAAAATCACCCATACCTAATGCCTGCATCAGGAAAGAAAGCACGTCACCGGCGACAAATATTTTCGTCATCCAATTAACCCTGATAAGAGTGTGTTTCTCCCCGTGAACGAGAATAATAATCCGCCCCAACTCCATGTATATACTCGCTGCGAACAGGGCCGGGGCAATCAGTAACAGCGTGCTCTGCATTACGTATGGACCAAGAGTCCAATTCGGTGATTGATGTGCCGATAAGGCTCGGCCGATGTAGCCAATGCTCTCGACTGTGTTACGGAATTACTCTGTCAGCCACGCTGAAAGCCTCATGGGCATGAAAGCACTGCTGTCATGTATGGATACTTCTGGTACTCACAATAACCACCAATCACCATGGGTATAAAGAACCAGGTTCTTGTCCGGAACAGATGGTACGTGTGCAGGAAGGTAGAGCCGAGGAAGAGGAGGACGAAAATCACAGCCGCGGCCATCGACGGATAATAATCATAAGCTTTCCAGCCGCCATGGCTGTCGGTCGTGTTCTGGCTCATTATGGTCGTGGTCGATGGATCTCGAGACTCGAGGATATAGTGGAATCTGTAGAGGTACTATTGCAGTTCCAATTTATGAAAAGAAGGACTGTAACCGGCGGGAAATGCTTAGAATATGAATGAGAGGGAAATATGGAAATAATGAGAAGACGTCGAATCCATTTCGAAATACCAGGCACCCTTATATTTCCCTCCTATATCCATTCCCACCAGTCAGTCCAATCTGCTTGTTTACGATATCCATCGTACCCTCGTAAACCTCGTATTTAATACCCGATATGGTATAGCGCTCACGATCTATGGAGGTGCCAAGCCCTCCCGGAGTCGCCGCAGCGAACGACAACGCGTCAACGCGATCCACTGGCTATGCATTTTTCTTATTTATTGCTACTGCATAGGTATCTATCTGGTTCCTTTTTCGTACTTTGAATGATTTTCTTCTTTGGGATGGGAGTGGTATCAGGGAGGTCGTTGTGGATGGACAAAAAGCGGCCGTGCGTCTAGCATCTCGGGATGCATCCGAAATAAGTTACCTAATCTGGCGTTTGCGATGTTTGGAGATCTACTACAGCAGCCAGGATTACTAATTGTCAACGGCGAAAGACGAGATTGACAAATGCTTCTGCTTTTGCACGGCCTATCATTTTCATTATTATGAGATACTAAGAGGTACCTAGGTATTTGAAGAAACTGTGGCCAAAATGATAAGCTTAAATCAGCCTGAATTGCGCTTCGGAAACATACATCCTCAATTGAACATGTGCGCGTTTGCAGGTTCATAAATTTTGCAGGGATCTCCAAAAAGAGTCTGGATGTGAGATTGTAATAGATTTGAAGTAATGCACCGTCGAACTGGAACATCTTGTACTGTAGGTTCGACATGTAGCAGTTTAGCTAAGAAAGCGCTTTAAGTCTTAATTAAGATTGCCCCTAAAAGCCACCCCCAACAGCGGGGCTGCCGGCGACTCTTCCGGGCAATAATAATAATAATACGAATCCCCGATGACTAGATGTTTTAAGAGAAACCCGTTACTCGAAAGGCACAGGACATCCCAATTTGGTCCCTCAGGCAGCAACACAAACACTAGTTTTGAATGGGTAAATGTCAGCGGCGAGTCATCTGTAGAAATGGATACCTACTTGACGTCTGGTCAAGTCTTCCGTGCTACTTGCTTACTGTAGTAGGCCGCGCGAGCATTCCACATTTGTTCACTTATCGGGGGCTACATGTTTGATGTCCCGTCCTGAACGTGGTGCACGCATAGGTTCATGGGGACTGGCGCAAAATGAGCCAATACCTAATCATAATGGATTGTTGGAGACTCATCATATCTACAGTAACAACACCAGTGCAGCTAACGCACAATTCAATTGACAAAGGCCAATAATGATCGATGTTTTTCTCAGGAGATTTTCAAATGTTCCGTGCCTTTTAGGCGCTGCAGCTGCGCTCAGGCTTAATCCTGTATTTAACGATCCGCTGCCTATGATGTCGTTTGGTTCCCTGTGCCCATGAATCTGCAGACACATAGTAATTCCAATGGTCAGTAATTATCTGAATGATGTTTAGCAATTTTCCAGTGCATATCATTAGGCATAGCACATACCGCGTTAAATGAGTAGTTTTGGGATTCCATGACTTTGTATTTCCCCTACGTCATCATCTCGATATTGCACGTTGTCGCTACCTTAGGTAGTGTTGCATTAAAGCTATGGATGTGAAAATATCTGGAGGATAATGTCAAGCTAGTATATAATTATGGGTAGGGCCCGAATTGAGTGCTGGGCGCTGAAATTTTATAATCCAGCTATGATGTTTTGGGGTAGGATCGCTCATCTGTGCCGTCGTCGTCCATCATTTCCGTAGTGCCTCTGTTGAGATGATCGTGAGGCTAAGTCGAGGTTGCTGTCAGCCCATGCGCAGCGCAACGATGCAGTTTCTATGACGCTGGGTGTCATGATGTACAATAAAATTTTTATTATGGTCCTAGCAGTCATCATACGTTAAATGCAACAAAATCTCTACCTAAATTCAAGCCATACGAGACGGCGAATATCAATACCATCTCCAAGCTACTATCTAGTGCCTACCTTCCTCCCTACTCTATAGAAGGTCAATTCCGCACTATCCATTTGAAAGAATAATTGGCATTTGGAAGAAATCGAACACATCAAGATGCATGTGCTGGTTGTTGATGACAAGTACAGTACCCGACTTTGATACTCCGGTCTGTTGCTAATTCGCATGTGCAGCATCATGAATCGAAAAATCTACTCGAAGATTGTTGGAAAGTTGGGGTGTACTGCCAACGCAGTTTCCAACGGGAAGGAAGCGCTAGACTATCTGTCCAGCCCTTCCGCTGCATGCCCAAGACCTGATATTATTTTCATGGATGTATGTTGTCACTGTCATTCTTTATTATCTTCATATTCATCCAGCTGATTACTATGTCTTATTCTATCTAGCTTGTAATGCCTGTCATGGACGGATACGAGGCCACGCATATAATCCGCACGCATCCTCCATTCAGCACAGATCCCAAACTGTGCGCAACCCCGATTATTGCCATGGGGGTCTTTCGCATCAACCAAACACGTTGTATGCAAATAGGCGTGAATGACGTTTTGATGAAACCTTTCAGGCAGGACCATATAAAGCGGTTGCTCCTTAAGTGGTCTAGATGGCAACTTGTCGAGAACGAAGTCGGCGGGTCACCACATTTCTCTTGGGCTCGTGCATGGGGAGATCCAGCCCCCCTCCGGCGATATCAGGGTCCGCGATCTCTCTTATAGATGGCTGTCTGTCTAGTCATTAATGCAATGGATAGGTTACATAGCCACTGTGTCAGGAGCTTTGCCATTTTACAACAGAACGTCTTATGACAGCGCCCTTAGTACATTGACATGTAATGGTTCAAAAAAGACAAAGAGATGGAAACCCTTACAATGCGCTGAACAATTCCTAAAATCAAGAAGCTCCTTAGGTATATTTAAAAAGGAGAAAAAAATTCTTAGGGATACGGAGAACTTGGAAGATAGGGATAATGCTTAGCAGCAATGTCCAAGGCAGCACCGAAACACCACTAGTGATCAAGGAACGCTGCGGTGGGTATTAGGAAATCCATCCCGTGGTGCCAGAGTGCGGATTATGATGGCCAATGGTGAAAATCTGCGAAGAGTCGGTGAATTGACAACTAATGATCTGGGCTGGCTGAATACTATGGAGTAAACTATGAATCGTACTGACCAGATTTCTATACAGGAATTCGAGCAGCTTTAACCTTTTGCTCAAGGCAAACTGCTCAACAGCATTCTCGTTTGATTACTCCGTAAGTCAAGTAATTCCGCAATCAGTGGGGTCTATCTTCCCTGCCCCGTATACAGAGTCCGGAGTATCCTGTTGGTCACATTGTCGGTTAGCCAAACATGCAGCAAAAAATAAGCTGTCAATATCTGCAGGGTGTTTAAGCGCATAGGGGCAGTGTGATATCACTGGCTGTAGCGATTTTATTCCAGCCCAATGTCGGTGTCAGATGCTGCAGCCACAACCTCTCCGGAAGGTCTTGCGTCTTGGCGTTGCATTTGCACCTTTTTCCAAACCTCCATCACGATGAACAGGCCGTTTATCTCAGATCGAGGACGCGCAGAAGCTCGTTGTTGAGTTGAAGATGTGATGAGGACTGCTGGTCACGACTGAAAATGTTTATCAAGGTCCCTCTGTGGCTGTGCTCATGATTGAGTTCTTCTGGGCACAGGGCAGCGAGCGTCTGATACTGAATTTTTCTTTGTTGTCAACATCATTATTAATCTTCCGAGCGCGACAACGCTCAACGCCAACGGTCGCCTAATGCTGCCGGGCTTGAGTTAATCCTCTTCAGGGCTGCCAAGTCCTTCCAACCAACGGCTTTTTTCCCGACCGCGAACCATGAAAGCAGACCGACCAGCGTTGCGACCGAGCGGTGTGTGCCACATCGTACAACCCAGGTGTTGAGTCGTTGAGGTCTAGGTCATCATGTTCTCACCGCAAGGTGATGTCTTTGCAAGCTCCAGCACTCATCTAGGGCTCCGGTCAGTCTTGGAGCTTGCAATTCTTTGCCCAAACACAGTAAGTAGCTTAGGCCGCGGTCTAGGTCAGAGTCTACATCTCCACTTCCAAGACAGTGAATTATTGAATTCACTCCGGAGTCCGAGGGTTCCTTAACTGGCGATTGGTGGACAAAGTACTTCATATCGATCAGCACATCTTTACTGTGTGCTCGTGTCACCGTCAGCAACTGTCGATTTTTTTCTCTCTCTTATATCCAGAGCGCATTCACTTGCTGCTGACAGCGAAGCAAAGGCTTTCTTATTATGCCTTTCTGCATGCGCAGTCTCATTCAATAACAATTTGTACCATCAGAGTTATGGCTTCATGGAGCTGTTTTTATCCCCGAACTGGAGGTAACACTGCTTGTGCTCCACCAAAATTTGTTAAATTCCGGTCATCGAAGGCCTTCATTGTGGGCGTCGTAACTATTGCCGTTTTCACTGTATGTCATCTGATCTCTCGCGCACCTGCTTAATTCATATCACCGTGCTAACACAATTGTCGAAAAACAGGATATATTTCTCTACGGAGTTGTGAGTCTCGAGATCTACTTATCATCTCTTTTCACGAAAATAGGCTTACCAGCCCATAGATCGTTCCAGTTACTCCTACCGCCTTGGAGGAGAGAGTGGGTTTACCGCCAGAAGATCGTAAGTTCTTATCTACGCTTGATGCATCATATATTACGAGATTAACAGTCCTTCAGGACAAAAGTGGGTATCGATTCTACTGGCTCTCTACGGTGCTGCCTTGCTTACTTCGTCTCGTAAGTTCACTTGGTCGGGTATGTCTTTGATAATGGGTCTTACGCTGATCTATCTTAAACATGCAGCCATCTTTGGGTACATGGCTGATAAGACCGCATCACGGCAATGGCCTTTGATTCTGGGTCTTGTTGCTCTTGGAGCCTCCACGGGTCTCCTTTGTGCAGGGACCACCCTCGGTCTCTGGATCGCGGGTCGAATCTTTCAGGGCTTATCTGCAGCCATGGTCTGGACAGTAGGGCTGGCACTGCTGGTGGACACTGTCGGAAAAGATGAGATAGGATCAGCAATGGGCTTCATAGGCATGGGAGTCAGTGCCGGTACTATGCTTGGCCCTCTTCTAGGAGGAGTTATCTATCAGCGCGGTGGATACTATTCCGTATTTGCCGTCGCATTCGCCTTAATCGGAGTGGACATTGTTCTTCGTCTTGTTATGATCGAGAAGAAAGATGCTCAAAAGTGGCTTTCCGCAGCTGAAGATTCGGCTTCATCAGAGGAGGAATCTACCCACCAAAATACAGAAGAAAAGGAGGCGCGTGCTGAAAGTTATGCTCCTACGTCGACAGCGGAAAACTCTGCCGACACGCCTCACGAAGAGCCGTCTCAGGAGAGTGTCCCCAAGCGTCGTTTACCATCAACATTGATTCTTCTCTCAAATCGACGGATGCTGTTTGTCCTGTATTCCTACCTCGCCATCTCCATCTTGATGACCTCGTTCGACAGCGTTTTACCACTCTTTGTGCAAGCCACGTTTGGTTGGGAGCAGATCGGTCAGGGTCTCGCATTTACACCCTTATTCGTACCACACTTCTTCGAGCCTCTTATTGGTCGAATTATCGATCGTTACAAGAACTCACCACGGTTCCTCGCAGCAGGAGCCTTCTTCTTCTCTACTCCCGTTTACGTGCTCTTGCGATTCGTCACACACAAATCAATGGACCAGAAGGTTCTGCTCTGTGCTCTTCTCTCACTTATTGGTATAAGCGTTTCAACCGCCTTGCCATCGCTTATGACGGAGGTGTCATATATCATCAATCATATAGAAGAAAAGTCACCGAATGCCTTTGGACCCGGTGGCGCCATGGCGCAAGGGTATGGAATTTTCAATTCCGCCTTTGCAGCTGGCAGTCTTGTCGGACCCGTGTGGGCAGGGTTCGTACGTAACCAGCACGGATGGGGGACGATGTCCTGGACTCTGGGGCTACTGAGCGGAGTGACTTCCATCCCAGTGCTGTTAACCATGGGTGGATGGATTGGCAATATGAACAAAAAGCCTGCAACGCAAGAAAATAGGCCAGTGGAGTCTGTCTAACTAGGAAAGAGGAGGGCCAGCGAGTTTTCCTTCACCATCGGTACATTAGGGACAACATCGTTACGGGCTACCCGGCCCAATAATTCATTTAATCTACAGGAGACGGACGGGAAAAAAGCGCATGAAATGTATCATGCATGAGATACGAGTTGGAACAGCCTTATGAAGGTATAATGCTCTCTGCTCTCGGGAATGGCGTCTGGGGAACGTTTCTTTTTACTGCAATGACGTTTGATCATTCATGATAATGTGTTCGGAGGCTTATCCGCATGGAACGGAAAAGTTCAAGGGATAGTCCAAAAATGCAGCCAAGAGTGCTGGTGATGACCTTGTTGTATTTGCTGTACAGATCTGGCCCTGAGGAAGTAATGGAACGATATTGGTATATAGAATAGATTAACCTCTATATCTTGTCTTAACTGGATAACCCAAGGATATTGTAGTTGAATGTGAGTTCGTAGTACGATTGAGATACCTGCATGATTCGTGCTACTGTGTACTGGTCGCTGGCTACTGTAACGGATGGTGTATAGATAGAAACACTCCTCAAGCGCTATTATCTACTACAAATTCACTTACAAAGCGCTTCATATCGCTATAATATCTCATCCTGTCCTTTCCTCATCCAGTTCACACCGTGCGCAAACGCAATGTGAGCATTGAACTTCTACTCCATGTATTTGATCCTTGCGATCGTGTCCCTCGCAGCCGGGATGTCTTCCTGAAGCGATGATTCGCTACCATCGGCATTCTTCCAGCACGCAATGTCGCGGAGGCCATCGAAGAGCTCTCTGTCATAACCGTCATATCCACAACTAGGACAGGAGAGAAGAATAAGCTCAGATTTATGGGTAGAGTCGAGAACATACCCCGATGACAACAATCACTTCCCAGAACAACCCACTCACTACTATTCTCCCCACTCTCCTTTTCCACACTCACCCTCGCAGCCGCACACAGATTCCCCACCATATGTCCCGGCGCCTGAATGACCCAGAAACTCCGTCCCCGAAGAAATCCATCGCGTGCTCGAACAGCCCGAATCGCACCCAGGGACCGCTCAATTCCTTCCAATTCTCGGTGCGGTTCTGCGGGTCAAAGAATCGGCCGTTCAACTGGGACTCTGGGTTGAGGAAGTGGCCCGGTGAGCAGAATGATGCAGTCCCGCGGCCGAAATACGCTGTTGCGGAGGGGAAGTCGTTCCGGATCGGGCGACAGTGGTCCCAGTGGGCGTGGCTGGATGTGTCACTTAATTGATATCTATCGAAAGATTGGGATTTTGTACCTGAAAATAACAGTTTTCACATCGTTCGAATACACATTATTTGTTCGAAGCTGCTCAGTTATTGGCACAGCTGGTCCGCTGGCATCGGATACGTCGATCATGAACTTCTGAACCCAGGGTGTGTAGAGATCACGGTTCTCTCAGACAGGTCAGTACCTAAGACGACAGTTTGCATATTTACAAAAGACATCCACAAGGAAATAAAATGTTAGATATTGATACACTACTCATCCCATAATCCCACAGAACATGGCGGCCGTCCGACGCGGTGACCAAGAACGCCCAGTTATACAACCGGAAGAACCTTTCCTCGACGTTTGCGTGGAGTCTGGACTCGCTAGCTATGAGACTACTGCCGTCTAGGAGATAGAGTTTGCAGTGTGAGTCTCCTTCGGGGAGGGGGATTACTTCGTTCTCGTTGACTTTGCCGTTGGCGAGGTTTCTGTCCAACATCATGGCTGATCTTTGATCATAGGTATGTGTGTCTTTATTCTATGTCTCAAGACACAAGCAGATTAATGAATAATTGCAGTGTGCTTAAATAATTGAGTGCTAGTTCCTGAATACTCCTATAAGCTACATTTTGCTATGCTTACTCGCTACCCTGCAGGGAGGTCATACAACAGCAAAAACAGCCCGAAACACCCCACCATGGTTACAAATCTACAATTTAATATCTTTTATCACCGCAATCTTATATCCGTGCTCACAAGCCGAAGCGCCCGACAGAAAACAAGGGCGTCTTCGGGCCTCCCCACAAGGCCCCACCTGGCTCGGGGAGGTTGGAGAAGGACGGCAATACCATTCGGAGCCAGCGTGCTCCATCGACAAGACATACCGTACGGAGGAAGGGTTGCTGTTGCAAACTCTAAAGTTGTGCAACTTCAACTGCTCAGAGGTAGATATAATCACACATACACAAAAATGGCAGCGCCATCGGTCCAGCACGAGAAGCTCGGGGCTACGTTCAATGGAACAGTAGTGGACATCCAGGGCGTTCCAGTCCACCAGTTTAGAGGAATTAAGTATGCCAGTGTACCTGCGCGGTTTGAGCTGCCGCAGCCTGTGGACAGTTTTGGAGGGAAGGTTGTTGATGCGACGAAATATGGGTATGTATTTTTGCTTGAAGATTAGCAACTCTATATGAATACTGTACGGCATCTTAGCGATTAACCTAACGAATACGCAGACCCCGATGCCCCCAGACATATATCGATGTGCGGCACCTGCTGCGCATTCCGGAGGACTTTAAGATTGAAGACGAGCCAGAGGATGAGTTCGAGTGTCTGAACCTTGATATCTGTGCTCCTGCGTCGCCGTCATCGAAGGGCCCTCTCCCGGTACTGGTCTGGATACATGGTACGTCGTTGGAATGCCATCAATTCTACTCATGGGCAAGCTAATACTTGTATTTTGCAGGTGGCTCTCAAGTTGTGACATATTGCTCCGCTGCATCGAAGATCTGCGGTAAGGACCGATTCTGTCCAAGTCAAGCTTGGTAGATGCTGATTAGGATATAGACACATCTCGAATTGTCGCGGACTCTATCATCGCTGGAAAACCTATCATTGTGGTCTCTATTAACTACCGTCTGAACATCTTCTCGTTTGGAGACGGCAAAGAGAAGAACCTCGCCATCAAGGACCAGAGGCTGGGAATTGACTGGGTTCGAAAGAACATTTCCGCTTTTGGAGGTAATCCGGTAAGTTATTGTTGAATCAAGATATATACTTCGAGTACTAATTCCTGTTGTACTAGAACAACATCACACTAGCTGGAGAAAGTGCGGGTGCAATTTACGTCCACGCACACCTGATCAGCGGACCGCCCGTTAAGAGGGGTGTTCTTGCTTCGGGATCACTGTATCTTTCTTCACCACTGCCCCTCGAGAGAGGTGATGGCCTGATCAAGACGTTGGAAGCCAAAGTCAGAGAGCTCGGGCATAAGTCTCTCCGTGAGGCGCCTGCTCCCGCGCTCGTGCAGGCCCTGAAGGACTGCAATGTGAACACCATGTGGATCCAGGAGGACCCTGAACTGCAGGACTGGGAAACCCGACTCGAACAGGTGGACGAGCTCATGATTGGTGATGTGGAATTTGAGGTATGTCTCATCTCGACATGTCATTCCATTAAATACTGATACATCTTCAGTCCGTGATCTGGAGAAACGGCATCGAGCTCTCCGACGGCGAAACCATCGCCGCAGCCTTCGACAAGCAACCCAAATGGGGCACCAAATTCCGCAAGATGTACCACGTCGTCGGCGACCGTCCCACAGCCGCCAAACTGGGCGCTCTCGACTTCGTCAACGACACCCGCTACACCCTCCCCGTCGAGAACATCGCCGACAAGCTCTCCTCGGCCAAGAAAGCCACCGTGTATAAGTACCTGATCGACCAGCCCAACCCATGGCAGCCATCGAGCCGGGCGCACCACGCCGTCGACCTGCTCTTCCTCTTCGGTGGGGTCGACCTCTCGCACAACCCGCCCGCGGAGAACGTCGGCCGGGAGATGCGGAGGCGCTGGGTCGACTTTGTCAACGGCGACGCGCCGTGGTCGGTAGAGCGCAGGTTCGCGTACGGCCCGTTTGGCGAGTGCAAGGAGATCGATGAGGTGCAGTTTGCGGCACGGAGGCGCGTGCCGCAGTTGAAGGCGCTCCGGGAGGCGGGCACCGGGGTCTATCTGCCTATTGTTTTTGCGTTGACGGCGGGGAGGATTAGCTTGTTGAACTAACGGGCTTGTATATACCTATCAAAAGCCAGCTAAAGATGCATGATGTATGAACGTATGCATTCAGTATATAGAACCCGCATCAAGCAGAGGCGCCATTATTAATGTATGAAATATATCAGCACCTCAAGTACATATGACACATTGCCCTACCCTATGCTACAAAATTGATGGCTTCCATCTTTTGTTTTTTACCCAGAACGGCACTACGTGGGGTCAAATACTTCCCCACAGCCATCCGGTGTTACCTGGTGGTGTCAAGAGTTCGTGTGTTGATATCCCTGTTTCTAGTAGCTCCTGCAGTCGTATAAAGCTGTAGGAGTGAGATCCTTCAGCTTTGTTATGTCAGTGTTATTGTGATACATTAAGCATACACAATTTTAATTCCAGACATCACACGCACACCTCCCTCCCTGGGGAACCTAAGATGGCATTTAATTAAACGAGTTCAATAAATAGATAGGTTCCTTAAGTAGCTAAATAACAGCGAAAAGTAAATGAGATATTACGTAGGAAAGTTCGCTCTTCTTATTCGTGCTCTGAGGAATTAGGTGGATTTATGTCTGTGGAATGGTTTTTAAGGTTGTATTATGTGGTTGTGAAAGCAGTCTCCGGTAAGGCTACCACATCCCTCTCTACCCCCCCTCACGTTTTCGATTTCAAGGAGCAACCGCAACACAAGACTCACCTATAGTAAATCCTCGATAGATTGCAGATCAAATGGCAGATTATATTAGACTAGATAGAACTGCTGCCAAGTAGTAAGTATGCACTGTACATGTACCTTAGGTGTCCCATCCTATTTATTTTTCCAGTAGTGTGTTGGATTTTGGTTTTAGAAAGTACGCTTCTGCTGAAAATATACTCTGATATAACAGCTATCTCATAACTTAGGCCGAATAAGATATCCACATTCCACATTACACTGGCCTGTATCTGCAGCCGGTGGTCACATATACAATACATATGTTACGGCACGGCCTAGAGACCATGAGCAGGACAGATGAAGGGGGGATCCTATCACGTGACAATGGATCAAAATGATCCATCTATAGTCATGATCCACCGGATAGGTATTTCCAGGGCAGAACTCGGCATGTATATAAGACGCTCCTTAACCATGGGGATTAGGACCCCGTGGTCAACTCAAATAGCAATCTTGATAGCAACATTGCTAGTAACGGCCTATTCATCCATCTCTTTCCCTTGCTTCCTGTCTTCAAGATAAACCCAACGAGCCTCCACCTAGGAAGAAGTCTTAGGTCCGCCGTTACAACATAATGGCAGACAACACTCGCTAAGAAAAGATTGAATTATGCTAACGTTTAAAACTGGTGGGTACTGTACTATAGTAACTGAACTGATATCACGCTATACATATGACATTTCATCGTGCATAAAACGCCCGCCGAGGCAGAAAAGAAGCTCACCAGAGCCTTGTTTTTATTTAGTGGGCAGATCCACTAGTTTCGTTTCCGTGGATGGACAGCCCCTTGGCCTTCTTGGCCAGGATCTCCTCCACCTCCTTCGCGTGGCTGGAGAAGTTGTCGACCAGGTTGTCCCACATCTTGGGCTCGTGCTCGTGCTTCTTGTCGCTGTTCCACGCGTAGTCGGTGATGGTGAAGGGGCGGCTGGACTCGAACATGAATGCAATCGAGCCGGTCGAGATTTGCATGACAGGGGGAGCGGTCTCGGTGGCTTCCTTGAACTGCTCGTAGGCGACGCCGTGTGGGACCACTGGATTCAGTTAGTTAGTTGCTGTTGGGGAGGCAGTGAGGTTTGATTCGAGGAAACTCACTTCCACACTCGAAGGAGACACTGCCGGGCTTGAAAGCGTCGGAGCGGCCACCGTAGTCGCCGTAGATCAGACCCATCAGTTCGGAAGCAACGTTCCGGTGGTAGTAAGGAGGACGGTAGGTGTCTGTTGCATGTCAGTCTGTGATATGACGTGAGGATTGACTGGAGAATCTTTACGAGATGCAACATCCCATCGGGGAGAGAAGATGAGCAGGTCGGCCAGAGGGGCAGTGGGGTCGCGAGACTTGGCAGTAAGGACACAGAAGATCGAGGGGTCGATGTGGTCCACAGAGATGGAACCGACATTAACGAACTTGGTCAGGTCATACTTGAATGGAACCTGCAGATAGTGAGCAAAAGGTACCTATCACTCGCACGAGAATGACATACGTAGTTGCCGTGCCACGCGACGACGTCGAAGGGGCAGTGGTTCTGGGTGCTCTTGAAGAACTTTCCTCCCAGCTTGTAGATGATCTCCCACGGCTCCTGGACGACCTCGTACTTGGCAACGGGGTGAAGGAAGTCGCGGGCGTTCGCGAGACCGTTGGCACCCAGAGGACCCAGCTCAGGAAGCTCAAAGTTGGCACCCCAGATTTCGAGAATGTATCCACGGGAAGGACCGTCGGGAAGCTCGACTCTGAAGCGGAGACCGCGCTGGATGACGACAATCTCTCCAGGCTGGACGAAGAGAGGGCCGAACTCGGTCTGGATGTCCAGGGCACCCTGCTGGGGGACGATCAGGAAGTCACCGTCGGAGTTGACGAAGGCCTTCTTGATCATGCTCTTGTTGGCAACATAGACGTGAGTGGCCAGACCCTCCCGGAGAGTAGGGTCACCAGAGCCAGCAATGGTCTTCAGACCAGCGATGAAGTCAACCTCTTCAGACTCTGGGATATCGAATGGGTGCCACGCCAGCTGGGTCGGGGAGACGTGTACTCTCGGGTTTATCGGGAGGAAGTTGGACTCGGTGTCCTTGTTGTCGGGGAGATCAGTCTGCAGCAACTGTCAGTACAGTCCATGAGGAAATATCGACAAACCTACGAAGCCCTGGTGCGCCACAGCCGGGCGTGCCCGGTACAGCCAGGCTTTTTTGTTGGTATGACGGGGAGCCACGAAGGCAGAGGCAGTGATCTGCTCGGCATACAAGCCAAAACGGACATTCCGGGGGCTGTTCTGACCCTGGGGAAGGGTTCCGGGGATAGCCTCAGAGGCAAAACTGGTCCAAGTCCTACATCAGCAAGTTGAATCGCGATGCAGGAGAGGTTCTGACATACGAGTTGCCAAAGCCAGCTTGGTACTGTCTTGAGTTAGCATGTATAGTACACATGGACGTTTCCCAGAACGGAAACATACCTCATAAGGATCGTTCTTCCTGGTGTTGAAGGACGGGATAGCGCCATCCTTCTGGGTCTCCGCCCAGTGGAATATCTTCTGATATTCCCGGGTGTCAGACAGGGTGCTTGTTGAATCAGGCATGGTGATGGTGTGTACTATTCAGAAGCAGGATCCGATAATTCACAGAATAGAAGACGGTGAAGTATATGCCAGAGAGCAGCACATAAAGAGAAAGAGATGTTACACAGTCCTGGTACTTCTGTCCGGGCAAGCTTCATATACGTCGTAGGGATAGATATATCCTCATACAACCAAAGACCCCCGATCTAGAGCGTCTGCAGCCGGTGGGGCCATGGTCTTCACAGACGGCGTGAAGGACAACAGTAAGACCTTAGTCATGAAGGACTCCAAGCCCAAAGGGTGCAAGCTGACGTCGAATATCCACATGGTTTCGTATCGAGACGAAGGTGGTGGGAGGCCGGGGAGGTCAGAGTTTGCCGAACAGGGCCTCGTGGAGACGCGCCGGGTGTGGGGAGAAGCCGCTCCGGCTGCCAACGGCTCGCCCTCTCCACATCACTCAGATCTGAGTAACAGAGGCTATCGCCGCTCTCGCCGGGATTTGGGGCCTCGTCAACTGCCGATTGCCCGCGGAGTTTTCCATTTTTCCTCACGATATCGAGACCTCACGCGGAAAAAGACACCTCTCCAGCTGCCGGCATGGCTGCGATCATCGTCATCCATGGGACTGAAGATGTTGGAGCCTGAGGGGTGTGAAGAACGCGGCTTCACGACCTCTCTCGCGTCAGGACCATCCTGCCACCATCATTAATAATTTTCCTCAAGAACGAGACCATGCAGAACCGTCTCCTCCGTTAGCACGTCTCCCCTCACTGCACAGTGCACCTAGCCCTGGCTCCAACCCCGGCTGGCTGCAAGGCCAAATTCGCAGTTGATCATTCGGTGCAGAATATTCCGGAACCTCTCACGCAGACCCATCCAGCAGCGGCACTGTTATGGCAACATCACTCGGGATCTTTAACTGTTTACTGCATCCAGCGGATGAGGGGGACGGGGAATTTTCCGGATATCTCGCCAACAGTACCCCTCAAGCTACACATGCTTCCATGTATTGGAGTCGACTCAGTCCTCCAGCCTCTGAGGTTTCAGAAGTGGACACGAACAGGATAAGGATTGAGCCCTCTGTCGGCTACGGGTACGTCGGCAAGGGACAAGACTGCCAAGCACCAATGCGACAGCAGGAGGCATGCTCCTGCGCAAGTATTGCTTTGCCAACTTTGAGGAGTGTCGCGGAGAGCATCATACTGACCTTTTCCCATCCATGGATTGCCGTAGACGTAAGTCATGGTAAGCGAGGTACAAACGTAAAATCCTTCTCTGTGGACCTGCTTCCAGAAAATTGATATCTGCGAGTTAGGCCGGGTCTCTGTGCTCCCCTGGTCTTCTCTCGTTATGCCATGTATATACAATGCCTTATCAAATTCCAGGGCACCGAAACACTTAACATGACGTCCTGCTGCACCCTTGTCACGTGGTGAGACGTGTCGAAAGCAGGTACTAACTATTAATAATATTAGTCTCAGCTAGCTATAGCTGCTATCCACGCATGTAGGACTTGTGCAGATCATGCCCATGCTGGCGGTACAGTAATAATTGACTAAGCCGCTAGTCTTAAGTTAGCTAACACATAGCTAAACTGGCCCCATCTTTTAACCGGAAACCCGCTAAGGCCTTGTCTAATTTTGTGGGTTTTCATGGTGAGACCTTTATCTCTTGACAATCAAGACGTTCTGCTATCCCGACTGAATCAGTAGTAAATGCTGCTCAGTAATGCGTGGATTAGTACAGTATGCTGTATTCGATTATGAGGCTCGTTATTAGGTAAATTAAATACCGTCGTCAACCAATTGTACAAAAAAGTAAACAAACAAAATGCATTATGCATCTATGATACATACGTGAACGTGGCGCTGCGCAGGCTTTCAATAGTATAACCTATAGAACAACTTCGAAGGGTGCTGGTGCAGTCTCTTCATGAACCATTAAACCTTTATCGATATCGTCAGCACAGTTGCAGCAGACTTCTAGGCTCATTCATGTCGACTTTCCATGTCAAGGTATTCGTCCCGATACATGTGTCTCCTGCGAGGCCTTAGCTGCTCGAAGTTAAAGGCGACTAAATACGCGGAAGTGTATTCACGCAAGATCCTGATGCACCCTCCAATCTTCCTCATAGACATCGGCAAGCCTTCGAAGTAGCTTTCCCATGCGCCAAGTAACTTGGAAAGTCAGCAAAGAACATGGCTTTTAGAAAATATCAAACATAAACTTACCTTCCCAAACCCAGACATCATCCAAGAATGTTTCCCAGGCTCATGTCACTTCCGCAGCCAACGATGCATTTTCGCTGTGCTCTCTGTCTACCTCACGGAGAAGCGCCTTGATATTGTCGAGATTCTCCTTCTCTTCTGGATCAGGAGGGCTGTGGTGCTGCTGTATCTCCATGGTATGGACCCATTTTGTGTAGAAGAGCGCTGGTTGAACGAATCAGTGATCATCTATAGACTACAAAGAGATGATAAATGCTTACCACAATTCCACGCCGCGATTGCGTGCTCTATGCTCCACGAAAACGCAGCGGTCTTCCTCACTAGCAGATGTCCAGCATGATGGGAGTCAACAGGCCTGCGAAGACCTGGGCCACAGACTTGGTAAGTAATGGTGTCCTAATTAGCGGAGACTGTACATAGTCTCTTGCAGCTGACTCAACGTCAACATCACTGTCATTGAACAGCATTGTTTGATTGAAGGTTCCGCTCCCTGTGAAAGCCCTGATATAGCAGCTGCGAAATAATGCTAGGCCATTGAATACTAACGAGCCTTCAGCCTCGTCCCATGTATGCCCTAGCTCCGATGAGCGGTCTAAATGTTAGGACTCATGGCATCGAGTGAGTGCTGCCTCTATTTGCGCGGTGCAGAGCATCTTCATATGTTCTTCCATCTTCAAATCAACGGAAAAGTTAGTAAAAGACTGTGTACACTGCGTGACGCGTTACATGTGGACATTAACAGCATGCATAAGTATTGACGTCGCAGATGCTGGCCATCTCGTCTCTTTTCCCAGATCAAACTCTTTGACAAAGATCAGTTGTGTCAGAGCTTGATTAATCTTTAACCGCGTAAGGAGAGTTCTCGACATCATTGCCTCCTGCCACTGTTCCTCATTGGATGCAGTCCAGGCGTTCTTCCTCTGGCATTTCGAGGTCGAGATCATGTGTCGTTGAGAAGCAGGGAGAGAGATTATATGTAATTCTTAGCAGACTGCTGACGATGAAGATTCCGTACAGAAGGCGCTGGGATGACTCTCGATCAATCCATTCGGCCCAGGTCGAGCACTCGTGGCCTATAGCGTTTGGAGACAAGGATGCCCTTCGCAAAGAGTACTCCCGGTGAAAGAAGCCTATATCTTCAAGTGCGGTCGATACAGCTGCAGAGTCACCACCGAATGCGGCTCCTACTATTAAGAGTAGCTTGCATTGTACTTCCCAAAGGGGGCGTGGTACTGCAGAGTTCTGGTCCAACCGCATGAGGAAGGTCTTGCTTAGCGCCTTGTTGGCCAGATCGCGTAGATGAACTGCCATTTTCCTCTCCAGATGGTACAGTGATCCTATAGAGCACATCGCCAGAATCCGTTGAACGGGCTTGGGGCCTTTTTTCACGTCGAACGAAGGAATGTGGAAAATGGGAAGATGGCTATTGAAGCAGTTAAAGAACTGTTTGATGAAGCGTCGCAGAGTCTGTGAACTTGGTATATCCATCCTTTGGTCCTGGACACATATCCTTTGACCGAGGTCTGCGAGCAGCGCAGCCCGTTCGGGTCGGTCCAGTGTCACAGGAGGATTATATTTGCGCTCTTTGATCAACCGTGGTAGGCGTACGAGAGGTCCAAGACGCAGCATTCTATCCTTGCTGGCTACGTGATGGTCAGACGTCCCACGTTCCTCGTCATGGACACTAGAAAACCACTGTATCTGAGCCGCGGTTTTGTTAAGAGCTATCGGGCTGCTTGACTGACTCTCCAAGCGGGTAATATAATTTGAAAAGGAGGCCTGATTGAGTTCTGGGTCCGGAAGTAGCGAGTGAAGGTCGAGAGCCTCTGCCTCTGCTTTTGGTTCAGAGAGTGGAAGTACAAATTAAAAGATTAGGGTCCACCGGAATAGATGCATCGCTCGAGAATGAGTCGGACAAATCTATCTGCACCCGGAAACCATATATCGCATGACGCTGGCCAAATGAGTAGGACTCATGGATATCCTGAATGTCTGTTCTCCCAGGGATAATATCCATAGCATCCGGCATTCTTGGAGTCAGAGGGAAATTAAGATCAAAATACGACTCGCCGGCAGATGGATTGCCTGGTTCATGATCACTGCCTTCCATTGTATATGATACTCGAGGAGATGGAAAGAATCTTGTTGATCTTGCAGATGCCGCAGCACTTTCTGCCATGTGCTGTTCGTCAAGAGACGGCGCTACAGGTCCAGGAACTGAAGATTTCTGGAGAGCATCCCCGAACCAGCTGCCAGCGCGTCCACGACGGCGGACAGGGCGATTAGCAGCTGCTTTGATACCATCCTGAGCCTTGGTCCATGCTTCTGCATGCAATGTCTTCTCATGACGGACAAGAAGATCTCTGTAGAACAATGGTCAGTAAGCAGATAGTTAAACAAGAAAGTGACATAAAAGGAAATCAACACTTACTTCCGTCCATAGGCGCGTTCGCAAAACCTACATGAGAATGGCCTTTCTCGCCTGTCTGGCAGCAGACCTCGAAGTTAACAGGACAGCATAAATAGGTCAGGCTCTAAGAACTCTCCAACTGCATGGAAATACTTGTACCTACGAGCTCTTTCGTGACGCAACCAGTGTTCCGTCCGCTTGAAGGCCCTATGACAGGTAGAGCAGACACGGAGTCGTTTCTGCTTGTCTGCCTTCTGTACTGCTGCAGATTCGGTTGGTCGAACAGTCTCGAATTGTGTCTCCATCCCGATTGATAGGAACCGGACGTTCCACAACTTAGTCGTTGCAGACAAGGACGAATTGAGGGATGTCGGAATTCAACTGTTGCAGAAACCAGGACAAGGAATTTCCAGGTGATCAAGGGATGCGCCTGGAGTCGGTAGCTCCAGGAGACCATGACTGCATCTCATCATCGCTGGGGTCAAATCGTGCGGGGAAGTTCCGGGGAAGAGTGCTCCACGCGAGACGAAGCATGCTTAGCATAGGGCCCGCAGCCGAACTAGCTGATTAGAGGAAGAATGAAGCGAGGTTGCTTTCTGTTCAGCCTATCACATTCTGATTCTGAAGGGCTTCTTCACGCGAGGTGCCCTGGACCCACGGCAGATAGGAATCGGATGCTCGGGGAGTTGCCCTAACATGGCCCGAGGAAGCAATGGCAATGGATGTCACGTGTAAATACCTTCAGGCATGTACAAAATGTACGTCGTAAGTATTCAGTTCCACAAAATATGCTCCAAAAGCAGCTAGTCTAGTATTGCTGATGTAGGAAATAGGGTACTTTATCCTTGCAAGGCAATGGCTCCTTCAATGCGTCGTCATAGGTACGGTACGGTGCCAATAACATAGTAGCTACCTACCTACCAGTATCCAGAGCTGTTTCCGACCAACGACCACCAGAACAGGCCACTCTGGACGGTCTACTTGCCGCACGCACAATATATTCTCACGTCAGGTCCGCCAGAGGAGGATCAGACCACACTTTGGAAGTGGGTTTGTGCCTCCTGGTGGATGGGAAGTACAAGGAGGCAGTGAGCGTTCAACGAAATGTCTTGGAAAGAATTGGTGTGGAAAGAACGGACACTCGGATCATACAGCATCGAGACGCTGGAAACCGTCGATCATCTAGGAGAAGGGCTGGCCCGCGATGGACGCTACCGAGAGGCAGAATCGATGCATGTTCGGGCCGTCCAAGGAAAGACGAGGATCCTCAGCCTCCTGGATCCGTCCATCCTGACCAGCATGGCCTATTTGGTGAAAACCTACTGGAGTCAAGGACGACTGGATGAAGCCGCAGACATGAACACAACGGTGATAGAGGCCAGAGAGACTGTTCTGGGGCCGACGCACCCCACACCCTCGCGAGCATCGCTGACCTGGCGTCCATCTACCGGGCCAAAGGACTGTGGACGAAGGCGGACGAGTTTGATATACGTGCGGTGGACCAGTACCGGAGGACGCTTGGTGTCAATCACCCGGACACGCTGATCAGCGTCAGCAATCTCGCCAACACCTATCTGAACCAGGGACGGTTGAAAGAGGCGGCATATCTCAATGCAGAGGTCTTGCAGAGCAGACGCGAGATCCTTGGCCTCAATCATCCAGACACGCTGAGAAGCATGAGCAATCTGGCCGCAACCTACGGTAGCCAAGGTCGATGGGAGGATGCTGAAAAGATTAACAGACAAGTCATTGAGAGAAGATCCCAGATCCTGGGCCCGGATCATCTAAGCACGCTTGGAAGCCTCAAGAAACTTGCGGAAAGCTATCTGAACCACGGAAGATTGGACGAGGCAGAAAGACTGAACTGCTACGGCGTCTTGCGAATACGCGAGGTTCTTGGGCCTGATCACGCGAAGACACTGAGCGCGATGAACAATCTGGCCGAAACATACCGGCAGCAAGGCCGACTGGAGGACGCGGAGAGACTGAACATGGACATTTTCCAGCGGAGGTGTCAGACCCTGGGGCCGAGTCATCCCAATATGCTTACCAGCTTGAGCAACCTTGCCGAAACTTATCGGGGTCAGGGTCGACTGAAGGAGGCCGAAGAGCTCAACCGAGAGGTCAGGAAGAGAAGAATCAGCAGCTGACTTGTTATGTCAATTAGATAAGAGCTTTCCTTTGTCGCATGCCTCCCTACAAGGACCGTTTGTGATTCTTTCTCTTTTAAGAAATGCTGTAGTTATCAAGGATCATGAGGTCCCAACATCAATCAAGCTTCTGTCCATCCTAATAAAGGAAGTATTTCCAAACGATCTGCTGTGGATTAGCACATTTGCAAAACGTGTATACTTCCGATACCAGAGGATAATGAATCGCTCTTATTAGCAGTCTCCAAATAGATGCAATGAGAGAGCAAAAGCTTGCCATCATTCTCATATGATGCATGAGTCGTAGGCTCTGTAAAGCTATTTGAAAGGTGTGTACCCACGAATAAACTGTCATCGACAGCACACAATAATATTCCCTCTGCCTCAAGAACCTTAGCACGGCTTGTAATAAGCACATACGACCATAGGGTGTGGAAAGCAGGGCTTCCCGTCCGCTCAGCCGTACTTAAGCCACACGCCGGCTGGTTAGTAGTTGGGTGGGTGACCACCAGCGAATCCCGGCTGTTGTATGTATTTTTGTGTTTTTGTTCATATTTTCCGTGTCTTAAAGATTGTTGGCTAGTTGTACACTGCGTGCCAGTCCAGATAGCATTGTAGGTCGAAGTCTACAAGGATAATATGGAAAGCGGGTCAACTGCTCTGGAGAAGCATGGTCATGGTAACACAGCATTGCCTAGCGATTGCAGCTGCAAAGGAGAGGCCAGACCCGTCGCAATTTAAATTCTGATGACAGCCCTCTGTTATATAGGATAGCCGTTCCCGTTCCTTTTTAAGGGCCAGTCGGGGGACTCCGGAGTTGTTTTGCAACAACGCTGCATGCAGTCAACAGGCCGCACCCTAGCTCCGTGCATAATTTTCCGTTCATAATGGACACCAAGGCAGATAGTTAAATGTCGATTAAGAGTTGGGATCAGGATAGGACGAGGAAGACACGTGTTCCAGCCACGTAGGTATCTTGAAGACAGCCATACAGAAGCCAAGTTCTGTCAAGCATCTGGCATCAAATATCGCGTGCAATTATCCTGTTTTTTTCGTCACAGCACGCATTTGCCTTGGAAATGATGCAACTCTGCCATATAGATCATCGTTTGAATGTTGATGGACCGATGAAGTCGTACATCGAAAACAGACGTCCAGGCCAGCTGACGAGGCGCTGGAAGCAATGGTTGCACAGTATCACCACCAGAAGCTCGGTATAGTTCGAACAAAGCATTTCCTTCAAGGAGAGCATCGATGAGAGCGAGAGTCATGATATAGCAGACAATAATATACCTCTCCGCGAAGCCTGAGAAGACCAGAACGGTCTCGCGTGTCGGGCCCCGACGCGCGCGGAGTCGGGGCATCGGACACCGACTTGCCGACGCGGAGCGGGAGAAGACCGGACGATCACGGCCATCAACTCCCCAACACAGCAATCATAGGCCGCTCACATAGAGTCACAGCGACAGATATGGCTATTCGGGCGCCACGTTTGAATTCGGGCTTGCCAGAGGGCGTCTTGATGCCCCAGTCGGCCCGTGGGGTGCCTCTCCTCCGTGATGACCTCGCGGGAGGCCGTGCACGACCCCGATTCCGTGCGGATGGATTCTCGAGGGCTGCAGCATAAATGTCTTTATTGCAAATTCTTCTATGTTTCTTTTTGTCGTCCTGGTCATTCCTGTCGCTATGCCATCACTCCAGAGCTGATTTGTTTCTCGTTGTTACTATACCTGTCCACTGGTTTCACCCCCTTTCTCTCTTCAATCTGGGATAGTTGTATAGAGATACAGAGCATTATATCCAGTTGAGAACAAAATTTTATCCGAAATACAATAAAGGTTACTTTTTTATGCCTTGTCCTTAGAGCCTCCGCTCTATTCGTCATAAACCGTTATTCCGCCCACAAGCAACCCCCTGGCGGTTTTCTAGAGCTCACCTGTCTTCAGCCATACAGGGATTGCACTTTCAGAAGACCCAGAAGACCTCCTGCACCAGGCTGTGAACATACAGGACCTGCCAAATATGGTGTCTTCTTCGGATCCACCTCTGGTATGTCTCAATCCTCCACTCAACATAGTTCCTACGACCTGAACTTGCTAACATCCTCCCCAGCAAATGCCGATGCCCACAAGTCCACCATACCCGCCAACCATGGCCGTGGTGGGAGGAGTTCCAACAGTATCCGTGGATGTACCGATCTGCGCCGTCTTTATAGTCCTGTTCCTCGTGGGCGCTGTCTCCCATATGACGCTGTTCCGCCGCAACATGTCTCGAGGCCACAAGTTCATCCCCTCCGCAGCGACGTTTGGCTTTTGCATGGCCCGCATCACGGCCAACTGCCTCCGCATAGCCTGGGCATGCCACCAGCAGAATACGCGACTGGCCATTGCGGCACAGGTCCTCGTTGCGGCGGGCGTTATCCTCCTGTTCATCCTGAACCTCCTGTATGCGCAGCGCATGCTCCGCGCAGCACACCCCCGCCTGGGCTGGTCCCTCCCGGTGTCACTGGCCTTCAAGGCGCTCTATATTCTCGTCGTTCTTAGTCTGGTGATGCTCATCACGGTGACGGTACAGAGCTTCTACACGCTTAACAACAATACCCGCCGCATAGACCGCGACATCCAGCTCTACGGCGCGACCTACTTCACGGCGATCTCGTTCCTGCCATTCCCGATTCTCACATACGTCGTGCTGGCACCGCGAAAGGGCGAGCGAATCGAGAATTTTGGCACGGGAAGTTGGCGCTCCAAGATCCTCATCCTCTGCGTGACCAGCTTCTTGCTCTGCCTGGGCGCTTCATTCCGCGCCGGCACAAGCTTCAAGACTCCACGGCCGTCTAACAATCCCGCCTGGTACCATCACAAAGCGTGCTTCTACATCTTCAATTTCACTCTCGAGCTGCTCGTCGT
This sequence comes from Thermoascus crustaceus, assembly GCF_041956765.1. Lineage (NCBI taxonomy): Eukaryota > Fungi > Ascomycota > Eurotiomycetes > Eurotiales > Thermoascaceae > Thermoascus > Thermoascus crustaceus. Next base: position 511,622 of record NW_027192528.1, on the reverse strand, counting down.
GTACATCTACCTGCTTGGACGCGTCGACCAGCGGTTCTACGTCCCAGACGGCAGCTCCAAAGTCAAGCACTATCGCGGTCAGGACACTAAGACTGACGAGCGATTCGAGATGGGGCAGACAGCAGCAGGAGATGCAGAAAGCGGTGACGATACGGTCTCTAATGTTCCTACGAAGGTGAAGGATGATAGGAATGTTACGTTCTCATAAATGCCGGTTTGAACCTCTAGCATCCTCCCTCCATATTGCCGATATCTATTTCCTATTCCGCAGGATATATGGCGGTTTTTATGATACATTTGGTTTCTCCAAGCACGTAAATAATGACCTTTATCTGAGGCTTTTTTTTATTTTTAATGTTAAATACCAATGACAATTGAATACAAGTTGAATACATGGGAAAACAGAGTTTTATTCATTGATCACTGGTTCTATCAGAACATACTCTGAATGTGCGCATTTTACCCATATCCCCTTCACGGGTACGACATCGGTCTTCTTTTCCAAATGCAAAGGTACATCGCATGTGCTGTACATAACATACTCTTCTCTTTCTCGCAGCCCTTGCTAGTTGCAAAAAACATGTGAGCTCCCGCCGGGATCAAGAAAGGGTTGGTCGGTTCTCCCACAGATATCCAAAGAACTGACCTAGTTCGCACATGTCCATTTTGCTCTCAGGAGGGAACTTAGGTTGTACATGTACATGTAGTGCAGTCAAGCCGCTAAGACATAGCCGGTTATATGTTGATTCTACCTGTCAGTCCGTGTTGCTGCAGTAATGAGCGGAACGCGGACTTCTCAGGCGGCTCCAATCTCTAAGACTACCACTTTATCCTATCTAGTACTATGTAGTAGTTACTACCCTATTGTCTAATGATGGAGTTGACGGACGCGAGATCACATTCAAGCAGAAGCTATTCACTTCCAAGTTTTCCGTGATATTCCTCGTCACTGTCCGTGGTCAAACATGTGTTATGAAAGTGGTGAGAGTCGACTCTAATTCCTAACTTAGGTAGGTAACTATTCTTATTATTCTAACAGATTCATGTTATGGACATTGCCAGCACCGCGGCCGCAGCCCCAGAAAATACTACAAGCCACCAAACTGCGAGCTCGACATCCACGTCGTCGAGTCAACCGCATACCGACGACTCAAGAAACACAGCCTCTGTGACGGCGGAATTATCCCCCAGTTTCACGGGACCATCGAAAAATTCGATCCAAGACCCTATCAGCCACATCTGAAGATGTTTCTAGAGGACGAATCCCCCCCACAAGTGCAATCCTCCTGGGGTACATCGGATCATCTCCACAATTACACAACGAAGCGAATGGCCAGGTTCATCGAGGGCATTCGAGAGATCCATAAGGCGGAGGTCCGACATAAGGATCCGAAGCCGAGGAATATGTTGGTGGTCAAGGATGATGCTGAAGAAGAGAGGGTGGTCTGGATCGATTTCGACCGAGCTGCGACGTACCGTGAAGATCAGATTACGGAGAGGGAAAAGGTACTCTTGAAAGAGGGAGGAGACGGTTGTTGGGTTCAAGGGCTGTTCGGTTTCCCTGCTTAGAGGTTTTCTCGAACCAAGCCTGCAGGTTCTGATTGCTTGCCAACGACAGGAAGCCGACCTTGCAAAGGGGAAGCTTGATGAAGCGCATATCTTTCATTGTACATGAGTCATCTGGAAAGGCTCCAGTCCTCTGCTATTGGCGTTATGATGGCTTGTCAGACTTTCAAACAAGTTCTTTCGATATTTATATATATCTCCATACTGGGAATCGCTGCCGTTTTTGCACCTAACACGATGGTTGCACCAGAATTAATGAAACTTTATCCAGAAAATGTGCATTTCAGTAAGATTGAGCCTCTTCCCCCATACAGTCGACTACGTGCGACCTTGCAGCAGTCGGAGTGTTCATCGTAGCCATAGCGGCCTGTCAGCGGAGCACAGATACATGGTCCAAGCGCATTGTCGTGCAGAAATATTCCGAGTGTGTTCTAGATAGACAGGAGCAGCAGGTAATGAGCAAAGCCCTGCCTTTCTCCTAATGTATTAGATGTACCTCCTAGCAATATTCTTATAGAAAAAGAAGGTGGTGTTTATACATAGTAGTGCCAGCCCCTCCAGACCAGCGGGGCTCCAGAACCTTCGGCAACGGTTCCCGCCGCGCCTCGAACCTCCGCCGTAGTGTCCACTATCTTATCCGACTCGGACCTGCGAAACGACGGGCAGAAATCCAGACAGATGGACAGAGCGCTGACATGTCCCTCCGCTCGATCAAATCAATTGCAGAGTCGACTCCCTCCCTCCTCGCCAGTCGCTGGTAATACTTAGGTAGACAGACGGACCTCATGGACGGCTGAAGCTACAGGATGACACCACTTTCTTCTCCGCATCCGCATCCGCATCCGGACCCCGCTGCTGTGCTGCTCCCCAACGGCAACAATTCCAACAACAACCAGAATCAGAACCACAATCACACGACAGCGACAACAACAACGACACGAACAACAGAGATCCAACCCGAACACCAACAGCCCGAAAAGATCATAGAATATGAGGCCGACCCTTCGATCCCCCCTCTCTCCGCCGTAGCCGCCAACCTCCACGACCGGGTCCAGGCCTTCCTCGCCGAGACGCACCGCGCCCCGAATTCGCTCCTCGCGCGCGTGCAGCAGCAGACCCGGACCGCGCTGGACGTGATATCGACGGCGCTCTCGCGGTACAAGCTGTCGGAGCTGTCGCTCTCCTACAACGGCGGGAAGGACTGTCTCGTGCTGCTGATCCTGTTCCTCGCGAGTCTGCATCCGCTGGACGAGAAGAAGGATGGCATCTCTTCGATTCCCGCCATCTACGCCCTGCCGCCGCACCCGTTCCCGTCTGTCGAGGAGTTCGTGCGCAGGTCGTCAAGGCAGTACCATCTCGAGCTGACGCGGTACACGACGGAGCCGCCGCGGACGACGCTGCGGTCCGCGTTTGCGTCCTACCTGGCGCTGAACCCGTCCATCAGAGCCATCTTCGTGGGTACCAGGCGGACAGACCCCCATGGTGCAAAGCTGACGCATTTCGACCGCACCGATCATGGCTGGCCCGACTTTGTCCGCATCCATCCGGTCATCGATTGGCGCTATGCCGAGATCTGGGCCTTTATCCGTCACCTTGGCGTCGAGTACTGCTCTCTCTATGACGAGGGCTACACTAGCCTGGGCGGCACAAACGACACCCATCCCAACCCAAAGTTGCGCGTCGACAATCCCGAGGATGCTGGTGGAAGGCAGTATCGCCCGGCCTACGAGCTGACGGAGGATGACGAGGAAAGATTAGGACGGGATTGAAGGGAATAAACAGAAGACAAGAGGTGTGGGTGGGCTGTGTGCTTGTTGCTTGCGGGGCGATCCTCGACTTTCTTTGCATGATAGAAGTATACATCCGGTCCGCATCATATACACGCGGTGGGGAGGCTTCTGCATGGCGGCCGTGGCCACGGCCGCCCTTCGCCTGTCGGCTTTTTTCGGCCTGCATGGCTGGGATCATCAATTGCCATAGACCTGCGTTGGCTTACGAGTTTGGACATCCATCTTGGTTATAGTGAGCAAAGCACGTGTTTCAAATTCTACCTAGCTATCTAGGTACATTGCTCAACGTAAAACGATAAAAGACATAACATATGCTCTTCTCCAGTGAGAAGTGTGCTGTTTGATAGATGGGAAACAGGTCTCATTCAACACGCCCACTTCGGATCCCGTCGTCAGCATGGGACAGGTTCGAAGAGATAGAACACAAGCACCGGATAACACTTGGACATCAGCAAATTAACTCCTCCAGATAGGAAAGACAATCTCGCCAGCTCGTACAATCTGTCGTCATAATACATGCTTTTCATGAACACCAAACAGGGCTTTTGTAACAGGATTTGCAACATGACAATCTGGTCAGAAATCTGCCATAACTTCATACTTGCTTGTAAGAGCATACAGCATATCACCGCATTCAGAGACTCGCCGACATGTTATCAAACAAGGAAATGAAACCGAGAGTAGAATTGGACTTTCGTAGTGAAATAGTCTTTACCTCCCGCTAGAGGGGCCCGTAGAGTTTAAATGCAAGATTTCGGGGTAGAGACCCTAACCTCCTTGCGGGACGCGACTGGCGACATCGAACCGGACTTGATATTCTCCTTCTTAGGGCTAGGAGTCTGCGCCTTACGCGCAGCGCGGGGAGACACGGGAAGAGCAGTTTTCGAAGAGCCGGCAGAGGCTTCGGTCAAGGAGTTGCGGCTAACGGAGGCAACGCGTCCGCGGTACACAGGTGTGTTCTCCACGTTGGCGAGACCGGTGCGGGATGGCCAGGAATTGAGGCGGAAATTGTTGACAGGATTCTTGATCAACGGGCCACTACAAGCAATATCAGCGAGGCGGCTAACGGATATCTCCTGATGCTATACATACGACGGGGAGATAGACGTTGCAGGAGTCCAAACAGGACCAACTCCGATTGGAGACGCGTAGCTAAGCTGCGAAGTAGGGCTCAAATGAGATGCGGTCTGCTGAAGACGGTGGAGGGAAGGGGACGGAGTGGAACCCTGGACAACCTCCACAGAATAGTTATACTCGCCGGCGCGGTAGGCGCGGCGCTCATTGCTCTGATGCTTCAGCAACTTCTGAGCTTTGGTATCTGCGAAGCGTAGGAGCAGCTTAACTCCATCGGGAGCGGTAACGTTGTGAAACTCGGCCAACACTTTCTCAGCGATCTCACGGGTCTCAAATCTGAATGCAGTCAGAATCGCAGTGGGTGAGTGGCAAGCACTGGTGATGAGTACGTACCGAGCAAATCCGACTTCCTTGCTAACGCCAGTCTTCTCGTCGCGGCTAATCTTTTCCGAAACAACACGATATGGCTGAAAATGACGACGAAGATCCTATGCGAGTAACCTCAACATCAGAAGAAGCAGAGAGCTTCAGCGAAAGTTATGTAACTCACAGCTTCCGTCCAGTCAATCGGAACATTAGTGCAATATATGTTAGTCGAGGTCTTGTCCTCAAGATCTTTGAGGCGAGAGTTGCGAGATTTCTATAAGCTTGGTCAGCGGCCACGCACACGACAAGGTCAAGAAGTTTCAATACCTGAGCGAAGCTTGCTTGATATCCAAGGTAGAAGAATCCACGGATACAGTTTTCACATGACTCGAAGTTGAAGAACTGGACGAATCCGAACCTAGAACTAGGTGAGGACCAGCCAAGAGAAAAGAAATGTATGGAGGACTGACCCCTTGCAGAGACCGGTCTCCAGGTCCACGATGGCCTTGCAGCGGTCGATTTTGCCAAAGCGTGATGCGTAAGCATGAAGCATGTCGTCAGTGGTCTCTGGAAGGAAGCCTCGAATGTAGACGTTTGTAATACCCTCGCGGTTCTCCAGACACTTGGCAAGGGTCAAGTCAGACGGATTGGTCCACATAGCAGGGACAGCACGAGGGATAGGCGGTTCCTGCTGCGTTAGGTCCTCGAGGTCTTGGAGGATGTATCCATTGGCGCTCTTCATCATCTGAAGAGGGACATATTGCTGAGGTGCCTGTGGAGACGGGGTATTGAAGGCGTACCCCAGCAAAGGACGATCCATGGCAGGTGCCATAGCCGGATAATACTCCATCTGGCCTCGAGCATCGACCATGGGGGTAGCAGGGCTATTCTTGTCCTCGGCTGAAGACCAGGAGTTCCTACGAGGATCAGTCAGGTCCGGCATCATTTCACCGTTCATTGAGTAAGGCCAGGCGTACCCTTGGACGGCACCCGGAACCATGGGGGTGCCAGCAACAAAGCCCGGATAGACACCGGTTGGCATGTACTGGAGCTGGCCCATCTGATCATGGCCGGAAAGGCGAGGCTGGACGACGGGAGTGCTCTGTGGCATGCTGCCGAACATGGTCCCATTAGGAAAATACATGAACTGGCCATTATACGGACGTTGCATGGACGAAAGATCCATGTTCGGAGCCATAGCAGTCGGAACACTTCCGTTGACGGCGGCGTATTTGGCACCGGCATGCTGATTCTGGAGGTTGAGGCCGCCAAAGAGATGGCTAAGGCCTGGAGCCGCAGCCTCACGGGCACCAGGAGGCATATGAGGGTAAGCCTGAGGTGCCACATAAGCAGCGTGTGACTGAGGCTCCTGGTGATACTGTCCGGGTTGGAACTGCTGACTCTGGGCGGGATCGGCCGAGACCAGCTGCTGCTGAGTCTGATTGTGCATGGCAGCCATCTTGAAGAACGCGTTTCATACCGTGTCAGTACCGCAAACATAAGAAGACCGATGCCAACAAGCAACCAGCAGAGTAAGGGGGAAAGCCCAAACACCAACGTAGTACTGTACAGTAACCAAGCAAAGTACAACACAACAGAAGCGTAGGAGAGAGAAAGACGAGAAAATAACACGCGTTATCTGGAACTTCAAGTCCGAACGTGCGAAGATGAGGATCTCCTTACCTTATCTGCTTGGACTTAAGCAAAATATTCGGGCTGAAAGAGAAACCTGGAGTAGGGAGTAAGACAACGCGTCCACATCAGCCAGAAAAGTTTCAGCCGGGTAGCGTGAGGCAGCTCTCAAGCTCTCAACGTTGATGAACTTACGAAGGATCTAGAAAGATGCAGCAGGGAGAAAGAGGAATGATCGATCGAGTCTGCGTCGGCTCCAATAAGCGAACTTCAGCCGGGGCAAAAGATCGTCAGAGGAGCTCGCGGAGAAACGAGCGGGAAATTGACTACAATGAGTAGCGTGGTGATGATCAGGGATAAGGTAGATGTGTAAAAGAAGATGCAGTTCGCAGCGAGCTGCAAACGAAGATGAAAGAGACAGAGATGGAGATGATGTGGATGGAAATGAAGAGGATGATGAAGATGAAAGAGAAGGGGGAGAGGAAAAGAAGAAAGCCGGGGGAGGGCGGGACTTTATCTGCACAGGAAATCCCCTCAAGGAAGGAGCACGCTTCGTGCTCGGCGGCCCTGATTCGAAATGAAGAAGGCACAGTAGGTGACCCCCTACGGCGCGTGAAGGTGTAGGCCTCTGAAAACAAGAAGGCCAGGCACAGTCAACAATCACAATAGTCCTTCATTCGTAGGTGTGCTTTCCTAACAACTCTGGGAGAGACAAAGCTTCGCTCAAAGGTGCAGCTGTTCTATTGCAATCGGCGGCTATAGAGAATCGGCACAACGTCGAGTGACCGCAGAAGCGCCTTTAGACATTGTAGCCACAGACATTAACAGCAGATAGAGACTCTAGGATTATTTAGGCAATCTGGAGCGGACATTCAGTAAAATCCCGAAAGATATTTACCCTGGTCTGCGAGCAGAAGCAGATATCAGCTCTCGACACTCCCGTAGCGGAGGAGCAGCATCCCGCTACCGGCGGGCGGCAACACCTCTCCCACAGCCGTCCACAACACTGCAACGGCAGTACTATGCAGACTCGTCAGATCGATCCCAATGCTGACCATGTTCGCATAGGAACTCATCTCCGAATTAAATGTCGCCTGACCGTTGGGTCGGGCCAGCCGTAGTGAACTGAGGACGTTGTGTCTTCCATTGACAACTTCTTCGATGCAAAAAAAGAGAGGCAAGTCAACAAGCCAAACTTGGCAGTTTGAGAACTTCAATGACCAATGGCAATTCCACAGGAACTTAAAGCCCAGAGCACATGGAACGAAGAGAGACATGCAAATACCCAAGTCGGGCAGGAGGGCTAGGGACAAAATTTCAACTAACAGGAAGACAAAAACAATCGAAATTATAATGCTGATGTGACTTCCTCGATAGCTAGGAGCCCAGTGCACTCATTTCACGCGTAAGTTGCTTCATTTCTTGCCTTTATAGAGAGATCAAGACTGAGAAGAAAGCCATAAGCTCAGATCTGGTATTGGCCATCCCCGAACGTTTGAGAACGACTGAGAACAGACTCAGAAGCCTATACAGAACAGGAGAGATATCAGAAAGAGAAGATAGACACTCTGAGAGTGTGAGAACGACAGAAACTCTGGAGCTATATCACCAACTCCTCTCCAGAGGATCCAAGGGTCTCTAGCATCAGTAAGAACTCAAAGCTGGAAATTAAGGACCTGCAGCAGTTAGCTGTTCATGAATCAGTGGCATTCAGACCCTAAGAGGGTATCCATTGTGCGTTCAACGTCTGTGTCCGTGAGACAAGCTTGCCGTGAGGTCCAAACAGAGTGCTGATAAAGTATTAGCGCCTAAGACAGCCGAGGCCAACGTGATTCACTGCTAAGCGACCGTGATCGGTGATCCCTTCACCGCCTTTCCCTACATGGAATCCGTCCGCATGATATCGGAATAATAATAGCCATGGTGATATGGGAGGTTGACCATCGATGGTCACTTCTCAGAAGCGAGGCGAAGAAGCGACTGACAACTTCGGCCATGGACTCTGCAAATGATTGTTCTACAAGACTGAGGATAAATACCTAACAGCAGAGTGAAGATCTCAGAATTACGGGAGACCCGAGCACTGCATACTTCCATGCGAGACGTAAGCTATAGAAAGAACTGTGGAGATACTTTAAAGTCTATGTATTTTGTATTTCTTTAATCGTCACAGACGTCCATTCGAACATGTTCTCCCATCCTCAACGCAAACAACTCAACCGTAGCGTGCGAGGGAGAGATGATGAACTGCCATGATGGCAGATGACCTCGCCTCGTGCACACAACGCAATGCGACAGTGCCATCGACATCGAACTTGATAAAATCACAAGGTAAAGGGAAAGGTCCTTTACCAAATGGAAAAAAAATAGTCAACAGAAGAAGAACAATTAAAAAAAAAGAATTCAAACGTTGTGACTGATTAACAAATGATAATAGGCGGCAAAAGAAGAAATGGGTGCAACACAGAATGGCAATCAATCTAACCAGCCCCTGACAATCAAATATGCACAAGTTTTCAACAAAGTCGTAGTTTTTGCCGTGGATGTCATCCCGTGGTATCGGGCTCACACTAGCAGGTAGCGGTTCCGTGGAACTGGAAGGTTAAAAAAAAAGGTCCACCTTGCGTGTCTGACGGGTTTCCCGACTCCCAGGGAAAAAAAAGGGGGCATTGCGGCGCAGCTACCCACGCATTGCCGAGAACCGATCGACAGATTTCCAGGCCAAAACAAAGCTGGTCCAATGCACCGGTGGACCGTTCTAACACCTCTCGCATTTTCCGACATCATCGTCTATGAATCCACCCGCTATAGTAATGATTCAAGACGGTTGCAACCCAAACGATAATAACAGCAAATCTTGAAGTCCAGAGGAAGTGCGCGAGCATCAATCGCGCCGGAACTGTATCAAAACAGAAGATTATGTGGTCTGTTAGATCTTCAAGGGAGTCAGATATGACAAGAAAATAAGAAATGGGAAGTTCCCAGGAAGGAGATTGAAATCACGACCACACGTCCTCCTGGTAAGTGCCGTTACTCCGCATCTGTTTGACAATTTCCTCGCCCTTCTCTGGTGTCAAGCCGCGGTGCTCAGCGATGATCTGACCGAGAACAATGTTCACCTCGCGCGCCATGTTAGCCGCGTCACCGCAGACGTAGAAATTCGCCTTTTGCGTCAGAAGGTCATTGACCAAGGCAGCGTTCTCACGCAGCTTGTGCTGAACGTACACCTTCTTCTCAGTCTCACGTGAGAAGGCGGTGATGATCTTGAGGGAGTCGCCGAGCTGGTCTTCGTAGGTCTGCGCAGAGATGAGTCAGCACACGAACAGATTGGGACAACACATGTCAGCATGATAACATACCTTCCATTCATCCTTGTACAAGAAATCCTCGTTGCGGTTGCGGCAGCCGTAGAACAGAATCGTAGTGCCGACCTTCTCGCCTCGGGCTGCAAGGGCAGCACGTTCTTGGATGAAACCACGGAACGGAGCGACACCAGTTCCGGGACCAATCATGATGATGGGTTTCGACGGGTCAGATGGCAGCTTGAAATTCGAGTGACGAACATGTACGGGCACATGAATACCATCGTACTTGTTTCTCGGACCGTTGATAGAATAAGTTAGACCATAAGGATCGGGTTCGGGATCACCGTTTTGCTTCTGCTTGAGGGCGAGAAGATAGTTCGTCGTAACACCCTTGACAATGTGCGTAGCACCCGGGATACGGACAGATTCAACGACAGCGGTGATACTGATCTTGTCTTTCTGGACAACGGACGAAGACGAAATGGAGTAATACCGAGGCTGGAGCTTGTTGATACCTTCAATGAGGAACGAGAACGGAACGCTGGAGAACGACTTCGACGTGATGCTCTCAAGAGCCTGTGCGATGTTGAAGCACTGACTGGAGACCTTCTCCTGGAAGTAGTCCTTGTCGCCGCCAAGACGGACAAGCTCGGCCTTGGCTTCTTCGTCGGGGGCGAAAGCGGCTAGAGAGGAAACAAATTGACGGGACACAGGAGCACAAATTTCCATGTAGTACCGGACTGCAGCATCGTAGGTGGTTGGAGTAGGGATCGGGACCTTGGCGGTGACATCCAAACCCTTGATCGCGATAACCGAGTGACGCTTCTCCTCAAGACCGAAGACCTTCAGGAACCGGTCGACCTCTGAACCAGCGTTGGTGGGCCAGACAGCAATGTGATCACCAGTCTCGTAGGTCAGGTTGCTTCCGGAGACATCGATTTCCATGTGCAGGCAATTGCGATCCTTGACAGTAAACAGTTCGCGGGATTCAGCGATCGGAGCAATGTACGGGTTGTGAGCAGAGAACGGTCCGTTGCCACTGCCCTGGAGATGACCCTGAGTCGGTTCGCCAAGATACACATTCTCGTCCTCCGGAGACAACGAGTCGTCCTCCGTGACGGAGAAAACCGGTTCGTAGACGGCTTCACGTTCCTCCAGGCCCATAACCTTGGCGAGTTCCTCCCACATGGGCTCCTTCCAGGCCAAGAAGTCTTCTTCCATTGTACCAGCACCATCGTCGCCTTCACCAGCAGAACCGATCCTCTTAGCTCCAAGTTTGGTCAGAGCGGCGTCGACCTGCCGGACCATAGCGTTGTAGTGTTCGTAGGTGTTGTTACCCAGACCGAAAGTGACATACTTCAGAGAGGACAGTGGCTTGTCATCGGCGGAGCTTCCACTCTCGAACGAAAACTCGTCACCCGTAATGAACTGGTAAAACTCGACCGCGTTGTCCGTAGGCTCACCCTCTCCGTAGGTCGCCAGAACGAAGAAGGCAACCTTGTCTTCGGGGAATTTATCCAGGTTCTCGTAGTCATAGTCTTCGAGGTCTGCCACCATGGTCTTCAGGCCGAATCGCTGAGATCCCTCCTTGGCCAATCTCGAGGCATAGTCCTCTGCGGTGCCAGTCTGGGAGCCATAGAAGATAACGCAGTTCTTGCCAGTTTCTTCAAGCTTCTCAAGGATGTCTCGAGTCTTGCCGGCTTTTGCACCGTTGGCGGTTCCGTTCGAGGTGGCGTAAGGATCCTTCTGAATGCCCCAGTAAGTCCCCTTGGTGAAGTAGGCAATGCTACCCACCAGGATGGCCACCAGGACAATCAGATCGAGCGTGTCAACCTGGGCCATGTTGCCGCTTGCGACAGGGAAGACAGGTGAGGAGGTTGCAGGGACGGTGGCGAGAGGTCAATACCTCTCCGATCTTAAAGACCGTTCACCTGTCCCAGGGGTTCAAGGATTGATCACAGAGATCAGGGGGAGAAGGAGTCGTGAGCGCAGGAAAGTATTCGACCAGGTGGTCTGATGGCTAAAGTACGGAGAACGGAGAGCGCCAAAGCACGGACCGACAACGGAGGACGGAGCAGCCAGCGGCGCCGCAGAACCACACTCCAAGGTCGAACGGTCCAACAGCTAGTTCCACCGCAGTGACCGCACTCTGTGCCCAGTTAATGTATGCAGAGCTGCAGGTAGCGCCGGAAGGATGAGTCGAAGTTCCGGCGCAAAGACGGATCGGGTCGGGGGAGAGTGGATGGGAAGGGTTCAGCTGAGTCGGAACGGATGCCCTTTAGTGGAAAACGGGTTCTGGACACTCGAGGGTTTGGCAGCTCCTCCGTCTGACCTCCCTTGCACTGTATCGTCCTGTATCGCGGTGTGCCTACTGCGCAGGTATGTATGGGACAGCGTCCTGCGCGGTGTTTTTCATCGATATCGGCCAGATGGTCAGATCGTCTGAGATACGATTGCCACGTGAATGACACGGGCTTCAACTACCTTATCTATTGCTCCGTCTTTCGGGTTTCCCTTGAGGTGGGATTCCTGGTGACCCGAGGAGAGGGCGCGTCGGATGCAGAGTTCGGCCCAACAGGTGAGAGAGGCGGAGTCCCAACACGGCCAAAAATGGGGTAGAGACGTACGGCGAGCTCAGCTGTATCGCAACGGCACAACGCCTGGCTCCCGAAAAGGTTTCCGAACAGGGCTGTAGCCGAGTTCCGCCTTCTGCGGGTTTCCACGCGCTTATTCTCCCTCTACACGGTGCGGAGTGCGGAAGAGTGAGGAAGTATGCAAATCCAAGGGGGCAAGAAGAGGCAGGCATCTGTGCAAGGGGGCGCGCACTTTGTGGTGTACAGTCCTGACCAGGATCTCCCAGCCGAGAGCAACCATGTCCATTAGGTCTTGCTATTTTTTGCCATTTAAAAATCTCTTCAGTACGGTATCCGCCTGTTGGCTGTTATGGTTGAAATTAACTGGGACCTGTGAATGATACGAAGAGACCTTATACGGACACATTCCAGGTATTGTTTGGACTGTTGTGTGGGTGTCAAAACCCGAGGCCTGTTCAATGAGTTCTACTACATACCTGTGTAGGTTAGGTAGGCAGAGGGGGAAAGTTGTTCGCGAGCACCTAGCCCCCCACGGAAGATTGACAATGATAACTTCAAACCAGAGTATGAATGATCTGAGGCGGAGGCGCAAAGTGGGGAAGTACGGAGTATAGATAGATAACACAAAGCTTGATGAGGACGACGGGACGACGGGAAGACTCCGGGGTACGGAGCACTCCGTATTTGAACCGGCGATCTAACGATTCAATGTCAGATCCAATCAAAGGTTATTGTTGTATGTGCGAAAGAAACATTAGAAGTAGAGGGTGTCGAGGACTAGATCGATACATGCACGCGGCTATTTAACATTGCCGCTTCTACGTGAATCCCTCAATTATCCCAATTGGGAATTCTTGAAGTTTTTGAATGGCTTGACTTGTAAGGGCAGATTGTGGCTGGGCGCCAGTCCCCGCATGGCAGGAAACCGACAGTACGGTGTATCCCCTGCAGGGAGCAGGGAAAGGAACATATTTGAAAGCCCAGGGATCTCTTGTAAATTTCAGTAACTGAACATGTGCTCATATGGAATTCTTCATTGGAGGAATGGACTGTGACGCGCTCCTAGCGAACAACGCGTCGTGGAAGGATCAGGGCCAGTAGAAGCGCCTCTGGAAGCCTACGGAACATCCGGAGGCACCAGGGGTAAAAACATAGAACAAACTACCATTGGGCTAGCAGCACACGCAAACACAAAGATCTTGAGAAACCTAGCCAGCTTGTAGTCTGTAGGCTGGAGGTGAGTTTCTGACATCTGCCCCCTTTGGGTGGCCTGCAGAGCGGCCCGCTGTCTGTGCTGCTGAGCCGCCGGCGCCGTTGTGAGAAACCGCTTCACAACTCGTCACATCCAACGCCTGGGCAAAAAGGTGAGCTCTCCAGGACACCATTTTCAAAGCTGTCATGGGCGACGATGAGAGGCACTCTGGCTTCTCGATTGTCCTGTGTCCCTGCCTGTGCATGCTCCAGTTGCCAATGAGCGGTGACTGCTAAAGATGCAGCACAATAGTGAGTGACCCTGCTCCCCCATCTCGAACATCCCGCGGCTCCATTGTTCTGGGCCTTAGGCGCCCTGATCGCGAGCACCAACATTTGTGCACTGGACCCTGCATTCATGAAGGTTTCATATTCTCGGTAGACCTGTGGGTATCTAACGTTTTAATGCTTCTGCAGCGGCAACCCATCCGATGCGGCAGGCTGCGCCGCTACAGCCAACGATGCCCCTCATCCCTGACGAGTCGAACACTGCGTCGCACCATAATGTCTCTTCTCCACCGGAACGTCTAGCTGCAAGAAATCCTCAGGCCTCTGCCAACCACAGCCGCGAGGCGTCCGCTGCTAGAGGGAGAGCTGGTGACAACGTCGCGCTGGGTCTCTCGACGCTTCAACCTCAAAGTCGCCGCGGCCAGTCCCACTCCAAAAGTCCTGACCCGACCGCTGGCCGCTCTGGTATAGGATACGAGGGGGGTTTGGAAAGAAGGTCGTCGACTTCCTACGGGCATCACCGTCAGACATCGATCGTGCATGGCATCCAGCACTCGAGGAACCCGAGCCTCGCGGCCTCTTCCACAACCGCAACCCCTTTGAGCCCCGAGTTGATCGCAGCCGTTGGCCGTGCTGGTGGTTCAGAGTCGGAGTCGACGCTCGGTGGACGGCAGGAGCAGGCTGACCTGCATGTAAATTATGCCAGCCCGGGGAGCAATGGGACGAGTTATACCCAGCCGGTAGGCTTGAGCACCATTGAAGATAATGACACAGGTGAAGTCACGAACGGGAATCCTACGAATCCTACGCACCGGAAAATGCTGTCTAACGGGAAGTCGCGGCGGGATCCCTCCCACAGCCGCACTCATTCGAAGCATCATCACCAAGAATCTAAGACCGTTGGGGAATACGCCTTGCATCATCTCTTTAATTCGGTAAGGCTCCGCTTGCAATGGGTGGAGGAAGGGCTCTCGCTGATGAGATGTTCAGTTCGTCGGTCAAGCGGACAGCAAAATAAATCAATGTATAATGAAAATGACGGAATTGGAAGCTCCCGTGGAGGAAGTTTGCGGTCCAGGAGCAGATCCGAACTTTGACCAGCTTATTTGTGCTCTTGGGCACATTGCACGTCAAAAGCCGAAGCCCTTAATCGACACGATTATGTTCTGGCGGAAGGCTAAAGGCGAGGCAGCAATAGTCGCTAAGCAAATGGCCCATCAGGTACGCTGATGTTTGTCAAACTTTGAATGACCGTCATCTGATCTGACTTCTTTCCCCCAGCTCAAGCCGGCTCCTTTGGAGAATCCATTACTTGTCCGTCGTAATACAGAGCCTGTTCAGACAGGCAGCGAGTCCTCCTCAAATGCAGAACCCATGCACCCACCTCATTCACTTCTCTCCAGACAAGAAGATGTCATGGTGGCCGAGCGAAGAGCAACAGTATCCGTATACCTGGTATGCAGAATCCTGATGGAGATCTTCAACCAGAGCAGCCTAGCTGCTATAACGCCTGATATGGCGACCCGTTTGGAAGATATTGTGTTTGGCCAGCTAAAGTCTGTCGATCCGGACCAGATCGCTGCATCGCCTCTTCGAATGGCCAATTGGAGGATATATGGTCAACTTCTTGGAATTATGAGCGAAACAAATTTCGCGAGCGTCACCAACAGGTTCTTGACGGAAATCGAACGGTACCAAAAGGATGAAACTCTTCGCGGACCGTCGAGGGAGGTCGATGCGAAGGTTGAACTACTCGTGCTGGGCATGAGACACATTCGCATCAAGACCTATCCGGAGGAGCTCTGGAGCAGATCATGTGACTTCATGCGGTCATTGGCTCGATTGTTTGTGAACGCTCATGGTCAACGAGTCAAGCAAGCATATTGTTATATTTTCGAGAAACTACTGTTACCTGTTGCGGCGAATCCTGGTTGTGATTTGTCTCTCCCCAAGTGGAAAGAGTTCTTGGATCTGGTCCAGCCCCGATTGGCACAGTTGCTCACGAAACCCCGGCATTGGTCGGCTGGCTTTCCATTGCACATATTGCTGTTGTGTGTCTCGTCAAAGGATGCATTTGCTTCTCAGTGGCTCTCGGTGATCATGAGTCTCCCGCCGAAGCTGAAGGACCGTCCTACTCGGGGACCTGCACTTCAGGCCATGTGCCGTCTGCTCTGGACCTACCTTTTCCGCTACTCTGACCCTCCAAACGTTGCTCTGAGAAAGGTCGAGGAGGTAGTGAGGGTCGCGCTTCCGGCGGGACGAAGGACTTATTTGACGACTGAACCTGCAGTCGCGGAACCTCTAATCCAACTGATACGGATGATCGGTTTCAAACATCCTGACTTGTGCTTTCGCAGTATCATCTTTCCACTCATAAATTCCGATCTGTTCCTTTCTGGAAAGGAACTGAAGATCGAGCAAATGGAACCAGAGAAGATGGTGATTGGGATTCGCGCATTCCTGGCCGTAATGTCTGATATGGAAAACCCAGAACAGCTATATCCTCCTTTCCCGATAGGGGTTACTCCAAACCTGACTGGCGATATACAGACCAGTTCACCCTCGCCCTTTCTCCATCGACCTCAGCTGCTTACTGACCCAAAGCCCGGAGCTTCGGAGAATAGGGACGAGTCGCTGTCACGTCCCGTCAATACTTCGAAGCTGAATGACAACGCCCGGCAGTATTACGTTCGGTTCTGTGAAATTCTCGGTAAAATAACTCTGCTCTGTGACAACACGTTTGGTGGTCAGGCAGCCTTGGACGAGAAATTCAGTGGGTCAACACCTAAGACTCCCATATCTGAGGCGTTCAGTTTCGGCAGGCGAGAGCGAGATGATCACTCTACTGGCCCAGACCAAAAACAGGGCTTTTACGACCTTCTGCACGTTGCGGTTCAAGCACTGCCTCGCTGTTTATCGGATCACATACCCTTTAACTCCCTGATCAACCTCCTCTGTACAGGAACAGCCCATGTCCAGTCAAACATAGCTGTTTCGTCCGCGGAGTCACTAAAGTCAATTGCTCGACAATCACACGCACAGCAGGTTACTATTGGATTTGCGCGATTCATCTTCAACTTTGACGCTCGGTATTCTACAATGTCGGATGAAGGCATGCTCGGACCGGGTCACATTGAGTCCACCTTGAGACTCTATGTTGAGCTGCTTAGGATCTGGATAGAGGAGATCAAGCAAAAGACGAAGGATGCAGCTGCAGACTGCACCGATAAGAACAGTTCTGGGTGTAGGGCTTTGCAGCTCGATCTCTCGAGTGTTCTTGCTCATGTCGAGGAGATCGAGTCACATGGTCTGTTCTTTCTCTGTTCACAATCAAGAAGGGTCCGCGCATTTGCAATCACCGTCCTGCGGCTTGTCACCGAATTCGACAGCGCGCTTGGGAAACAAAATACCAGAATTATCCGGATTCTTGAAGCCGACTCCCAGCAGATCCTAAATCTGAACGATGAACAGCTCACTGTGGCCGAGAGAAGTCGATTGCAGAAAGGAAAGCGAAGAAGTGCATCGCAAAACACATTGATCGAACTTTGCAGTAGTGAGGTCTCATACGACTCGACATTATGGTCTAAGGTCTTTCCAAACCTGATACGCATCAGCTTCGAAACGTGCCCCTTCGCCGTTATGTTGGGCAGAGAGATAGTGTGTGCAAGGCTTGTGCAGATGCACAAGAGTATCACGGCGCTCGCTGAAAGTCCTCGGCCACCCCAGTACGCGTCCCTGGATGTTGGCCAAGGACGCTCTATTAGTCGAACTACCACGCCAGCAGAGATCTTGATCGAACAGTGGAAACTATATCTCGTGATGGCCTGCACCACCCTGAACAGCGTCGGTGCCCAGTCCCAAAGCCAATTAGCCAATGCTCAGCATGCACGCAAGGCCTCCAAGGGTTCGCAACAACAAAGTCCGGACAAGATCACTTCTGCCAGAGCCCTCTTTGCTTTTGTTATTCCTTTGCTGTCAGCTAGCGTCGATTCCATCAGAAATGCGATAGTGGTCGCTTTGGGTTCTATTAACAAGAACCTCTATCGAACGCTGCTTGAATCATTACAATATGCGGTTACAACGTGCAACGAAGAAGCTAAAGTCCGCATTGGCACTCATCATCGCACTCCAAGCAGCCCACGACGAAATCGGAGAACGGATCGACTGCGCACCGAAGTCACGCATGTATACAAGCTAACGTCACATTTCCTGAAAGAGCCAGAAGTGTATAATGACGATTGGATTGTCAATAACCTCGTCACATACTCAAAGGATCTTCGGATATTTCTAAGTGACGTTGAAGTGCAAAACGATTGGGAGTTCCAGAGGTTACGGTATCATTACTGCGGGTTGATGGAGGAGCTCTTTGAGGGTATTAACCGCACAAAGGATCCGTCTCGCTGGATGCCTTTCGAGTCCAGAAAGTCTGCATTTTCCTTGATGGAGGACTGGTGTGGATATTCCCCAAACCAGGCCCAGATCTCCCAACGGGAGGAGAACATGCGCAAATTTGCCATGGCGCATCAACATGAGACCGGGGAAATGCGGAACACGGCTGCTGCCATGGAAATTGAGAAGAAAAATCTACGAGCCGCAGCATTGAGTGCGATGGCTTCGCTTTGCGCCGGCCCGATAAGCATTACTACCGAAAGTGGTTCCGTGCTGCAGTTCGACGTTGGACGAATGCTATCTTGGATTGATATCATCTTCAACACTCTTAGCGACAAGTGGCATGCGATTGGTCGACGAGCTCTGAAGAACTTAATCGTACACAACAAGGAGTACCCTTACCTGCTCGAACGATCCATTGAGATGTGCTACGTAACAGAACGTCCCAAGGCGTTGGAAAGCTATTTTGAAGTGGTAACGCAAGTGCTTATCGAGCATACTGATTATCCCCTTGCCTTTTGGAGAATTCTCGGAGCAGTTCTTTTCACGCTCGGAAACGAGAAACGCGAGATCAGGATGAAGTCCGCGAGGCTTCTTCGAACACTGGAAGAAAGGCAGCAGAAGAGCTCCAGGCTGCAAGATTTTGATATCAGCATCTCTGACAAGACAACAGCTGTGTATAAGCTCGCCCAGTTCGAGACTTCGAAACGGTTAGCCAAGCAACACTCGGATCTCGCCTTCACCATATTCTCGGAATTCTCGCTGCATTTCAAGAACCTGCAGCCTGACAGCCAGCGAAACATGGTTGCGGCCATCTTACCCTGGGTGCAGACCATGGAACTGCAGGTCGATCCCAGCGGGGGGCCAACTGCCCGATCGTATATGCTTCTTGCGAACCTGTTTGAAATCACGATCCGGTGCAGCACTATCTTGCCAAATGAGGTCCAAGCACTCTGGCAAGCTTTGGCCACGGGACCGCATGGTGGAAATGTGCAGCTGGTTCTCGACTTCATTATCAGCCTGTGTTTGGATCGGAAGGAGCAAAACTTCGTTGAATACGCCAAACAAATAGTTGTCTTCTTGTCAAGCACCCCTGCAGGATCCAAAGTTATCGAGTTCTTCCTGATGCAGATCATTCCAAAGAACATGGTGCAGGAGAGGAAAGACGTGGTTCCCACTCCGCCTGATACCAAAGGACTTCCATATGTTGCTGACCTTAACACCGTATTACCTGTCGGCAACAAGCAGGCAAGTTCCCCTTTCCGATTTCTTTCTTTTCTCTTTACCTAACTTTTGTAGGCCGGTCTTTCCCTGGGACAGATTGCCCTCATATTCCTCGTTGACCTGATGGTAGCGCCAGTGACGCTTAGCCTCGACAGTGTCATTAAACTCTTGCATGTGGTTCTGATACTCTGGGATCATTATACTCTCACGGTGCAAGAGCAGGCAAGAGAAATGCTTGTTCACCTCATCCATGAGCTTATTACTTCCAAAATCGAGGACGATGCTCCTGCGGGTACACGCCAGTCGATAGAGGATTTCGTCGAGTCAATCCGCAAAAGTGATCCGTCGGTTATTTGGGAATATGAAGATAACAACGGCAAAGATGATGGCGAGGACGGGAGCAGGGTCCCCTTAGCGATGAGCCGGGTGACCCGTGAGGTCGCTGATTTCTTCAGCATAGCCTATGAGGGAATCAACGATCTCTGGGCGAAAGAGTCATTGAACTGGGCTACCTCGTGTCCTGTACGACACCTCGCGTGCAGGTCGTTTCAAGTGTTCCGTTGCATCTCTACGTCTCTCGACTCGAGGATGCTTGCTGATATGCTCGCTCGATTGTCAAACACCATCGCAGATGAGGAGACAGACTACCAGACCTTCTCCATGGAGATCCTGACTACCCTGAAAGTTATTATCAACTCTCTTGCTCCTGGAGATCTGATGCGGTATCCTCAGCTGTTCTGGACGACGTGTGCATGTCTGAATACGATCCACGAAAGAGAGTTCATGGAGAGTGTCGGCATGCTCGAGAAGTTCTTAGATAAAGTTGACATGGGGGATCCGGCAGTGGTCACAAAGCTCATTGAAAGTCAGCCTCCTAAATGGGAGGGTGGATTTGATGGTGTCCAGAACCTGATCTACAAGGGGTTGAAGTCATCTGAATCATTCAACGGGACATTGAACCTGCTGCACAGGCTGACTGGGCTTCCAAACAACGAGCTTGTTGGTGACGGCAACCGCTTGCTCTTTGCGACTCTGGCCAACCTGCCTCATTTCCTCTATAATTATGATCAGGAAGTGAGCGACATGAAGCTCATTGATCGTGCGAATCTGCTTGCCAGCGTTGCGGAACGCCAAGGATGCCCTCGCCTTGCCGCCTGTTTGGTGGGCTTCGCACACGGACAGTACAAGACGGACAAAGACTTCTTGACCCACATTGTATCTGAAATTCGCTCTTACTTCTTCCCTCAGCAAGATGTCCAGAGCTTGGTCTTCCTCATGGGCTTGTTGACAAATACAACGACCTGGTTCCGCATCAAGACGATGAAGATCCTCTGCGTGATGATTCCCGAGATTGACATGCGACGGAATGAGATCACTTGCCACGGACCGGATCTGATATCTCCTCTGCTACGACTCTTGCAGACAGAGCTCTGTCCCCAGGCGCTACAAGTGATGGACCACATAATGACTGTTTCAGGGAACCCTATGGAACGCCATCACCTCCGGATGAGCATGGCCTCGTCTTCATCGTCTCGGGCGATCCGCAAAGAATACGAGCGTATTCAAAGCTTGTACGGTATTCCGGAACCGACTGGATGGTCCATCCCAATGCCAGCTGCGCAGTCTAGCATTACCAGGAACAACGTCCACGCTGTCTTCTACACGTGTGCGGAGGCGGACCGTATGGAAGCCCAAGGAACAGCTACACCGGAGGTAGAATTCCATACCGACGAATATAACGACTATAACGACACGTTCTTCCCGGCCATGCGAGCAAATACCATGAAGTCGATCGACACGCAGACAGACGGGAACATGGGCGACATCGTGCAGAAGCTGGACAGTCTGGACGACTTCTTCGAAGAAACTGAGATTAGCACTGCATCTCTCTCCTCGACATTTCCTGACTCAACGTTGCGAGGCTTTACTGGTAGCTATCCTGACACGAGCGCCAATCTCTATGACCAGCAGACGGCCCCCATCCTGCGCAAATCTCTTGCCCGCACTGCGTCTACGTCGTCGTTCCACAATGGCCTTGCCGAATCTCGCCCTTCGACTTCGCGTTTTGAAAGCCCAGGCGTGACCTCCCCTGGGACGGGAGCAACGCTCGGCGCGAACCAGGCGCTGCGGCCAGCTATGCACATCCGCTCTGTCACCTCTCCAGCCAACCATTTATTCTCACCGGTGTCGGCGACGTCGCAGACCACTCCGCCCAGCGGTTTCAGTGAGGCAGCCTTTTTCTCCGATGATGAGGCGGAGGAGAGCCTGTCGGACATGGATGAACGATTTGCGCTCAATCAGCCTTCGATATCCGTCGGAGGACCAGGACCGGCGTCGCGACAGGTGTCAGACGGTCCGCTTTCGCTCGAATCGATGATCCGAAGCGGCATGAGACGACTCACGGGCGGCAGTGCGAACAGTCGGGAGAAGGAGAGGCAGCGGGAAATCCTTCGGGCGCAGCAGCGGGCCGCTGCACAGACGGCGAGCTCGCCGCGGGTTCCGAAGGTGCCGCCGGAGTACCTGAGCGGGCCGATGAGCAGCCCTGCGTCACCGGGGCAGTGAGAAGAGGCCCAGCTGCCGACACGGGAAATGCTTACGAAGCAAGTCTAATGTCTATCTATGTTTGATATCCCTTCTGGTTAGCGACATGTCTGATCATATATTAGTGAGTTGTGTGTTGTCTTGCTAGCTCTTTGGGCCTGTTGCTTTGTTTTTCTTCCAGGGGCTTGTCATGCATGTTGCTTGCACCGTCGTGCTTGTTTCACATTGGTAGTGTATCATACCCGGCGCAGTTTCAGATGGAACTGGTTGCATCTTGTTTGTTGACGGAGCTCTTGCTAAGGATCTGCAGTCTCTTTGGGGTGTCTGGTGGTGTGGGCTACTTGGTACTTTTTTCCCTGGCGCTTTATATAGGATCAATTTTATATGTTCAAACTTTAACCGGTGCAGATCTGACCATGTATATCTACGACTCTCTTAATTCGTAGGGTATATTCAGGGGCTCGGTGCATACAATCCCCGTGGCCATGGAGGGGTCTGTTACACGGGGTAGGTAGCATGCTAGCGGCTGCTGTGCGTCAATCATCCAGTATGTAGAAACGACGGGCTTTTGCACGAGGCCAACAGACCCTGGCAGCGTCCGTACCCAAGCAGCACAGTAGGTGTAGGCCTCCTTGCCGGAACAGTCAATTCCGAGGTGATCGCGAAGGCCTTCAGCCAGTCAATGCATGTAACCATCGGGTGGAGCCGCTCGCAGAACCCCGCGTTGCCCCGGGCGGCGCAGCCTCACCCCGCATCGGATAAACCAGCTGCTCTATACAGCTCTATGCTGAGGTCTTCCCCGCCGGCTGACCTCGGGATGTCGCCAGGCATCTCGTGCTCGACGGAGTACACACGCCCGATTGGTCTGCGCTTTTAGCTCTTCCTCCAGACCACCTACGACTCTCCTCTCCTCCTCTTCTCTCTATCCTTCCTCCTTGCTTCTTCCTCCCTTCAGTGTGCTATGGCCGTCTGGTTACGCCCTGCGCCGCGAAGATGAGTGCTTCCTCGGTCCTCCTTCCTCTGCGGAGGCTCTCCCTGTCCACTGCTGCTTCGACCTCTTCGATCAGAGCTCCAGCTTCCACACGACGGGCCTTCTCGACGACGCTGCGACGAGATGCCACCTGGGGATTCATCGGGTTGGGCCAGATGGGTATGTTTGAACTCCTCCATCCCTACATTCCTTAGGACACGTGCCATGTGCACAAGCCTGTCTGCCTGTCTGTCAGTTCATGCATCTAACGCCTCCCAACAGGCTATGCCATGGCCAAGAACCTGCGCGCCAAGATCCCCGCCTCTGACACCCTCGTGATCTGCGATGTCCGTAAGGAGATCACCAGCAAGTTCGTCGAGGAGACCAGGGCTGCGGGCGTCGCGGACGTCCCGGGAGCTGCGCCCGGGAACGTGTTGAGCGTCGAAGTGGCTGCCAATGCGAGAGAGGTTGCTGAGAAGTCGGTAAGTGGTGACGTCCTGTGCTAGTTTTTCAGTTGTCTGTTATATTTTATTGGCTTTGAGAGGCAAGATTCGAAGCGTCTTGCGGTTTACCCTCTGATAGGGCTGCCCATATACTAGACTACCTATTTTGCATGGGTATTACTTTAGTAATTATCAGATTCTCGAGCCTAGTCTAGGCTGAGAAGATAGACATCTGCCCAGCACTGGACAGATTGAGATGATCTAAGCACATACATCTGCAGTGGGTTACATACTTCCGTGCTTCTCGACTGATAACCATTTCTTTTCTGCAATTCTAGGAAACCATCATCACCAGCCTCCCGGAACCCAAACACATCAAGGACGTCTTCCACTGTATCCTCAAGCGTGGCCCTCTCCCCCAGCTGGCCCAGGAGCGCCTCTTCATCGACACCTCCACCATCGACCCGGCCTCGTCCAAGGAGGTCGCCAACGCCATCCACACCACGCTGACGGGCCGCTTCGTCGACGCCCCCATGTCCGGCGGCGTCGTCGGGGCGCGCGCGGGCACCTTGTCCTTCATGTTCGGCGCCTCGTCCAAGAGCGGCGCGCTCGTCGAGCGCGTCAAGTCCGTCCTGCTCATGATGGGCCAGAAGGTCTGGCACATGGGCGAACAGGGCACGGGCGTCTCGGCGAAACTGGCGAACAACTACATCCTCGCCATCAACAACATCGCCACCGCGGAAGCCATGAACCTGGGCATCCGATGGGGTCTGAACCCCAAGACCCTGGCGGACATGATCAACTCCTCCACTGGACGGTGCTGGCCCAGCGAGATCAACAACCCCGTGCCAGGGGTGGTCGCGACGGCCCCCGCGGGTCGCGACTACGAGGGCGGGTTCGGAGTCAGTCTGATGAAGAAGGACCTCAGGCTCGCGGTCCTGGCGGCCCAGGAGTCAGGTACTCCGCTGGAGCTGGCGCCCGTGGCGCAGCGGGTGTATGATGCGACGGAGGAGGCCAACCCGGGCAAGGACTTTTCGGTCGTGTATCGATATCTGCTGGAGAAGTCGGATAAGGCGCAATAGTGCTTGCATTTGGTAGATTTTTTGTCGCCTGCATATTTTACTTTTCTGAGATACCTCTATTAGTTTTGAATTGAATGGCATTATTGCATAGTTCACGAATTTATATTTTATCAGCCCGGCTTTAAACTACCTACTCCATAGGTACCTAGACAGCTATCCTCTCAAGTTGACCTCAGGTCACCATGCCATCAGCTCAGTACATAAGATTGACGTAGCACACATCTAAATCCGACATCCCATCCCCACCTCTTTTTTCTTCACTAGACAGATCCATCTCGGCGTTCGTCATCACTTGCAGAAAAAAAAACCACGTGATATGACCTATCACATCTCCTGCAGCGCATTCCGACGGTAAACCGGTGGCCTAACCGGCGTACTCTACTCCGAGGCCCCGGGTCAGCTGTCCCGGGCCGAGGACAGCACATTGGAGCCGTGGATACCTGTCTACCTTGGTATGTACTGCACACTCCGCGGTCTGGTAACTTTGGAACTTTAGCCCGTTCTGTGTAGATCCATTTCTCGAAAGCCTTACATATATATATATATATATATATACCTACCTATCAGCTCCACGCCGTCCTGTTGACTGATTAGGTACAGGTACAGATACAGGATACAGGACAGTGAGGAGTGCGCCCTGTATCCGATAATATAGAGCGTTTGTTTGTCGACCTTCACACCTTCATTCTATAAGGCCAGTCGTATAACTAGTATAGGCAGTAAAAATGAATTATTAATCTTGCTGCATCTATAGAGGAGGAAGGCTGAAGATCGACACGTGATTGTATTGTTGAGAGGATGCTTCTCTAAATGGAGCGAAATTTCTAATCCGTGTCTTGAGGATATAACAGAAAAGAAGAAGATTATGGGAGTATAACTGCGGATAATCACGTCCCAGAGTGAGGTGTGGATTCGTGATTCAGGCAACAAGCTATTCCAAAGGTGAAGGTTCTAATGATGGTTGCCTGCACAGTCGGAAAGTCAGGTAGGTGGGTGTACTATTGTACATAGGTAGGATGTTACACAACTTGCCTTGTATGTATCACCCACGTTGAAAAGCAGGTAGGTACACAGCTAGTACTTCAATATAGGATTTAAAGTATGATACTAACAATAAGTCAGTTCTGGTTATTCGTGTCGACACCCATATCTGTGTCTGCAGGATTGATCTCAGGCATATCGCGTGCTCATTGGTATTCGTGACAAGGAAGCAAGACGGGAGCAAGAGAACCCCCTGGCGTCTCAAAATCCCCACATATTGTCGTAATGTTTGCCTCAGAGGCAGGTATTTAATAGTATCTGGCCTTTGACCGATTCCATCCATATTTCTGACTCACTCTTCCGTGCAAAGCATTTAGACAGAGATGATGCAGTCCGACCCAGGGAGCATCAAATCAACCCTGGGTCGCACTGCAAAAACCCCATGCACCTGGTATCGACGGGAGCAAACAACGTTCCTATGAAGCGCTTGTCAGGATATGTGCACGTCGCCGACCTAATGTTGCTGCTCTCTTCCTGGGGGCCACTCTGACTGACCTTATTCCAACTGTGCTTCGTTTCGTCAAGAATGGTCTCCCCGTTCATGACCTGGATGCCGCAGCCTGGATGGATTCAAAACAGTCGTTTATCCAGAGCTCTGGATTAAGATCATCAAGGTCATCGTTATCAAAGTCTAAGTCCACCCGTACAATGTCAAGAGCGGATGTTTGGAGATTGCTCTACATAACCGACAGCAGTAGGCAAGAATATCTGTCAGCCGAATATTACCACAATAACCTAGTGGTATGCCAAGAGACCTATCAGCCTAGTCAGCACACGCCGATTCGGATCTGCAGAAGGTCATGATCCCTGCAATAAAGGAACTATACTGCCTATACCCATGATTGGCTATTATACCCTTGCAATACCCCTTTATATTGCATCGATACATCATTCTTTCGGAATCGTTTAATATATCCATATTCAGAAGGTCTTAACCCCTAATTCCATGAGATAAATAGTCAGTTAGTTAGGTAGATTCAAATCATCAGAGCTTTCATCATCATACCTTCGGATTACTAGGTTCGCGCAGTCTGACAATATCCAAGTCCCCCTCTCACATCATGGAAGCCGTTCGGTGAGATGGACATTCGGGACGTTCCACTTGCGGCTCGAGAACACCAGGACTGCAGCGGCGATCATTACTTGCAGTACTAGTGCTGGTCGTGGGAACTCACTGATGGCTCGATCTTAGTAGATGAAGCACAGAAGAAGGATGGTTGTACATCTTTGTACAAACACCGTCTTCAATAACATATCCTGAAAGTCCCAAGTCAAATCACCCCGCTGAAACTGAAATGTTTCCACAGTTGGATTACTATGCTTCTGAAATTGCCACGAGACATGCATTTGAATGGGTCGTTGTGAACGGACAAGGATACGCTCCCGAGTGAACGTGACATCTATACCCATACTGGATAAATGTCGAAGATACACAGGACTCGGATGATGAGGAGCCAACTTCTGACGATGAAGACTTAGACGCCAGAACGTTCTCCAGTGAAACTGCTCAGAAGTGGCTCATGCATATGTACCACTAGTTCAACTTTCTTGATAGGCAGGATGCAACGTCTGTAATCTGTGTCTTTCCTTTTCCTTGATTGTATAAGCTATCTTTATCTCTGGAGACCCTTGTCTATTTATCAATCAGCTCCCCGACTGGCAACTTCAAGTTTTATGATATTACGCATCATAATATCCATTACTAAGAAGCGCCATGGGAAGCACCGCACCTGAAGCCGAACATGTGGATGTCCTTATCGTGGGCGGAGGTCCAGTAGGTATGTCAGCCATGATGGATGCTTTGAAAACCGGACCCTGTGCCTTCATTCATAATATGATTGATACATGTACTAGGCTACCAGGTCTCATCACCGCCTACCAGCTTGCATTGACGCTTCCCCACGCTGACAAGCGTATCCGCATCATCGAACAACATCCCAAATCCTCCCAAGACAAATATAGCCGCGCCATCGCCCTCTTCCCCCGCACGTCGGAGGTGCTGGACCAGCTGGGTCTCGCAGACGCCCTGGCCCAGCAGTGTTTCGCGTGCCAGAGCTCCGCCTCGTACGACAGAGAAGGGAACGAAATTCATGGCGAAAACAGATTGGTCCTTCATGGAGGATATGAAGGATAGTGCTGTGTGGGATTTTGCGCTCGTGTTGAGGCAGAAGTATCAGGAGGAGGTGTTTCGGACTGCCTTGAAGGAGAAGGGGATTATGCTTGAGGCCCCCGTTACGCTAGTGGATGTCGCTGTTGATGAAGGGCTGAAAAAAGGGAGGGTTTCGCAGCACAGCTACGGTCCAAGATGAGCTCGATGGGGCACGGCACACTGTCAAATGCAGGTACCTGGTCGGCGCAGACGGAGGCCGGTCGTTCGTCCGGCGGGCTCTCCAGATCCCCTTCGAAGGAAGCTCAACTGAAGATAAATGGGTCCGAATCGATGGCCTCGTCGATACAAATTTTCCCAAAGGCCAGGGCATACTGCTGCATCGAATCCCCAACACACGGAAACGTCCTGGACCAGACATCTGGGCTGACAACAGTGTGCTGCTTCTGAGGAACAGAATAAGGTGCTCTGGGAACAATTGAGGTTAGAAGGACAATTGGGTCTCAGGTGGACAATCAAGCAGTATGCCATCCATTAACGATCTCATCCCAGGACTTCTCTTCAAACTGCTATATTGCAGTTGACATCAGTCATGGTCAGATACTGTGGTCCTGGATGTTGGTTATAAGTATACTTAGGATGGACATGGATTGGAATCTTTCTATACACTTCCTTGAGCTGGCAAGGCTTCATCAGATAAGATGCCAAGACAGCTAAAGGGATTGTTGACAGGTTAGGATATCTTGATAGGTCTTGCACAGTGGAGACAATGTCAGTGTGAGAAGATGATGTCAGTTGGAGTAAGGATGTGAATGATTTGATATGAGGCATAGACGACCCAGGGCGTGGTGTTTCCGGAGACATACATGTCCAGATCATGGTCAGCAGTCCAAGCCCAAATATTTTCAAAATAGCCAGGAGAAGTATTTGTCATGTACAAGACACAATATAATTCAGCCATGGGCAAGAATGGGCAAGACAACACTCTCAAAATCTGCTTGTAGAGCAATGCCGGATAAGAGAGATCTAGTAACATTGGGGGGGTAAGCCCTTGAGAACCATACACTCTTGGCTTCTAGTTGCGCGATTGACTGTGGCCACGAGTCAGATGGTTCTATGCCCCTCATCACACACAATGCAGCAACTGCTGCCAGGTTTTACTATCACGGTTGAAATCGTGATATTTAGCGTCTTCCTCGGCTTATGTGACAGTTAGTGCGAAAATGAATTTTAAGGTCTCTCGAGATAAATACGTAGCTATCGCTATCGAAACGCCAGAAGATGTTCAACTCGGCTGTGAGAGAGGAATGGGGATTAGTAAAGAAACCTTGCTATCCAGAGGCGACGTGGATTGGTCATATAATATCAAGATGTTGGCAGTGAAGAAAGGAATGGCTGTTCCAAGTAAAATTAAATTGTTTTATGCAGACCATGCTCAGAGCAAGAGAACTGGATATTAGGCAGATAGAGTGGGAGCAGTTACCCTCGAAATACTGGCGCCTACTGCACTCCATGTGGTAATCAAGGTCACATCCTCAAGGTCCTTTTGGTTGTATCTGTCAACCTAAGCTGCTGCTTTCGAAGCTGCTGGCTCACCGATTCTTGCAACAGGAACTCCCACTAGATGTCCTGCGTCGGTTACCAGATGAAAACTCTGAAGCCCATACTGACGTTTGAGGAGATGATATAAAGTCGTCACATTGAACAAATACCTTTATAAAACCCCTGATGTTATTTAAAGTGACAATGTCTAAAATAGGCCAGCTTGGATCAGACAGTGTAGCAATACAAGTAATGAAATTTGTGCGTAGAACCCAATCTTCAATGTGACTGGGAAACCTAGACAGATTTGGAAAGGCATATATAACTCCACCAGTCTAGCATACGCATGTTCCAGTCTCTTTTATTTTGCATATTTCTCGTCCATCTCTTCTGACCGGATGGCTTGCTCAAGCATATTTGGGAACACAGAGAACGATTAGTTTTACAAGAGGAGAAATGAGAAAACACGTTGTGTAGTAATTCAGATATCAAAAAGACAAATTTGCTAGTATATTGATGACAGATTGTCGATAAAATCAAGGATATAGGAGAACCGCCCTGGGAAATAGGGGCATGTGAATGGTGCCAGGTGTGAAGCAGCGAATATCCCCAGGATTAACTCTTGAGGTTCGAAACTGGCTCTCATATGGGAATGGTAGCAAGTAATCATTGAAGTCATGGCTAACATAAGACACTAGTGTATCTTTTGGACACACGCTATGTAACATATGTTAAACGCTGAGGAAGGTCTGCTGCAATATTTCCTGGCGACTTTGCAGGATCCACTATTAGCCATCTCTTGAAGCTTGTTTTTCTTGTCCATATATACAAGATTTTAGCCAGAATGCTGTGCAATCGTTTGATATGGGCTCATAATGAAGATGAAAGCTCCCAGGTTTGAAGGGTAAGCATCAGAATGCCGTTTTAGATACTCACAAGAAAGTAGATCGAATGGAGTGCGAATCAAGAGCAATGCGGAGTTTTATAGACGAAGGTGATAGCCAGGGAAAAAAGGTGAATTTGCTTCCTCCTGCTTCCATGTCGAAGACAGGAGAGAAAAAACAGCCAGAGTGAATGGCCGAATCCGGAATTGAAAAGGTCTATAATGATTCTGTAATCACGGCATGAGTTTCTTTTTTAGAGTAGGTAAGTATATAAATTATACATGCTATTACTTTACTGAATATACAGCCAAGTAATTACATATTGCACCCCGGTTGGTAGGCACATGGACAGGTAGGTATTCATTAAGATGAAGATAGTTGCGCTGCTATCAAAAACCCAAGGGGCCCGACCCGATCAACTTCATCGAGTATCGTACGTGAATGGGGCCAGTGTGAATGGGAAGGGAAGATATTATCCAGGCCTGTCAGTTTCTCCTAAGCAAAGCCAAGCAGTTATCGATCAGAGAGCCATGTCGATTGCTTGTTATATCTTTGTAGCCGGCTATGTGGGGATTCTTGAGCTGTCGTCGTCTCCGCCGGCGTTCTGTAAGGTTCTGTAAGCAGCGCGCGGGAAGCGGCCGCGAGACGTCGTCATGGGCTTCCAGGCGCTCACGACAGCTCCGCATAATCCTCCGCCGCAGATTCTCTCCCTTCGCCTCACACCGCGAATCCAGCCCCGAACAGCATCTCTAGCCACATGAAATGAGTGGACAGACAAGGGTTGAGCTCCCTTTGGTAGCAGCACCGTCCTGAACTCTTATCTCCGTCTTTCGACCGCGTTAGCCTCGATCGTTCCATCCCCGCAGAAAAGGTCTCCTCCGAGCTCCGGATACCTCGCATCTAAGCAATTGAGAGATCCCACCAAGTGGCACCATGGCCTACGTGGTGCCCATTCACCGTGCTAGCAGCGTTCGCCATGCGCTGAAGCTGCAGTTTCTCAAACCGGAGGAGGATTGCCTGGTTGTCGCGTGCGTCTACCCCTCAGCCTGCTATCGCCATTGATCGTTCCAACTAACTGACCTTCTTGGAGGCAGAAAGGCCAACCGACTCGAGTTCTATTCCCTCACCCCCGATGGCCTCAGCCTGGCAACCTCCCGCGCCATATATGCCAATGTTACGATGCTCGCCCGGCTTCCCGCGCCGGCGAATTCACCTACGGACCATCTCTTCGTCGGTACCGATCGATACACTTATTTCACACTCTCTTGGGACAGCACGACGAACCAGGTCCGTACGGAACGGAGTTATGTGGATTTGGCGGACAAGTCGTCCCGGGACTCGCACACGGGAAGTCGATGTCTGATAGATCCGAGCGGTCGGTTCATGACGCTAGAGATATACGAGGGCGTGATAACGGTAATCCCGATCGTGCAGGCGCCAGGGAAGAAGAGAGGCAGAGCTACATGGGCTGGCAATGCTGGTCCCGACGCTCCCCAGGTTGGGGAACTGGGAGAACCCACGATGGCGAGGATTGATGAGCTGTTCGTGCGCTCTTCTGCATTTCTGCATGTGGAATCAAAGGGCCTCCCGCGCCTGGCATTACTGCATGAAGATACCCAGCGGAGAGTGAAATTAAAGGTCAGGGAGTTGCATTTTAATGCGGCTACTGCAAGCAGTGGTGCGGACGCAACATTTGTCGAAGAGGAAGTCTTCGCACAAGAGCTGGATTTGGGAGCTTCTCATCTGATACCCGTGCCTGCTCCACTTGGTATGTCCCAAACGTTTTCCATCTAAAGAAAATACTTTGCGTTCGATACGATTCTGACACCCAGCAGGCGGTCTCCTGATTCTTGGCGAGACGTCGATCAAATATATCGACGACGCTAGCAATGAAACCATCTCTCGTCCCCTGGATGAAGCTACGATATTCGTAGCCTGGGAGCAAGTCGATGGACAGAGATGGCTTCTAGCAGATGACTACGGCAGATTATTCTTTTTAATGCTCGTGTTGGATGCAAACAATGACGTTGAGAGCTGGAAGCTGGATTACTTGGGAGAGACATCGCGAGCATCCGTCTTAGTGTACTTGGGTGCGGGCATAACATTCGTTGGTTCTCATCAAGGAGACTCTCAAGTCATCAGAATCAGCGACGGCTCGTTTGAGGTCATCCAAACGCTGTCGAATATCGCTCCCATCTTGGACTTCACCATTATGGATCTTGGAAGTCGATCAGTGGAGACACACACCCATGAATTCTCGTCAGGCCAGGCGCGAATTGTGACTGGATCTGGCGCTTTCAATGATGGCACTCTCCGGAGCGTCAGGAGCGGCGTCGGGATGGAGGAACTGGGTGTCTTAGGAGAGATGGATCATATCACGGATCTCTGGGGCTTACAGGTTTCTAGCAAGGGCGACTTCTCAGACACACTTCTCGTGACGTTTGTTGACGAGACGAGAGCTTTCCGGTTCAGCCCTGACGGCGAGGTTGAAGAGTTGGATCAGTTCTTGGGGCTGAGTCTTTCGGAGAGCACGCTTCTTGCGGCTAATCTACCGGGTGGTCGGATTCTACAAGTCACTGAGCACAGGGTACTGGTCGCAGATGCAGACGGTGGCATGGTTATATCTGAGTGGTCTCCACCAAGCCAGCAAACCATAACTGCTGCTTCCTCCAACGATGAGCATTTGGTTCTTGTTACTGGCGGCCAAGTGCTGTCCATCCTAAGCGTTAAAGACGACCTCAGTGTCACGATGCAGAAAGACTTTGGGTCTGATAGTCAGATATCGGGTGTAACGGTGCCGTCTTCACCAACAGGGGTCTGCATTGCTGGATTCCCGCAGTCTGCTAACGTCTCAGTATTGGCTCTTGAAGACTTGGAGGTGCTCCATACAAAATCATTGGGACAAGCTGGCGAGGCTTTTCCGAGATCTGTCCTTGTTACTAATGTCCTTGCTAACAGCCCACCCACACTATTCGTCTCGATGGCAGATGGCACCGTCGTCACGTTCTCGTTTAATGTCGATGACTA
Organism: Thermoascus crustaceus; assembly: GCF_041956765.1. Lineage (NCBI taxonomy): Eukaryota > Fungi > Ascomycota > Eurotiomycetes > Eurotiales > Thermoascaceae > Thermoascus > Thermoascus crustaceus. Next base: position 478,566 of record NW_027192528.1, on the reverse strand, counting down.
TTCATTGACAGGAATGAGCAAGTTAGTTCTTGGCTCAGAGCAGCCGACTTTCAAGACGCTACCGCGCGGCGATGGGTTGTACAACGTTTTCGCGACATGCGAACACCCAAGCTTGATCTACGGGTCGGAAGGCAGAATAATATACTCTGCTGTGAATTCAGAAGGTGCATCTCGCATCTGCCACTTCAACTCCGAGGCATACCCTGAATCGATAGCTGTTGCCACACCGCGGGATCTGAAGATCGCTCTAGTCGACAAAGAGAGAACAACCCAAATACAGACCCTGCCTGTTGGAGCGACAGTTCGGAGAGTGGCGTACTCACCTTCAGAGAAGGCATTTGGTATTGGCACAATTAAACGGACGTTGCAAGATGGAGCAGAGATTGTCTCGAGTCAGTTCATGCTCGCGGACGAAATTATGTTCAGACCGCTGGATGCATTTGATCTGAGGAAGGAGGAACTGGTAGAGAGTGTGATCCGAGCAGAATTTCTCGCCGGGAAAGATGAGGCTGGACGAGATACATTTAGGGATAGGTTCATTGTTGGGACCGCGTACCTCGATGACGAAGGGGAAGAGTCAGTCCGTGGGCGAATACTCGTGTTTGAGGTTGATAAAAACCGGACCCTTGTAATGGTAGCCGAACTGCCAGTCAAAGGAGCATGCAGGGCTTTGGCCATGCTAGGAGAGAAGATAGTAGCGGCGCTTGTCAAGACGGTTGGTATTGATTCCGTTCGAATGCTGACCGGTTGCTAACATTCCCATAGGTGGTTGTCTACAACCTTGTGACACACAGTTTCGGAACAGTAAAACTCGAGAAAGCCGCCAGCTACCGGACCTCCACTGCTCCGATTGATGTCACAGTCACAGGAAATATGATTGCAGTGTCCGATCTCATGAAGAGTGTATCGATTGTCGAGTACAAGGAAGGTGAAAACGGTCTCCCGGACTCTTTGACCGAGGTGGCTCGCCACTTCCAGACTGTCTGGAGTACCGGTGTCGCGAACATTGCAGAGAACACATACTTGGAGAGTGACGCGGAGGGCAACCTCATCGTACTACGCCAGAATGTCAATGGCGTCACAGACGACGACAAGCGAAGGCTAGAGGTAACAAGTGAGATCTCGCTGGGCGAGATGGTCAACCGCATACGGCCGGTAAACATTCAGCACATGACCACCGTGGCAGTTACTCCCAAGGCCTTCCTGGCGACGGTATGAGATCCTTATTTCCTTACCTGTAAGAGAACCTGGAGTCGGCTAACGGAGAAACAACAGGTGGAGGGATCCATCTACCTCTTTGCTCTCATTAACCCGGAGCATCAGGACTTCCTCATGCGTCTGCAGGCTGCCGTCGCAGCCTACGTCGACTCACCTGGCGGGATGCCATTCAACAAGTTCCGCGGCTTCCGCAGCATGGTCCGCGAGGCGGAGGAGCCCTTCCGTTTCGTCGATGGAGAGCTCATCGAGCGCTTCCTGAGCTGCGACCCGAATGTCCAGGAAGAGATTGTGGGCTTAGTTGGTGGAGCTGATGTTGAGGGTGTCAAGGGGATGATAGAGGCGCTGAGGAGGCTGCACTAGAGGCCTCCTTCACTAATGTGATGTGTTTCAAACATGTTGGTTTTACGTTGGACTACGATGTTGCGGTGGCCATGTGGAATACGATGAAGGTTCAAGCAATTGCGTTTACTCTTGAGGGAACTAATATAGATACAGTACAGAGTACGTACAGTATGGATTATCTACCACCTTACCCTGTGCAAGGTGAGGAGAGAGCCTCATGTCAATGGAAGAGCAAAAATATATAACGTGTCTAGCCATACATGCATTCTCAAAAGTCCATATTACTTATTATTCATACATAATAGTGCCGCTCGTCTTGTCCCTGCTCCTTTCGTAATCGCAGCTTCTGGCCCGGTCCTGCATTCATGGTACATGAAAACAAGAGAATCGAAGAGATCTTCTGCGCCTGTCCACGAAGCCATCTGGAAGACACACACTACAACTAGTGTACATACGTACCGTACAAATACATCGAGTAGAAAGACGCTCAAAAAGCAAAGAGATGGGCAGAAACAAGCGCGGGAGTCAGGGAACAAGCAGTAGCAATCTTTCAACACCATAAGCCATGCCAATAACATCCATCATCTATCAGGTAGGTATATGCATTTGGATTATTTGTTGATTGTTCATTTCTCCTTCTCATCCTCCGACTCGCTCCAGTCCAACAGCTCCAAGATCTGCTGATCATCCAACTCCTCCGCGCGCCGCTCCGCCTCCTTCTCCAGATTCTTCAAGTACTTCTTCTGCCTCTTGCGGGCGTTCTTCCCCCACTCGGGAACACCCGTGGCCTTACCCTCGGGCTTCTTCTCATCATCCTCAGCCTCATCGTCCGTGTTCTCGACCTCTCCCAGAACCTTGCCAGGTCCGCGCAGCGAATTGGGAGACACCTTGGCTTTCTTTCCGCTCGCGCCGAAGGCCTCTCTCTGCGCCTGCTGTTTCTCTTTTTCTTTGCGCTGTTGCCGGTCGTAGGTCCAGCGGAAGAAGCCGTCGATGTAGGGACGGATCATGATGTAGCCGAAGACGATGACGGCCATGCGCAGCCAGCGGCGCGCGGTTACATTGGTGAGACCCTCGTGCAGGTTGGTGGAGAGGTTGGTGAAGTAGGTGTCGAGGCCGGAGAAGAGCTGAGTGAAGAAGTCGGCGACTAGGTCGGATACCGTCGGTGTTTCGGTCGCCATTTTGATTGGATTTTTTTGCCGTCTTCTTTGATGGAAATGTATTAGGGGATGGTGAATTATTATTATGTATCCAGAGACTTGATTGGAAAGTGGGAAAGGCGGTCGAATTAAGAGCGTACAGTTGTTGCTCGATGGAGGAATCGATCGACTTTTATGCGGCGGCTCTCCGCGGAAGTCAAAGGTGTCTTCTATGTGGACGAAAAGAAAGGTTTTTGTGGGAACACGGTCAACAACTCTGGTTCGCGAGGAACAAGGTAGATTAAAAAGAAAACAATCAACGACCGATTCTCAATCCAGAAGACGGCCGGTGTGTCCAGCTCGAGGGTTGGGAAAAAAGACGCAGCGTGTTATCTGCGATTGTCCGCAAGCGTCGGCGCCAGAAGGTCATATCCATTTTGGGATTAGTGTAAAGCTAGTACGGCAACTCGGTTCTTCCGCCCCGACGCGTCATTGACCAATCAGAGGCGAGAAGTTCGGCAGCGTCGCGGCGCGTCTCGAAGCCCGGATTAAGACGAATATCGAGCTTGTCTCCCATCTCGTACGCCGAGGAAAAGTCCATTATTCTGCAGGGTTAAAATCTACAATGGAATCTGGTCAAGATGAGAGCGTCGCGCTTGAAGAGGTACGTCGCCAGTCGTGGTCCTTTCTTTCCAAGCAAGAGACCTCAGCACTTACGCGAATGCAGCGCCTCAAGTCCGCCCTCTGGCTCTCCATCGGCAAGATCGTGGACGAGGAAACCATCAAACTGGGCGTCAACGCAACGCCGCAGTTCATCGGGGCCCTGACGGAGATGGTCTGGGCGCAGATAGGTACGTATTCATACGCACCATGGCCAGCAAATGTCCCGTCCCGTCCTTGTACCTTGCGGATTGCGTGGGATATTGCGTCAGAGGATGTTAATCCAAGACTGGTTACTGACTCGCGACCAGAAACCGTGAGCCAGGATCTGGAGGCCTTTGCCAAGTAGGTAGAACCTGACTTGCTACTTTTGTTCTGACGTCTTGCATGCTGCCGCGATACACGCAGTCCTTTGATGGGTGTGGTGTAGATTGTGGTGTCGAGAGACTGACTCAAACGACTTTTCTCCTTTAGGCACGCCGGCCGCTCGACTATTAACGTGTCCGACGTGATGCTCCTCACTCGTCGCAACGAGGGCCTTGAATCGATCTTGCGTGCATTCGTTGACCAGCAGCGCACGGAAGATTCGCGATAGGCTGGGACAGCATAACCACTATCTGTCGCATATCTTGGCGAACGTCAATTCCTCTTAACTATCTACTATCTTTGGTTACCCGGGGGAGAACAGTGGACGGTCCCCGTAGCCCAACCCCAGCCTTATTCTGTTCCTCAGATTTTACGCCACTCACGAGGTCCAGATTCCAAGATACTGTTATCTCCGGTCCATGTCCTTGGCAGATGGCAGCGGCTCTGTCGCCTAGTACCCACCCGATTTGTGGGGAAGTAGCGGGGATTGGTCGAGCAACAGCAGGACGGGCGGGCGAGCAAACGATGGACAGGACATCGAGCATAATACCTATGGCATCATACAGACCCGTCATCAGACGTTCTCGTGATCCCTGAACGCACGCGTTATCTGTTCGAGAATGTGGCGCATTGTCAGCTGGGGCAAAGTCGCTGAAATAATATCCGTGTTTCAGATGCCAACATTAATCAACTTGGCAGCTGCCAACAGGCGAGCAGTATCAGATTGAACTATATTGCCACGTCCCCGGGGCACCAGTGTATATAAAGGCGAATAGACACGCAGCTTCATCTCATCTCTGTCCAGCATGCTAGATCTTTGAATCTTATTGCAGAGAGCTTCAGCAGATGATACTCTACCACAATGGCACCATCAGGATCTGTGACTACACAGAGCAAGACTACCCCCGTCTTGTCCACTAGAGGAGACCCATACCATACCGAACTCAAGTCGGCACGGACGATGAAGTCTGTCCGCTTCCACGGACGCGGGGATATCCGCGTCGATGAGATAGAAGAACCCCAGTGTGGAAGAGGTCAGGTTAAGGTAGTTTCACAAACCGCCAAGCTTGAAGATTGACTGCATGCTGATAGATTACAGATGAAACCAGCTTTCGTTGGGATCTGCGGGAGCGGTGCGTCACTCCAGCGGCTTGTCTGCCAAAGTCAGAACCCATTGCTGATTCCCATGCAGACGTACACGAGTATACAGCTGGCCCCGTACTGATACCTGGAGAACCACACAACCTCACGGGGTCGCAGCTCCCAGTATCCATTGGCCATGAGTTCAGCGGGATCATTGAAGAGGTCGGAGAAGGAGTGATGAACGTCAAACCAGGGCAGAAAGCGGTCGTGCGACCTACCATCTTCGACCGGAGTTGTACATCGTGCCGGATGGGCTACGAGTACTGCTGTGAGAACATTGGCTTTATTGGGCTGAGCGGTGAGTTCTAGAACGACCTTCCATTGCCAGCAACCTTATAAGGCGGCATTGCTAAACGCGCGGCAGGATACGGCGGCGGGATGTCCGAACACATCGTGGCGCCCGCGGAGCACTTCTACCCGCTGCCGGACGACATCTCGCTCGAGACGGCGGCGCTGATCGAGCCGCTGGCCGTGGCTTGGCACGCCGTGAACTTGTCGCCGTTCAAGGCGGGCGACAACGTGCTGATCGTCGGGGGTGGCCCGATCGGGATCGGAGTGGTCCAGGTGCTCAAGATCCAGGGCGCGAAGAACATCATGGTGGCGGAGTTGATGGAGAGCCGCAAGCGGTTCGCGCGCGAGTACGGCGCGACGCACATCCTGGACCCGCGGGAGGTGGACGTTGCGTTGATGGTGCGGCAGCTGACGGGCGGCATCGGAGCGGACGTCGTCTTCGACGCGGCGGGGGTTGAGCGGGCGCTCAACGGCGCGATCCCGGCATGCCGCACGCACGGCACGATCGTCAACATCGCGGTGTGGGAGAAGCGGCCGATGATCCAGGTCAACGATATCATGTACCACGAGATCCAGTACACGGGGGCAGCGCTGTACGACGAGACGGCGTTCCGAAACGTCATCCATGCGTTGATCTACGGTGAGGTTCCTTTCCCCCCTCTTTCCTGCTGTCATTTTTCAGTCATAGTAAATGAATGAATACTGACGAGGGGTTGACGGGCAGGCCAACTGAAGCCGGAGAAGATGATCACGGGCAAGATCCGGCTGGAGGAGGTGGGGGAGAAGGGGTTCGAGGCGCTGCTGCATGACCGCGACCACCACTGCAAGATCCTGGTTGACGTGCAGGGGTAGCCAGTTCTGGAAGGTCTTGTGCTACGGTATATTTCTGGAACAGGAAGGACGCGGCGTTGACTGGTTGGATAGAGAGAGCACGGGATAAGGGTGGCTGTGCAGCCCTGCCTCTTTTGTATGCATACTCCGTAGACGCGCAGTCTGGGTATGGCTGTGGCGCAGGCGTTGAGCGTGAAAATTTTGCAAGTTTTGAAAGAGACGAAGTGAGCTAGTTATCAGCTATCCAAACTTAATAATGATCCAAGGTTGGCCACTAAGCTGTCGCGTCGGCCGGCCAGGCCGAACCTAAAGGCCGGTTAGCAGCAGCGCCCGGCTCGCTTCCGTGGTGCCGTCGCGGTGATCGTTTCTGAGCGTGGTCGCCTGACGTCACGGCTTCGTAGCCACGGTTGGCTTTCCGCCGGGCGGGAGAGGGGCTTGTACGGGGGATGAACCTCTGGGTCACTCGCCTGCAGCTGCAAACAGAGGTTACTGGTACTTCGCAGGCACGCTGTGCTGCCACCCAAGCCCTCGTACCACTACTTCCCACTTAGGTACTCGTGCTACGGCTGCAGGACGCGTGGGACGCTCCACCGATGCTCTGCTCTCCCCACTGATCGCCTTGGGGCTCCCCACCAGCATCCCCCCGTCGTCGCCCGCTATATACCCGTCCCCTCCCCGTGCCTGGTCCTCTCTTCTGCCCTGCTTCTTCCCGTCCGGTTCGCCGCCCTCTCGTCCTCTCTCCAGCATCCGGACCCTCCGTCTGGTCAACGCCCCTGAGAAGAAGGTTCCTGTTCCTGTGCCTGATCCATTCGTCGACAGACGACCCATTGACCCCCTTTTCGTGGGCTGCGGCCGTAGAACACCGCCAACATGAGTGTCGGCGGTATCCTCCTGCGCATCGTCAACGAGGCCATCCGCTTCCTGCAATTCGGTGCCTCGGCCATCATCCTTGGTGTCTTCTCCTATTTCCTGGCCGTCCTGACCGATCATGACAAGCCCATCGCGCGCTGGGTGAAGGCCGTCGAGGGTATCTCCGGCGCCGCGACATTCTATACGATCTGTGGCTGCGTCTTGACCCTCTGCATCGGCGGCGTCTCGTTCTTCGCCGGTATCGCCTTTGTCCTGGACATCTGCTTCATTGGTGGAATGATTGCAATTGCGATCATGACCCGCGAGGGCACCCAGAGCTGCGTCGGCGATGTGAAGACCCCGTTGGGCGACGGCCCCTACGATCAGAAACCTATTGGATACGGAGACGGCGGCTTTGGCATTGGCTCGGGCAAGCACGCGACGTACTACCCGACTCTGGGATTTGCTTGCCGTCTGGAGAAGACCGCTTTTGCCGTGTCTATCATCGGGGCGTAGGACAACCCTCGACTCCCATTTTCCCCCAGTATCAGTCCATACTGACACCCATCCATCTAGCTTCCTCTTCCTCGTCTCCATCTTCTTCCAGGTCCTGCTCGCCCGCCACCACAAGCGCGAGAAGCGCATCGGTCCCTCCCCGCGCAACAACTACACCTACGGCTCCTCCGGCCGCTTCTGGCGCCGGAACAAGGCCGCCCCGCCGGCCACTGACGCCGGAGATGCCCTGCCTAGTCACCCGACGCCGAGTGATGTGAAGGCGCAGGACAGCTACGGATACGGCAATTCCGCGTACGGCACACGCAACTACTGAGCGGATTGTCCTTGAAAACCCGACGTGAGAGAAGGAAATGGAGGAGCACCACCAGGTGCTTGTACAGTACAGTACCGATTGTCAGTGCGCTGTTTATATGATACCACCACATACGTGCCCGCGATGACGCCTATACATACCTACATACATATCAATATTTAATACTTACTGGCTTGGATACTCTGTTCAGTTCCCGAAAGACGACTCATTCTCAGGGGACTGGAGTTTTGGAGTATTGTGCAGTTCGTTCATTTGATGCAGTCCGTCAATTGATCGGCTGCATTAGCTTTTTTTGGATACATATCAGAACTATCGTTTCGATAGATAGATAGATACACCCTGCTGTTATTGGCGTCAAAACGCCTTGATATGAAGCAATGAGAAGCACTACATATATACTGATCTGGACTTCGTTGCTTTGGATGATATATTCACCATCGTCTTTATATTCGTTGTAATGTGATCTATTCAGAATTGAAAATGGAGATGAACATGAAACTGGTTTTATTTGATTTCACTCTTGAATATTTACTGTTCTCCGGTGTAATAGGGTTATCCGTCGGTTTTTCTTTTCTCTCCTGCCTTCTTTCTGACCCCGGTGAGACACGAACAAGATGAGATCGGACATTATGTACGAACCCGGTCTTCAGTGGTTTGGGCCATACGGACTACTCAATTGATCCAGTCGTCGAAGTCGATGTTCCATATTGCGGTGAGGATTAGCTCAATAAGTTGAGGATCAGTTCACCGGGGTGCACCGTGTGCGCACCATCAAAACCTTTCGTTTGATCTCCACAATCTCCAACTGGACCGAGTCTCACCTGTCACCCTGCCTCGTGTCTATGCTGGCATGTGCATGCGCGAAAGAGCCATCAGCAGACGGCACGACATATCATGATGACTTGATGCTGCTGCAGGGTCTTTTTGTTTACATGGATCCGTGCGTTAGCCTGTACTACTGGAACTTCCTCCTGCCTCCGGCGCCCAGTGATTGGTGCATCGCGATAGCTTGGACTAGCCACTAGAGAGAGAATCAAGATCGTCGCCTGTGGGTCCTCAACACGATCCATTGCCGATTCGTCGCAGGACACAAGAAACAAAGGGCAAAATGCATTGGCATTGGGACCGTGATTTACCTCTGGCGCGGCAGAATTCAAGTTATCACGCTGATAGTTCATAGGGCTAGCGGATCTTAGTGGACCTCACATTCAACCCGGAATGGGATGGGCTTAGAATGGAGGTCAGCTGCAGAGCAAGCAGAGCAGGAAAACTGCCTCTTTTCGGTAAAACAGATGGAAGAGAAAAGACTGCAAAAGGGTCCAGCCGGTCAATTGCATCATTCTCTGCTCAATTGCATACATACGGCGCTGTGCACTGCGCACCCCTTGGCGCTCAAACAGAAAATGGACATTTAACACATAGCCATCTCTTAAGGACAGCTTTTTCTCGACTCCTCTGGTCCGGATCCGGGACGACACCCACAACCAAGATGTCGCAGCATCGGGAGAGGCTGCTCTTTATGACCAACAGCGGGCGGGAAATAGGGGTCAGGGAGGGAGGAACGTACTTGCACGCTTCATAGAATGGATTCGCACCGCCATGATGCACGAGCAGACCACATTCTCATGCTGCAGGATCACGATCGGATCAGGCTTCAACCATTTCTCGATCCGGACCCTTTCCGCCTTGTTCTCCTCACCCAGGACCTCCTCATGGTCCGTGAAGACACTGCCGCCAGCAGCGGACTTCAACTTCCACAGAACCTGCAGGTCCGGCTTCCGCTCCAGCACGGCCTTCAGACCCGTCGCCAAAGCGCGCGCCTGAGACGCATCGAAGAGGAAGTGCGTACCGAGATTGACCACAACGATCGGTCCAGCCCCGCCGTCGCTACTGTCGCGAGAGAGCCAGTTCTCCAGGTCCGGATCGACGGCGGAGAGGGAGACAGAGGGTAAAACGATGGGGCCACACCCGACAGAAAGGGGAAGTCCAGCTCCGGGAGGGCGGGGAGGAAGTGGAGCCGGTCTTTCCTGTATGCGTTGAACATGGGGAGCGGGTCTTGGAGGCCTTCTTGAGCCCGGACCTGGTTGAGCATCTTCACCCGTGGGGATAAGATGAAGCCCCAGAAGAGCCGGAGACAGAGGTAGACATTGCTGGGATCAAGTGCCACGGGACTGGGTAGGGTAGCCAGATGAGGCTCTATATTCACGTACTCAGCGCGACGCACATGTCATAGCATGACATGAAAACGGGATCATAAAAGACAGGGGGAGGCAAGCCCTTACGCAGGATACTTCCAAAGCGGCGCCCCATTTGGCTGCTCCGCCAGGATAGTCACAAAATACGGCAACGGCGAGAGGATGGTATGTTTCCGTCCCAGCTTGGAACAGGCGTCAAGCCCGTAGTTGATCGAAGGATCCGCGACAACAAGCGCAGGATCTACCTTTTTGATGATTTCCACACAGCTTCGGTACCGCTCCATGTACTCTGGTCCGGTATATCGGATAGTGAAATCGGGGATGCGATCATAGCTGAGGATGGCTCCTGAGATGCCTGGTGGGTGAGGGAGGTCTATTAATAGCAAGTCCCGGGTGTAGATCTGCTCGAGAGAAAGGCCGGAGATGGTGTGGAAGACCACCCTTGGCTCTTCCCCTGTCAACGTGTCTTCGTCCTCCAATAAGATGACATGGAAAGGCTGTGGATATGTCTGGCGATGTCTCCAGCAGCTCCTGCACGCGGGGAAGCAGAGGCGAGTGGGACGCCAAATGGATCTCAAACTCGTCATGGAGCAGCAGCTCATGGATGACGACGAGTATGACTGTCGACTGGCCATACTCCCCTTCCCCCCCCCCCCCCCCCCCACGATTACATAGCATGGCATGATCCGGAGCTGACAGTAGTCCTCAGAGCCGGCGTCCCCCACGTCATCCTCCCCCACGGGTTGGATACGTATGACTTCGCCCGAAAAGCGGAGTACCTGGGCAACGGGGCTTACGGAAACCCCTCCTCGGCTCCGCGCGTGGAGGCAGATGAGTTCCGCAAGGCGTTGGAAGTCGCGTTGTCTCCCGAGGTGGTTGCCAAGGCGAAGGAGGTTGTGAAGGTGGTTAGGGGTGGGGGTGTGATTGGGAATGGAGAGGCGAAGACCAAGGCGAAGGGGGAGAGGAATGGATCGGTATAGTGTGGAGAAAAGGTGGATGATAATCGTGATGATTGTGATGATTGTGATGATTGATGTGTTTCATATGTGTAGTATTTTCGGTTATGTCGGTGTTGATTGAGTGTATGATACGGGCACAGTGTACGAAAGGGGAAAAGAGGGATCAGAAAGAGGAGGGGGCTCTCGTATGTACTGTAACATATCACCATTAATCATGGGATGAAACAATGAATAAATACGCCGCTGGCGCTACCTTACTGGCATCTTGTCAAAATATTAGGTACCTTTTATGAGCAAGCCAAGCCACAGCAGCATATCCATATCCATTGTGCTGACGTGGGAATCGAACTTCGAACTTGAATGGATGCATTTTCTGATATCTAAGCAGCTAAATTTAGTTAGGTACCTATGATTCGGGAGACTTATGATGCTCTATTAGATAAGCCAGTTTTATTATCGAAGCTGTCTGGTGTATACTAAGTAGTAGGTAGCTTGGTAGCAGAAAGGGCCCTGATTAGGTAGGTTGAATTCGATAGGTACCTAGGCTCTGTTATTGGCACTGGCATTTTGCGGCTCCCGCCAATTCCGGAGGGATGAACCCTGAAGTCTGCCTGCATTTCATACCCATACCACACCGTTCGCCCATCGCATTCCATCTTACCTCATGGTCAGTCTAGCGTGGACATATTCGCGCAGTAATATCCAATGCTGACGATGCCATATACACACCAGATAGGTCTACTTTATTGCCCCCGAGGAGAACTGGTCGAAGAATACGAGGTGGCCGGGCCCACGGTTGCCTGCACTAGTCCCTTGCCAACCTGCTTTCCAAGAAACACGAGGCTGCCTGCCCTGAGCCTGATGATCTGATCGGTTGATCGGCGATCGGATCTTCAGGCTTTATATATATAAACTCCACTCGTCTGGGGACTCTGATCTGATTTGTTGAATGTTCTGATTTTTCGCTGCCAAATTGATTTCGTATAGAGAACGAAATCGCCGTCGCAAGTAGTTCCTCTTATTTCTCACCAGGAGCTCGGATATTCCTTCTATGTAAGGATGGGCGGCACAGATGGAGCGGGCAAGGATCCTTCTCCTCTGCGGCAACGAACACGCTTTGATCTGCCCGGTTTTACCCTGCCGCTGAATTTTACTCCTAAGGTAAGATCCCCAGAAGTCGCGAAAGGTGTCTACATATTAGGTAGTTTTCCGTATGCGAAAATGGGAAACTGACGCTGTGGTTGGTTTAGGAATTGGTTGCTTACTCTTAGGGAGATAACCATGATGCGGATTATGAATACCATCACGGATAAGCAAGAGTGGGACAGAAAGGTCTGTTGTCATAGTATCTTTTTTTCCCTGACATTATTTTTTTCTGTCAACTCATTTGAATCATGGTTACGGTCAATAGGTCGTCCGCAAGTCGAGCTGACTCGAGCAGGTCTTTGATGACCCGATTACCTCCAAGTGGAAGGAAGAGACCCTCGAGAGCGGCCAGGATGTCACGCCCAAAATGATGGACTGGATAATCGAGAAGCTCAAATACAAGGCCAATATCTTCAGGGAGACTGGCGCTGTCAGCGCCTTCGACGGTGACGTGGTGAAATCGGACACGGCAATTCCTGAGACGCTCAAGAAGGCCCTCCAAGAGGCCGTCCGTGCCCTCGAAGACGTGCCGGAACACCAACGAGACTATCATCCCGTCTCAGACAACACGGTCCTCGACCTGGTCCAGCCATCTCTATTTCCTCTGGTCTATGGCCGCAGCCGTATCCTTCGGGACGAGACGATCGGTCTCGATGACTGCCTGGCACGTTCAGTAGGCGGGGAAATAATTCCCGTGCCGCCGGAGGAGGAAGGCGACCTAGTTAAAACCGAGCATTATTCCTACTTCAGCTGGCCAGACGAAGACACCAGGGCCTTTAGTCGGAAGTTCCAGTGGCTACCTTGCGATGTCGAGTTCGGAGATAATAACGAGTGCTACATCAGGTCGTACATCAACAACCTGCATCCTAAGCGACATCGCCGACTGTACGATATCATCCAGCAGATCATCGCGAGAACCATTCCGTTGTGGAACAAGACTCTTACGTCGCTAAAGCCCGGGTCCACCGGATGGGAGAGGATCCAGTACAACATGGTCGAATATATCGACGACAAGCCGGAGCCTGTGCCGCGCGGGGATCCGAAAGAGGTGGACTGGGATGCCTTTGATGAAGAATGGGAGGAATGGGCGAAGAATAGGCAGGTAAAACAACCGGAGCCTGGACAATTCAAACCGCCTCCTCCTTCGAGTTTTGGATGGGTGGAAGCCGGTAAATTTGAGGGGGAAGTATCGTAATAGAGGCCTGCAGGTCATTGTCAAACTAGCAAACATCGAGCTAACGCTGAGAAGCCGGAATATAGAGATGGAATGTGGCACATCGAGGGACAGATGGTACGCTTTCTCACGATGCTTTTTTGGATTACCTACCTGGTGTTCCCGCACTCTATACTCCTTTTCAAGCACTAAAACTGACCGAATCAGAACGAGCAAATCTGTGCCACTGCTATACACTACTACTCCAATGAGAACATTACCAACAGTGCGCTCAAGTTCTGCCAGCGTATTGAACCTGAGTGTATGACGAATATAGACTATGACGAGGCCCCCAGAACCACCACAACTGGCTTGCTGCCGTTTATGGCTGCGAAGCCGACGGCCCGGTGATCCAGGAGTTAGGCAGTGTGTCGTGCCTCGAAAATCTCCTCCTCACCTTCCCCAACATCCTCCAGCACTGGGTGGCGCCGTTCTCCCTGGCCGACCGCTCCAGGCCGGCCCACTCCAAGATTTTCACCCTGTTCCTCGTCGATCCGCACATTCGCGTTATCTCGACAGCGAATGTTCCGCCTTAGCGGAAGGACTGGTGGGAGGAGCAGGTCGATCTGCGGCGCGGGCCGCTGTCAAAGTTACCGCCCGAGCTACAGGAGATGGTTATCAAGCAGCTGAGCGATTTTCCGATAACGATGGATGATGCGAACGAGTTGCGATTAGAGCTGATGTCGGAGAGGAGTGCGAGGCAGGAGATACAGATGATCAATTTCGAGGGAGGGAGATTTAACTTTTGCGAGCATTAGTTGGGTAGCTCCTGTAGCTACTTTCAGTAGGTGTACAGATCGATGGAACGCGCTAGTTACATATGTGCTTCTAGGGTAGATAACCCTGGTAGGTATCTAACTACTGTACTTGCCTGTCTACGACCGGTCTGGTTCTAACTTTGTGAAGTACTATCAAGAGACCGGACCGCATCGAAGCCATCAAGTTTGCTATCCAAGACCTTGAAGAGGTTGTTTTGAGTCTTCTTTGGGAGACATGCTATCAGGTATCTATACTACTCTGTACTGCTGTGTATCGATGTGATGCGACGCTGTAGCAAGTCAGACCCTTGTCCAAACACCACGCTTGGGCAGATAGGTACCTTCCAAGAACCAAACAGCGGTCTCCTTGGGCTATTATTACCATGCGGCACAGCTGAAGCCAAGTCGACGGTTAAGTGGCAGCGTGTATAAGGGCTAGGGGTGTGTTGTCCCAGGCCAATCAACTGGATGCGCGAAAATATGGCGCACCACTACTGTTTTAAGCGCTTTGCCCTAAGTCTCCATGGACAGGGTCACGAAAACGAAGTCGCTGAGCAGGGAGAGACAATGAAATAAAGAAATAGCTCACCCCGGATGGTATTTCCTGGCCTTTTGAGCCTTCTAGTTTCATCGGTCGTTCGTCCTCTTACCATGTTTCCTGTGAGCGCTTGAGTCCTTCCATGTAGTTTCTGGGTAGCGCTCCGCCTTTTAAAAAGGGACACCATGAAGCTGTCAGTCCCATATTTTATTTTTAATTTTGTTATACCGGTTCTTGGAGATTCAAATGCGTTTATTTTCCCCCCGTCATACGCCGGGCCAAATAACCAATATGTCTCGAACCTGGTATTCACCGTCGGCCAACCTGTTACCATCACATGGCAAAATACAACCAGCGGCCAGATCAGTCTATGGTTGATGCAGGATGATTGGAACAGCACGGGTTCTTGCTCGTTTATGACTCATGCGTTGTGTGCGCGGATCGCAGGTGAGTTTTCTGCCGTACATTGCCACATACTGCTAGTGCACAAGACCTCCCTGTCTCGACAGACGGAGTCTTTTACTACATGGTACCAATCTAGGTACATAGGCGTTTACCATACACATATCTGAAAACGAGAAGGGCTAACGGACTCCTCCCAGTCTTGCCATCGGATGACGGTCACTATCCGTGGACAGTCAGTCGATCGGGCATACAAACTTCGCCTGACTACAATTTCTGGTATATAGACGGTTTCTACGAGACGGATCCGGTCGAAGTCAACAGAGACAACCACTTCACATCTGCCTATTTCCAAATCACCAATGCATCCAACCCCAGTCCTACCACGAGCGGCGCGGCGTCTACGTCCGCAACAGGGTTACCAGCCAAGACAGAGACGTCGACATCATCACCGCAATCTTCAGCCCCCGTCGGCGCCATCGTTGGAGGCGTTGTGGGTGGCCTCGCCGTGGTCGGTCTGACGGTGATCGCAGCGCTTCTTCTGCTCCGCAGGAGAAAGGGCGCCCAGGACCAAACCCAGCCGCAAACCCAAACAATGGATAACTATCCCTACGGCCCGGTCCCAGTCCCGGGCCAGGATCAGATGAATCGCCATACACAGAACGGCAGTTATAATCCACATCTGCAATCGGGGATAGCTATGAAGACGGAATTGCCTGCTTCGACGGGGTTCTCAACACGGTCCGCCATGTCGGAGCTTCATTCATAGGTTGGGTAGATGAGGTTACCTACCTGCTTACTAAGGAATCGATTCTCATGAACTGGACAGGACGATTGCGGTTGAAGCTTGTCGGATGAATATTACTTCGGGTATTTATTTATGATGTGAACGCTGAGAACCGACGGAGCATATCTTTTTGTGGGATGAAGGCCATACGACTGGATTGAATTAGGGTTTTGGATACGAGCTTGGATGATACCACGTGGTTTACTTGTATATGTTATTGGTTTTTTGTTATTCATGTCCTTATGTTATATAGGAGGTAGGTATCCTATATATATATATGGGTACTTATACCAAGCGCATATAGATGGCTCCCATACCTAGCTTCTTTTCTTGGAAGGGACGGACCTTGCCTTCCAAGGTATAAACGGACTCATCCGCCATCTATTTTAAGCCTATCCTCCTCCTCCATCCATCCATCCATTCTTGATCCTTCATACCGCTTCCTGTTGGTCTCTGTGTATCCTATGGTATCTATTTAACCCATGGATGAATATGAATGTCGATATTTACTCTCGACCAGGAACTGGTGCGATGAAGTCCCGGTCCGCGCCAAAAATCACCCATGCGTCTCATTCAAATGGGGGCCTTGAACAGAGACCTCCCCCTATTCCTCCTCCTCCTCAAGGCCACCATGAGTTAGGTAACGCTGGTAAGTTATTGTCAGCCGAATATTACCACTATAACCTAGTGGTGTGCCAAGAGACCTATCAGCCTAGTCAGCACACGCCGATTCGGATCTGCAAAAGGTCATAATCCCTGCAATAAAGGAATCATACTGTCTATACCCGAAACCGCCTATTTTCCTTTGTTATATCCTTTCATATTTCATGAAAGTGTCTCGGGATCGTTAAATAAAGAAATATTCGGAAGGTCTTAACCCCTAATTCCATAAGAATAAATAGTCAGTTAGTTAGGTAGATTCGAATAATCAGAGCTTTCATCATCATACCTTCGGATTACTAGGTTCGCGCAATATGACAGTTATATTATGCTGGTTATGATTAGGTGCAGTGCTTGTATAGTATGTAGTATGTTCCGTTGTATGTGTTCTATGATGTTATTTTTATTTTCTTTTTTATATATATATATATATATACCCACAAAGATATCTATGCTCTTATTATTTTACATGAATACTTGCTTGGATACATACATAATGTCATTGAATATTGAAAAAAAGAAAAGTCTGAGCTGGAAGACGGACAGACAGACATATAAGACATACAGATAGCCAACTTCCAGGACAGGAGCAATTGTTTTCGGTGCATAGTATAAGGTGGCAGTCTAGACTTGGAAGTTTTTGCGGGTTGGGTTGGCTAACCCATTGAACCCAATAATCCAACCCGAATAGGTTATGGTGGGTTAAATGGATGGATGGATGCCCAGGATTCTACAGTAACTTATGTCAGCCTGCCTAAATCTTTTAAGGATTGTTACTTGTTTAGATAGAAAGCCTAGCCTACCTACCTATGTCAGAAATGATTTTCAGTTACTGTGTGCTGTGTATATGATCGTGGTGGGTTTTGTTTGGCTGGGGGTTTGTGTTTAACCCCATGGTGGGTTATAAACATTCTTTAGGAGGTAACCCAGCCGCCAACATAACCCGCGACTGGGTTATACGGTAACAACTCTTACACGATGATGATGATGATGATGATGATGATAGATAATGGGAAATAGAGGCTGCAGTCTTGCGACTTATCTGGAATTTTCATTTCCTTTCTCTATGCCTTAGTTGTTCTAGCTAACTCGTCCAGAGACTCCTTATTGCGAAAGTCCACACAAGAGTTCGAAACACCAACCAAGCACACTCCCCCACACACAACACATATGACGAGGAACACATCACTCTGAAGCATACAACACTTCAAATGCAATGCAAGACGTCACTAAAAGACGTAACTGTCAAAAAAAGGTAACCCCCTTCTTTATGGGGGTATGCAAGAAGCGTACAAGTACGCAGGGAGTCCAGCTCTCCACGTACTGAAGGCAACTTGTGACGAATGGAATGGCGCTGCAGGCGCCGTGGGTATAGACAAATCAATGGGAGAAAAATGGTGTGCAAGGAGCGAAAAGAAGTAAAATGTTCCTTTGAAAAAAGAAGGGCGAGCAACTTTTTTTTTTGCTGAACAACCCAACAATGCCAGGAATCAGTTATGGATGAACCTGATCCGCATAGGTGGGATGAGAGTAAAGCCCTTCCTTATTGGAACCATCGAATGTAGTGCCGAGCTGCCTTGATAGCGCCGTTCTGGCACGTAGTGCCCGCGGCGACTTGGCCCATGGAAACCGGCTTGCCGTGGTTGCACATGGAGAAGGAGTTCCCGTCCGCAGAGCAGATGATCTCGCCGTCGTTGCAGGCACCGCCGGCTGGGGCATCTGGGCCGCCATAGCCGCCAGAACCACCAGTCTTCGGGGCGGAAGAAGGCGCGACGACAGGAGAGGGCGTAGCTGAGGTGGCTGTGGTAGGGGTGGGCATTGCACGAGCTGGTTCGGCGGATATCACGCCAGAACCTGAGGAGCCGGAGGAGCCCGAGTAGGAGCCAGCGGTGGGTGATGGGGTGTCCGAAGTTTCGTTGCCGGAGGAGGTTGAAGTCGCAGATGTAGAAGTGCCCGCGGGGGCTGTCGACGAGGCGCTGGACGAGGTGCTGCCAGAGGACGAGTCGGATGAATCACCTCCAAGGAAAGGAGCGGTGCCCTTGCAGGTGTAGCCCTTGCCCGAGACGGAACCCTCCACGTCGTCTCCAGGCATCGGGAAGTTGACCTCCTGGCTCTCGGTGGTCGTGCATTGACCCTCGGCGCCGATGTTGGCCAGGAAGATCGGGGGCAGACTGTCGAACGCGGTACGGGGTGCGAGCTTGGATGTAAGATCACGAGGATGCGCGCGCTTCGACGAGCCTCCCTTGATGGTGACTTGTGCGCAGTTCATGTACATCTCACGGTTGCCGATCTTGTTGAACCAAGTCCAGCCCAGCAGAGCCTGTCCGCTGGGAGCGTCGGAGGGGATCTTGAAGTTGTACTTCTTGGGTAGAGGGCAGCCACCGATGATGGACTTGATCACTTTCCATGTCTTGCCCTTGTCGTAAGAGAGCGCGATTTGGCACGACCCTCCGCCGTGAGTGGCACTGCCAGCAATGTCCATCTCGTAGGACTGTCCGGGGGAGTAGTCGGCCACGGAATTGAATGGGTCGTCCGCGTAGCCTTTGCAGGGATAATCAGATCCTGAAGTGGAAAGGGGGCTTGTGTATGAGTAGTCCTTCTGGCCGCTTGCATCCTTGTTCAGGGGGCTGCGGATCGGATATGGTTTGCTCATTTGCATGTGTCCACACACGGACGAGGCCAACAGGCCACAGATCAGGAGCACGTAGTTCTTCATGATGATGCTGGTGTTGTGTTGCTAAAAATGGTAGTGTGCGTCGTGGAGCAGCCTTCCAGGGCTGTTCAAGCTGTAGCGCGATCGCGCAGTCCCTTGTCAAAGTAAGGTATCAAGGATCGTATGAGATTGCTTGGGATCTGGGTCATCAGTTAGTGGTGGAGGAATTTATACAGTATAAGCTCGACAGGGGGGTATATGGCAACAATGTCATTGTGAGGACAATGATGGGGTTGACCATCCGTGAAATCGTGACAAAGAAGTGATATTGCACACACCTTGTGTTTACCCGTCAATATCGTTATACATAAACTCGTGGAAAGAAAGTGTAAGGCTAGAGCCGTAACAGGTCAACAAAGGAGAGAGTGAGAGAGTGAATCCCTGCGATGCTTCTTCAGGGACTGTTAAAGAGCCTCAATTGAGGAGGAAGATGACGGTGATGAACGGTGAATACCGACAGACCAGGGTCTCAATTTATCTTTTCAGGCCTGGCAACCAGCCGCGCGTCTTGGAGCACCGTGGAATCTCCCAACTGCTGCTCCTTTTCCAGGAATGGAGGCGAGGACGCATGGCTGCCAGAGGGGAGGCCTCCAGCTGCACCGCGTGGAATGCCAGCACGAAACTTGACGCCCAAGAGACCCATTGTGAAAATGAAGGTCTGTCCATCAAGGTCGCCCAGGGTGAAACTTATTCCCCACGTAGGCAAATAAAAGAAGAAAATGCATTTTCCTGCGCAATGCTTGCGGCGGCTGTCAGGGCAGATCGGTGGTGCTGCAGCAGGTACCAGACCATGCGGCCTCTCTACAGGTTGCGAGAGGGTGTGCACGAAACATGCTCTCCACGCCCGATCTTTACAGAGTCGGTTGCTGCATCTCGTCGACGAGCCATCGACTGGAATCCGTCTCTGGAGGGTCGTAGATAGTGAAACGCCGACGATCTGTGAAACGGCGTGTTGTCGCAGCGCGCGCGTCGAGATGGCGAGCGGTTGGCGCAGAGCTAAAAGCTTAGACGCCCCGCCTTATGAGATCTATTCTTGACGCCTTTCTTTTGCCGCCGTCCACCTCGGCTACAGCACACGCTTCTGCTTTACTTAGCACTCCTGCTGTGGAGCAGGTCCTGATGACGCCCGATGTGACTCTGCAATAATAGATCTGTCTCGAGATCGGCCCTGCCAGGCCCACGCTGGATGCATCTCGCCCAGGAGCGGCAATGGGTGCTCTCACCGGGCGTTCGTCGAGCGCGACATGCCTCGCGTTTCCACGGTCTCGTGGAATCTCGCCCTCGCCATGTCTGCCAACCACGGTGGGTAATGTTTCCTGGCCAGCTGGTCGTCGTGGCGAACAGCAACAGGTTTTATTCAGCAAACCATGGTCCGTCGTTCCTCCGTCTCTCTGAGCCCCGCGCCATACATTCTTCAAGTCGATCCCTTGCGCGGGTATCTCCAGCGCCAGATTTGTCAACGCCTGATGGTGCAGTCGGAGATATCGAACGTAAAGAGATGGCTGCCCGTGTACTGCACAGCGCAGACCTGAATGGAGAACCTCCATTGGCTCGTAAAAGAGCTCAATCGGACTCTCCGGTCTCTGATCCTCCGAGCAATCTCAGCGAAGATGCCCCTCGAGCAGATTTTCCCGCTGTCACGCATACTGATGCCGCCCGCAAAGACGTTGCCATAGATCCGGAGGCAGATGACGATGTGCCGGCCAACCCGAAGGAGCTGGAAGAAGCTCTGTCGCGACCCCCGCCGGTCAATAGCGATTATCTGCCTCTTCCTTGGAGGGGGCGTTTGGGATATGTGAGTCCGATTGATGAATTTTCTCTATGTACCCAGTCTCATGTCTATAAAGGCCTGCTTGTGTACCTATCTGCGGTACTCGAACCCTCCGGTCTTCAGCTCCCGGACATGCCGCATTTCATCCATCCTCGAAAATCGGCACCCGCTCGAGAACCCGTTTCTCCCGCCGCATCCGACCAAGAATCGCCCGGACCGGACCAAACCCGCAGACCCTGCGCGAGGACAGGCATATGTCGAGTCGTTGGGACTTGCGAACGCCCGGGATGTTATAAAGATGCTACGATGGAATGATCGCTACGGGATCAAGTTTATGCGTCTCAGCAGTGAGATGTTTCCATTTGCTAGTCACGAGAAATACGGCTACAAGTTGGCACCTTTTGCATCAGAGGTGCTTGCTGAGGTTGGTCGGGTGGCAGCGGAACTCGGTCACCGTTTAACGGTACATCCAGGACAGGTACGGATCAATCACCGGGCTGGTATTCTAGACATGACTCACACCTCCCTAGTTCACTCAGCTAGGCTCTCCAAGGAAGCAGGTGATTGAGAATTCAATCCGCGACCTCGAGTATCACTCTGAGATGCTACAGCTGTTGAAGCTCCCTCCGCAGCAGGATCGCGATGCTGTTATGGTCCTTCACATGGGCGGTACGTTTGGGGACAAGGCCGCCACCCTCGACCGCTTCCGCCAGAATTACAGACTGCTGTCACAAGATATCAAGAATCGTCTCGTGCTGGAGAATGACGATGTCAGCTGGTCTGTCCATGATCTGCTTCCAATCTGCGAAGAACTGAACATTCCCCTCGTGCTTGACTTCCATCATCACAACATCGTCTTCGACTCGGATAAAGTTCGTGAAGGTACATTGGACATAATGCAGCTCTTTGACCGCATCAAGGCTACCTGGACGCGCAAGGGTATCACACAGAAGATGCATTACTCCGAGCCTACGCCGTCCGCTATTACGAACCACCAGCGACGGAAGCACAACTCTCGTGTAGAAACGCTCCCGCCTTGTGATCCCACCATGGATCTAATGATTGAAGCGAAAGACAAGGAACAGGCCGTGTTCGAGCTCATGAGGAAGTTCAAGCTGCCAGGTTATGAGCTCATCAACGACATGATACCACATGTCAGGACTGATGAGAATGAGCCGGCCAAACCGTACAGGTATTCGACAAAGAGTGGAGGCTTTATTGACCTGGAACGACTGGCGCCCCCACCAGGCACCGTTCCTGAGGAGGAGGTCGGGATGGGAGGTCCTGAAAGACGGGTGTACTGGCCTCCGGGGAAAGAGGACTGGTTGCGGCCGGCGAAGAAGCCGGCTCAATCAAAGCCAGGAAAAGGCTCGGCGGCAAAGAGCGTGTCTGTCAAGAAAACGAGACAAGCGACCAAGGCCTCGCAGGTGCAGGTTACGGACGTCAAGGACAAACCCGTTGTGAACTATGAAGCCCCTACCACTCGAGCGCGAGCGAAGCGGGCTGCAAGTGTGAAAACACTTGTCAGGAAACGGAAGGCATCGAAAGCGGCTTCTGTTTCGAGTTCAGAAGAGGATAACTTGAGCCTCTCCGAGTTGTCCGATGTCACGACGTCGTGAACACCACAATGCCCTGTTCAAGCGTACGGGCAAATAAGTACATGTGCGTTATACCCGGTTCACAAATTGATGGCTACGTGTATTTGTACTCTACTCTCTTTCGTTGTCTTGTTGTGAGGCGTTCTGGTCGCATATAGGCACGGTACATAAGGACGGCGATGGGCACAAAACTGGGATAAATCGTGGGATGGTTGGATACCAAAAAACTGGGTCAGTCGTGAATAGTGACGTATGAATATAGTTGTTAACATCGACACGATGTTTAATGGACCGTCTTCGCTCCAAATTTCCCCCGATAATGCAGTAGAGCATCGCGAACGTCCCTATCGGAGCTGTCCCCTGAATGGTATGACCTCAGCCTGCAGCAGCACCGGGACAAATGATGTAGTGCTCTCTAATGCTGTTTGACAAAGTCTAAATATCATCAGCTTTCCTGTCCTGTCTAATTAATGCATTTCAGCTGGAATTCGTGTTTCGCCTGGTAGTAATTGGTTGTTGTTGGACAGGTCAGGCGCAGGCACGGCCCGCATCTGACTTGCCCCTCCGGACTCCGTCACATTCCCGAAGCTGAGCTGAGCTGCTCCACGCCCAGCTCCGCGTTGATACTGCCTTACTCCGGATATCAACACATCAACTTCCACAGCACCATCTTCGCATAGAAGACTAGGTACCTATACGATTCTCGAATCTTTGTCTAATTTCCCAGGGGAAAGAAAGCAAGAAAGAAAGAAAACCGAACAAACAAAACCGACCGAGACTGGCTCCAACACCAAAACCCCCCTTCCCCAGCCGCTGGCGCTCACCCACCTCCTCACTCTCCTCGTTCCGTCGACGCATCAGCCCACCTACCTCTGCTACTCCTCTTTCTCGACCTGCAGGATTACCAACAGGGAAAACTAAAGCTCACACCCCCCTTTCCCTCTTCCTCCGCGTCCTCTTCGGCCCGCTCGCGCGTTTTCGCCGCGCCCAGGCCCGTCTCTGGGGCCTCCGATACGAGACTCTCCCGTCGTTCCGTCGCAGGGCGCAGGCGCGGGTTTATAGGACGATTGTTGAGAGGCAGGAGGCGAGGCTTAGACGGAGGAAGGTAGCAGGAACAGGTGCTGGTTCTGGTTCTTGCAAGGGTGTCCTTGCGTTATTGCTTGGGAGGCGGAGACGGTTGAGGGGTGGTAGTACAGCTGACAGTGGACGCATCGAGACAGAGTCAACAACTTCGAAAGATGCAAATGCAGATCGCGATATAACAATGGCTCAATCAAGCCTTGCGGAATCGGATCCATGGGGAGGGGTCGGGGACGGAGCGAACGGGAACGGGAACGCGAACGGAGCAGCGGCCGGCAGAGAGCGCGGAGCGCGACGGAGAAAGGTCATGGAATACCTGAAGGCTGCGAATGAGTTGCGTCAGGCGTACTCCGCGCAGTGGGCGAAGAGTAACAGTTCCTGGGACTACGATGATGACGGGTCCCGGATGCCTGGGGCGTTTCCGGACGTCAAGATCGCGAGATCGGGGGATGAGGAGATGGTTATCTTTCCGAGTTATGCGAAGAGGCATACTAGGAGGAGAAGGTCGGAAGTGGATAGACACCCGCCTGGCGCGGATGATACGGACTTCTGGAGAGAGGAATGGGAGACCTATGAGGACCATACGGCTATCGTGGATGTTGACGTTCGTGGGTGGATATATTTTCCGCATCGAGGGCCGATGTCTCGCAAACAACGACTGCTGATTACGCTTGCGAGGAAGCTGAGCGGGATTCCTGCGCCTACTGGCGGTTCCAATAATGGGCAAGGGTCGAGCCAGTGTTCAGGACAGGCTGACAGAATGTCGACTCCTGCTAAGCAGGAGGAGGACGACGTCAACAACGAGGTGCAGTCGATTCTCAGCAGAGCGGAGGGTGAGGCAGATATCGCGTGGAGAGGGGATTCTTCCGGAGACCATGACGAACGGGCTTGTCCTAGGAACATTTCCAGAGCTACAGCCCAGGCCTCGTCGTCTATGACCAAAGACGAGTTGACTGTGGCGAATGCTAATCTGATGGAAAGACTCCGTCCCTTTCTGTCGAATCCGCTGGTCGGTATTCCAATCACGGTGTTTTTCTTCGACGATAAGCAGAGCCAGTCGAGGAATGTCATGACGAATGAGGCTGGTCATTTCTCCCTGAGAGCGTCGTTGGGCTTTGTCCCGAAGCAGATCCGCGTGTTGGCCTCTGAAAACCTCTCTGCGACCAAAGAGGTCGAGATTATAGAGCCCAAGGGCATCAGTCTGATTAGCGATATCGACGACACGATAAAGCATTCGGCCATTTCAGCCGGGGCGAAGGAGATCTTCAGGAACACGTTTGTCCGTGAGCTAAATGATCTCACGATCAATGGAGTGAGGGAGTGGTATTCAAAGATGGCGAGCATGGGAGTGAAAATGCACTATGTGTCAAACTCCCCATGGCAGCTCTATCCGCTGCTGGAAACGTACTTCAAGCTGGCTGGACTCCCACCTGGATCGTTCCACTTGAAGCAATATAGCGGGATGCTACAGGGCATATTCGAGCCCACGGCGGAGAGGAAACGAGGATCTCTAGAGAGAATCATGCGGGATTTCCCAGACCGCAAGTTTATTCTTGTTGGGGATAGCGGCGAAGCTGACCTCGAGGTTTATACTGACATCGTCCTTGAGAATCCGGGGAGAGTGCTCGGGATATTTATCCGAGACGTCACCACGCCGGAGCAGAAGAGGTTCTTCGACAAGTCGGTTGACTATCTTGAAGATGTCTCTTCCCGGAATCGCAGTCAGAGTCGGTCTGGCGACGATTCGGACGCAGTGCACAAGAGGCCTCCGTTGCCGCCTCGGAAGCCTACTGAAAGATCGCCTGATCTGGTTGCTAAAAACTTAGACACTGGTGATTTGATTGACCTGGGAGACTCCGATGATCAATCAAAGGACACGTCTGATGCGACGAAGCCTGCCAATAGACCACCTCCCGTGAAGCCATCCAAACCCCCGACCCTACGTACGGTTTCTAGCGAGACTGTCAGCACAGCGAAGAGTGATAAAGGAGCATCCTCTACTCAAAGTCCCGCGATACCTCGCAAACCCGCCCCGCCTCTGCCGTCGAAACCCCGCCGTTTGTCTACCCCTAGCGTCAAGCCATTGCCAGAACAGCCACCGCCTCTACCTACTCGTCCATCGCAGCAGGTGCAGCAGTCCGACTCTTCTGTTGCCGCTTCGCGCGGAGCCAATGGTTCTGCAGAGGGACAAGCATCGGTTAGAACCAACCAACCCGAGGGCTATGCGGCTACCATGATGAACGTGGTCACAAGTACTTATAACAATCTCCCGTCCACCAAAAGCCTTTTGAATGCCATCCCAGGCACTTCGAGCCGCTCCCAAACCGCTTCCGAATCCAACGGAGCACAACCCCGTTCAAAACAGCCACCACCGCCTCCACCTCCTCGCCGGACAAACACAGCATCCTCGACACCAGCAATGAATTCGAATCCACCGCCCCCAGCACCTCCAAGAAAACAGTCCTTCCCAGTAGGTGCTGCCTCAGCAATCTCACAATACACATCAGACTATCTCAAGCCGTCAGCCTCCACCCCCGCGCTGGGCCGAACAAACACCAGCAGTTCGACCAGCGATCATGATGCGGTCCTCTCCGGTACTTCAACGCCAGTCTCTGAACCTCCTCTGCCCAACAAGCGCGAGGAGCTCTGGAGACGCCGCTGGGAGCGGGCCAAGTATATCCTCGATCAGAAAGGTGTTGTGCTGGGCAACTGGCGCGTTGGCGAGGACATTCAGGACGTGTGCGTGTGGCTTGTCGAGGAGGCGAGGAAGGAGATGTGTCTGGATCAGGAGACGGGCGTTGAGAGAAGAGGATGATTTTTCTTTTCCCTCTCATTCAGTCAGCCAGTTGGTGACCACCGCTGAAGTGTGTATGCTTTATGACATAGACTCATTTTTTTTTTGTATTTTTATTCCTTTGGTGCTGGCACGCATGTATGGACTTATGTTTATATATATCCATAGGCCCGTGGAGTGGGTCAGTTTGGTTTGGGTGATTCGGGGTATTTATCCTCTGTTTCTATTGTATTGTACAGTACATGAAGTACAACAATCCGTGGGTGTCTACAATAGATATGCAGGAGTGGCATAACGGCGCAGGTTACGCAGGTTTTGGTCTGGAATTTTATTGCGTATATAGATACCTATCCCAAGGGAATAGATGCTTAGACAGGAAGTGCATGATTTGCATTGAAGCGGCGATTCAATTATTTCGCTCTCTATTTGACGATGGCATTCAGCTGTCCGCGTCCATGGTGGTTCGCTTTTCCAAACTCCAAGACATCATCTACCAGAATGCGTTTTTCGTCTCATTGCAGCCGGGCCAGGGATACATACTTGACAATCACCGGTTTCTGCATGGCCGAGCCTCTTTTACCGGTTCGCGTGAACTGTTGAGAGTCCATGTCAACCTTCCCTCTCCTCGACCGAAAAGACCATCTTGTTTGACGTGGATGGAACGCTGTGCCGCTCTGAAGAACTCAGCGTTGACGCATATTATTCCTGCTTGAGTGCTGTTGTCGAAAATCCCATCTCTCATGCAAACACGCCGGTCAATTTGCATGGGCAAACCGACCTGGGCTTGCTCCATGACATCCTCGACTACCACAACCACAACGTGGACGCGAAGTCTCTGGTTATCGAGAGGTTTCTTCAGCTTCACCCGCAGTACCTCGAGAAGTCTTTGTCCAAAGGATTCCGTCGGTGCCATGTCCAGGTGCGAGGGAGATTCTGGACTGGCTCGTGAGGGAGAGAAAATATT
>NW_027192528.1:360386-450840 GCF_041956765.1 Thermoascus crustaceus | reverse complement strand
GGCGCCTCGGCCTTCTGACGGGTAATTCGCGTCCTAATGCGCTGCTCAAGCTCCGCGTAGCGGGTATTGACACCAGCGTATTCGACCTCGGGACTTCTTAGTTGAGAGACGTACACCAAAATCGACTGTCTCTTTGCCAGAATTCTTTTGCCAAGTTGCAGGCTTGTTATAGTCCTAATATCTGCGCAAGCGACGTCTTGGTTGTTGGGGGACACACCACTTGATATTGAATGTGCAAAGCAGTCCGGTTGGTCGGTCGTTGCTGTCGCAATAGGAAACTATAAGGTGAAAGAACTTGCTTCGCTGCAGCCTGATTTTGTCTGCAGCCAACTGATCGAAGCCAAGCAATTGCTCTCTTTGAAGTCTGTTTGATCACTGACACCGTTACAAAGGAGAATTGTCCAAGTTTTCCACATCATTGTGCGTTCAAAGCGCACATGGTGTTTGGGAACTAGTAAATGTAGGAAAAAAGATGAGAAAATCATTTGCTTTCCAGTAGTTTCCGGTGACCGTTTTGCTGCTTGCTCTTGTAGATGTCATAGATCAGATGTGGGCAGATGTAGAGGCCTCTAGGGTGAAAGTCACTCTCCAAGCTACGAGCGAGCAAACTGTGAAATTTTTTGTAGCATCTGTGAGAGTCAGTAGCTCAGTACTTCTTCGGTGCCCCTATGTGAATCGCGCTCCTTTTCTAGAGTCGAGACAACGATTCCTTCGATCTCCCCCGCCACGGTTCCTGCTCAGACGCCCACTCCAACGATCCCGCCATCACTGGCCTCCCGAAGGAAGACGCTCTTTCCTCCATCCTGCGGTCCAGCCCGTATTAGGAGGTGGTCAATATGTCTCTGAGTACTTTCCTTATAGTTGGGATAATGCTGAATTACCCCGCCGGAGACAGCTACGACCAGTTCTTCAGGACCGTTTAGCCAGCCTGGTATCGACGACACGACATCTGGTAATTTATGCTCTTGCTTAGTGGTCTGCGGTGCATCGTCTGAGTCCCAAGGACTAGAGGATTCTAAACATTCCGGATTCTGGAGTTCAATCTCACGCGTACAGGCAAGAAGACCAACGGTCGCAGCAGCCACCAAAGCAGCTGATCGAGCCTGTACTGCTGATGCAATGGCACGAATATTACCTGCAGATTCGGGCGTCCAACTCCAATTACCGGATGAGGGCGGTGGAAGCTGCTTTGACAGATCACGAGCAAGTTGTTCGTCAGAGTAACTGGAAGCCACAACAAGGGAGAGGAACTCTGTTGTAAGAGAGTATTCCTCGACCAGTTTCAAAGGCAGGGCAGGCCGCAGTATTCCCAAGGCCCCATGAAACCAATCGTAGCAGATTATCCGAACGAGCTCACCAATATAACGGCCACCGACCATGTACTCGAGCGGCTGGAATCCCGGCCGTTTGGAATTCACGTCCAGTTCTGTGTCCCATTTGGTTACAACACCGAGCTCTTGCAAGGGGGCCGTGGCGCCGCGAAGCGTCCATTCGGTAGAGACGAGCGTTTCTACCGCGTCCGGGTCTTTGATACGAATGTGGTGAGTCTTGGGACTCGTGCAGATCGGCGATTCTCATGGGAACAGTTGAATTGCAACCTGCGCCTACGATGAGCCCCATTACAACACGAGTATTGGGAGGATAGAGTATGCCAGAGAAGCAAGTGTGGCGACCGTATCGTTGGTCATGACGGCGATCTTCAACTTGGGTAGACAAAAGCGTTTCTGCCGCTTGACAGGCACTGAGTCGGGATTCTCATCAGAGCGCCGGGTATGGCATTCGTATCCGTTCAGTAACGACTAACGGAGATTCAGGGCGGAAGTCAAGGCAAAGCCTTTCCCTGTCGGCATCAAGATCGCTTCGTCCACAGACTCTTGCCTAACATCAGTCAATTCGGCCCGATGCAATGGAAACACGGAGCAGGCATCCATACTTGAGCGGAAAACAGAAGGATATGCCCGCAGTCAGTTCGGTCGACGCGTCTTCTCTTGAGGTGGTGAGGCTGTCTGCAACGACCTCGGCAATGCAATCCCCAATCCAAGCAAAAAGAGCCGGTGCCTGATCTCGTCGTAAATGCTCTTCGATGGGCCACGCCTTCTCCAGTGTCCGCCTCACATAGGTGTGTCTCTCCACCTGTCTATCTCTCAGCAAGTCGATGAAGGCCACGCGAAGGTAGGATAGACCTAGATATACCGCTAGATAGTGTCCCGTTTCGCGGCCAGTTGGCAGACGCGTGATGGCGGTAGGGAAAAACTGCTCGGACGAGCATGAGGCTAGCTTGCGACAAGTGAGAGAGAGACAACGGGCCAGACGATACAGGGTTTCATTTTCGACCCTGAGTGGCCTGGAAAAGGTCTGGAGATCTGAATCTGTGCTCGACATGTTGGCTGATGGTCATGGCAACACAGTTTGATTCCTCTGGAGCCCTGGAGCTGTCTGTCAACCCCGCAGTTCCTGATAGAGATGATCCCTAACCGAACAAAACCGCAACTTTACCGTCCTGTAAGCTGTCAGCCGTAGGCCGTCATGCATGTACTAATACATACAAGGTCATGGATTGCAACGCTGCAAGCTATTCCTCGTATTCCTAGAAGAATGGTATCGGACGGAGATTGCTGCAAAGCATGTTGTCACTAGGATAGAAACCTTACCACTGGGATAAGTCAGCTGGTCGGTCCTATATCAGGTACTTGAAGTGCCCCTTGACATACTGAATTTCTGTCGATTTTCGTAATTTCTCTCATCTCACGTTCGCTGTAGATTCTCATGACTCAGATGATTTCACCGAGCAGAAACATTTTCCTCATTGCAAGTCATGTCTCGCTAGCTGGTCTTTTATACGGTATGGAAACAGGTAAGCCCTAACGAACTTCCAGTCTTTTTGATTCCTACTATCGTACACGTGCTGAGGCTTATCTCACGTGTTCCGATGACAGCCCCGTGGTCAGCAGACGCAATCTCCAGATTATAAGACGGACCTCGCAGTAATAAACTTTTACGTAGAGTAGCTGTCAATGTAGAATAGATGTGATATCAGAATTCACGCTATATTTAGGTACTCAGCAGAAGAACGCTAGGTGCCTAGAGCATGCCGAGATAGGACTTCTTCCCCCGCACTCTGATGAAGCTTCTGATTCGGTTTAGCCTCGCTGAACATCCTACCCCTCAGCTCCGTGGCATCATCCCTCTGCATCATTCAAAGTGTAACATACGATTTGCAGTTGGATTGCTTTTAATTGGTTGGTCTTTTCACGGCTCAGCACACTCCTGAGCCCTCAAGGTAGCTTGTGGCAAGGCTGCAGAGTTATCTTCTATCACACCAGCATTCAAAACTACTACCTACGATTTGGTCCTGTGATCCCTTAACTTTGTCCATCACAGACATATCAAAGTCTTCAAACATGTCAGCTGAATCTTCATTTGGAGGTGATCAGTCTCCCCCCAAAGGTCGCACGGAAATACTCGAACTGCTTGTGCCCTTCTTCTCGGGGACTAAGGATGACTACGGCAAAGAAGACGTACCACCGCTTCCTCTTACATTCGATCGCGTCAACGAGGGCCGGCCGCCATCTTCGAATGCCCTCCTCTTTAAACTTCCTGTGGAGATACTTGCGAATATCCTCCTGCATATTCCTCAGGACAGTCTCGCCTCACTTGCCTTTGTCAATAGAGATTGTCGTCAATTGGCTAGATCTCGCCAATTCTCCAGTATCCGTCTAGACTACAGTGACACAGGTCTCCAATTGATAGTGCATCTCATGCAAGAATCCGCAGACCGCCTATCTAACCACGGTCATACAAGCCTACCATCTTTGGGGGCTTGCATCCGACGTTTGACAGTCGCAACGTCTCCCGCGTGGGTTGAATTCAGGCACGGTCTTGCGCTGGAAGAGCTGAAAACCCTTCCTGAAGAAGAGAAGACATCTCGAATAGACAAAGCTTCTGCCGTGTTCTTCGACAAATATATTCCAGCCATAGAGAAGATTTTGCCCTCACTGCCACATCTCGAGCTGTTGGATTGGGAGGACATGATTGAATTAGGTCGAGGATTCTTTCAGAGTCTCGTCAAGTCTCATTTTCACCATCTGAAATTGTTTCGTATCCAAGTGGCGGAAGGATTTCAAGTCAGTATACCGAAAGAGTTAACCGCCCACGGATGGCCGTTGCGAACTCTGTATTTGGAATTGAACGGGTCATTCAGGAATTTCAAGAAGGATCGCCCCTCCGTCCTTCCACTCGCTATTAGCCTTCTTCGGGCTTGTGCACGGACATTAGAATCGCTTACCTGGATTAGCAGCATGCTGGATGGTCAAAAGCCGGCTCGTGCAAACTGGGATTTAACACTCCCTCCTTTCGAAAAACTGCGTGATTTGACTCTAAGAAGGCAAATATCTGCGATCTCCCTGAGTATTCTCCACGCACTGATTCCCCCGAGCGAACAATGCCGTCTTCGTTCATTGAGCATCGAGCCAGGACCTGTCATCTCTGAATTTTTGAACCAACGCGGCAAAATCCAGTCTCTAGAGAGGCTTGAGTGGTCAGATTTCGGGGAAATGTCATCCATGGACTTTGTTCTGGCAAACGATGAGGTGCGCAGATTGTGTATTCCCTATCCCGCCCCTTCAGAACTGCTCGGTTCCAAGCTGCTGCCAGTGCTGTCTCGGTCATTTGTCAATTTGACTTCGCTTCGCCTTACGTGGAAGGAGAAACTTATTCCAGAGGAAGCTCTCCGACTTATTAGCACCATAAAAGGGTTGGAACAGATCTGCCTGAGCGCTGGAGAACAGATTGGATGGCGACATGATTGGCTTATTGACCATCAAGCGATGCGCGAAACATTCTCCAAGTTGCCAAACCTGAGAAAGTTCGCCTTTCCCCGCGACTCATATGATGGCGGGATGGAAGGGCAGCCCGTGGAGGAATACTACTCGAATGCATATACCATCGAAGCCTTAGATGCCGTACAAAGTAGCGACTGGGTCGCGGAGGACCAGGGTGATACGGATGAAGGCCATGCTGTCGATTTTCCGAGCCGAATCAGGAAGGCTTGGGAGCGGAATCATCGAGCGAAGATGCTCTCAGAGGCGGACAAATACCTCCAAGCAATGCCCGACCATCCTCTGGAATGGATGTACTTCGGGCAGATTCCGATGGGCGTGAGAGTAATCGAAGGCAAGAAGGAGGCATATCCGTTGTTTCATGAAAGAGATGACTGCTACACTCTGCTTAGGAAGATGTTCACCTGGGATACATACAATGTTGCTTGAATTTTTGAAACGTTCCCTAATTATCCCGTTCTCATAGCAATGTGGGAGAATGAGTATTTGCGTTCTGAAAGTCTTATATTGTGCTATAGTGGTCGATTATCGTAATCTTTGGCCCAAGTGGCGTTAGATTAGGATGATGAGGACCCGTTCTACAGCACTGTGCCATGTCTTTCGGCACCCCTTTCCCCCCGTCCAAGCTATTCACATTGCCTTTTTTTGCTAGATTTTGATCTGGGACGGCTTTTGTAGGGTCTGTGACCTACCATAGTGTCTGGGCGCCCCCAAATAGCTTCAGAGTCACATCGTTTTAAAAGGGGTGGCGAAAGATATCATATAGTAGTGTAGATATGGCGCAGATTCTGACACTTCATTTCGGCTATTCTGTCCATCGTTGCTATACTATCCTAACAATAATCTTTCAAACTGGTAATCAAATTTACACAAAGAAGGTTACCACTACCTCGAAAGCTTCCTACACTCAAAAGACACTATGCAGCTGCGATAGGTGGTCTCTTGGCCTTCGTTTTGTATTGCACACTCGCACGCATGAGGCGGTATTCGTGCTGCACCACAGGCGGATACTTGACCGGATGATCTGCGTCCGTGCATGAAGGGAGACATTCGATGACCGAGTCTACATTAGGACTGACAAAGTACGGGATGGAATACCGGGCCCGTGTGAGACGCTCTTCGCCCGAGAACCGATCCTGGAGCGGAGGAAGTGTTACGCGGTGGAGATTCGATTTGAGGATATCTGAGACGACAAATTCTTAGCTTTCATAATTCGATTTCTTGCAAAAAAGGGGAAAAAAAATAAATGCTTATCATAGAGATGGGTCATATCATACCATTGCTCCACCTCATCAGAATATCCCCGATGTTCATTATGATCGCATTCTTTAACGGCGGTGCCTCGACGAATTGTCCCTGCCGCGTCTCGACCTCCAGCCCACCGCAGTCATCCTGGAAGAGCATAGTGATGGAACCCCAGTCCGTGTGGGCAGGCATGCGTGCGGATGACTGGCTTTCAAGAACCGAGGCGGGCACCGGGGGATAGTGAAGTAGACGCAACTGGTTATTGTGGCCGCCATGGAACTGGAGGAGAAAGTCCTCGTCTTCGAGACCGAGACCGAGGGACAGCGCGCGCAGAATATCCCGAGCGGCTTTCCAGCATTCCCAGTAGAAGCGTGTCGTGAAAGCGCGGAAGCCGGGGAGGACGTGCTCGGGCAGCCAGACGTTGGGTTGGTCCTGGTTCTCTTCGCTTCCAATCTCGTAGCTCTCCTGTTATTATTCGCAACAATCCAATTGATTGATTAGCGATCACGAAGACACCCATCAATCAATAAGCAAACATCCTCTTCATCCCAAGAACCAAAAACCAACATACCTTACAATCCTTCACCTCCCTCAATTTCTCCACAATGCCCGGATCATCCTCATCCCCCATGGCCTGCGACACCTTCTCCAGCCCTGGCCACGAATACCCCCTGTGGACAGCGGGGCCATCAGGATGCGGCGCGAGCATCTTCTCCTCCGTCTTCAGATCGAACAGCCTCCTGGACCACCCGAACGCCTCCTCCAGCAGGGCCGGCGACACTTGGTGGTTCACGATGTACACGAAGCCGACGCGGCGGCAGGCGTCGGTGAGTTCCTTTGCGATCGCGAGGCGCTGCGAAAGTGGGCTGTCTGGGCGCCAGAAGTTGGCGAAGTCGATGACGGGAAGGGGGAGGGTTGAGGTTGAGGAGGGTGCGGGCTGCTCTCGGGAGCTCATTTTCGGAATAAGAAATGTTGCTTTGGGGGAAAATATTCTTCCCTCAATGGTATATGATGGTCTTCAAAGATATAAGCCTGCTGTCTAGAGTGACAGAAATAAGTATACTTCTAGTTCTGATCCCTGCGAGAAGGGCAATTCAAGATTTCAGATATATCACCCGATAAGCAAGCTGTGTATTCCCCGCTCGTTCATATCACCGCAAGTACCTGGGTATGTACGTCCATAAATAACAAAAGATTGGTCAGATCCGCATACAACCCCTCTACCTGACACGCGACGCAATCGTCAAGTTGGCCGATGGCCAATAACGCAAGGCACCATGTGGAGACATCGGCCAACTCAATTTCCATCACCAGGCTTTCGTACAGTACGGACTACTCCTTATCATCATGTCAGGCCTGTCTACTCTACGGAGTATCTCGACATTGAGAGGTTCGATATCCGAGCGACCAATGAGGTTGACAGAATCCCGAATGAAATCTGACTAAGTACCTAATACACTTAACTAGTGCCATAGTTATCATATCTTCATATCTTTTATTACCCCTCCCCCGCTCTCTATAGGCTTGGCAAATTGCTATTCTAACACCATGTGATTTTGAAGCTATTGGAGGGCTACTGAGGCACTAAGATCGCAGTATAGCAAAAGCGGCGAGGTAGGTGGCTTGGACATGGGGGAAAAAGATATGATTCAGTAGTATATGTTACCATTCCAAGGGTCATTTACTCTCCATCGTGATCATGAGCCTTGAGATAAATAACAAACCTCTATGGAGAATAGAGAAGTTGATTTTATCCGTGGAAGCCTTAAGGTTGTTATTAGCCAGCCGGCTCCCGAGTTTATTGTAGAAATTGGTGTTATGAAGAGATTAATTTCTCACTCCTCCCTTCCGCATAATCTCAATAGCCTCTTTAAAGAACGACTCCGTGCGGAGTAGAGCCGGCCGTATCATGGCCACGCTGGTATCGTCCGCTACTTCAGCGAGATAGCGTAGCGCATGCCTATATCCCTCCAAGAGTGCATACGATTTCTCAACCTGTTCCGCGGTTGACGCACAGAGAAACAAATAAATCAGGAAATTCCCTGTATGGACCAGATGTGTCCTAGCATCTAACCATACTTTAGTTAGTAATTCTAAGCAACCGGTATTCTTAGAGTAAACTGATAACGTACGTCGGCCCCAAAATGCAGCCAAGTGTGCCGGTTGAATGCTTGATATTAGCTTGACAAAGTATTTAAATTCCTCCAGCGCGGAATCAAAGTGAGTACGAAGATTTGAGAATGGGTTGGATTTCGAAAGTGGAGTTGCTGGCGACATAATTGCGCGGAATAATAGGCTTTTAACGGCAAAGAAAGCTAGATGAAGCGGCCCTTTGCGGTCTTATGTTAGTAAACTCCTGTTATGAGCTCATACAATGTTAGTACGTACCGTTGGTACATGTATCGCCAATGCCTGTTGCAAATTCCATTGTCAGGCATTGGGGAAGCATGGAGTACCAGCTCTCTGTCTCCGCCTTGAAGATGTAAAGAGTTTGGTCTATCGCACCAGATGCCGTGGGAGACAACATTGACTGGTCACGGACGGTGCTAATGGAGGTTAGCAAGAGAAAACACGGGATATGTTTATACGTACTACACGTAGTCAAGAAGGGTGCTAAGTAGTTTGGCGAGCTTGACTGTCTCCAGAAAGTTAACTGCTCTGGCGTGGTTTGGACCTCGATCTGTTTCAAAAAGAATGCGGCCATAGGGTAAGTCAAGTGCATCTTCGTCGACGAGGAGATCCTCTAACGTGAGATCGGTTGTATCAAAGGAACTCTGTGGAATGTGGGAAGGATTTCCGTGACCCAAAGATGACCACTTATCTGTGACAAAGGTTGCCCACCACATCTTCTTCCTAAGGCTTTTCTCCCAAGCCGGTATGTTCCAGAGAGAGGGGTCTTGATGTAGGCCAAGACTTTGTGCACAAGAAGTAGCCTGACAGGCAAAGGTCCACGTACGAGGACTCTCAGTTGTCCCTGTCGGCGGTGGCGTCTCATGCAAAACCAGCAAGCACGCTTGCAATGTACTCAGCTTTGGCGAATCTAGCTCCCTGTTAAGAGCTGCATGTGCCTGTTCGAAAAATTCCGCCTGGCTAATTGGAGACAGGAGTCGTAGAGTCTCGTCTTGAGCCCAAAATGGGCAGGCCAGCCCGTAGATTACTCCTCGTAACGAAGCAGGAATACTGAGTCTATCCTGGCAGTAGGCCTCCAAGAAACGAGCCTTGGATAGAACAGGAAAGGCCGGATGAACAAAGTGGAAGTATAGGCGCACCAGGGAATCACCATGTGGTCCTACATGAGCCTCGATAGTATCTGACGCTATTTCCTTCGCTCTGTTATCCCGGTCAGGGAATAGGTCGTGGACGATGTTGAAATGGATGGGTGGCGAATTGCTTTCGCTACTTCCAGCGAAGACTTGTCGTATATTAACATCAACGTAGCTGGTCTCATTCAGTATGTTTGATCGGAAAGAAGAGAGAAGGTTGGCATCCTGATCGCTGGACGGGCCAAGAGCATGAGCTGTCAGGCCCTTGACATCATCGAGGGTCTCAACAAATCTTTGCACGTCACTGAAACCGTTTCCAGATGGAACGCTCTGTTCTGTCCGGTATTGAAGATGGCCTAGAGAGTGGTGCGCATGACATTGTGTCGAATTTTCTAATGGTCGTAGAGTCAAAGGATGTGCATTATAAAGAACTGGAGCTGGCAAAGATAATGATCCCAGCAATGGACCTGCCGCCATGCGATTTGAACTTGGGAAAATGGAAATGTCCCGATTGTACGTGTCGACCTGAGCAACCGGGAGTGCCGATTGCTGGATACTCGCAAAGGCAGTCACTGTGGATGGATTTGCCATATCTGATGCACCATTTGAGGGTACAACCTCGGTATTGAGACCTTTCGGTTTTATAGTGGCCGGTGCTTTCCGCACTCTCTGTTTTGGAGCAGACGCAAAGGTGCAGTCCTGGCCTTTACTTTCGCAATATCTGCCTACTGGAACTGTTAAATTGGACTTTGAATGGGGTAGCAGTGGCTTACATGGCGGCCGCACAGTAATGACACAGGCAGACTTGCGATGACGACAGGCATCGCATGGGCGATCCTTGCGACTTCGCGAACGCCGTGCTCTTCCAAACCGTGTCTCTATATGAATTTTGCGAGGACCGATGTCTTCCTTCTTAAGAGAGCCATTGTCAGACATTACGACTTGCAAATGTGAAGGACCAAAGGAGAAGTTTGTAATGCCAGGTTGCTCTCGACTTGACACAACCGTATACAGGCTGGGGGAGATGGACACCAATCAACAATGTTGACTAGTAATAATTAGTAGCGATTGCGGAAAACAAAGCGCCCGCATCTTGCCAGGAGCAAACAACCCACCGAAGCTTATCAGTGGCCATTATCTCGAATGTAGTGGAATGGCCTGTGCACTGCTATCACTTCATGATATGGAGCAACATGAGAGGGGAACAGTCTGAGTCCAGTGAGCTTTGCTGATGAGTAACCACAACATCTTGGGCATTTCCAGTGGATTACGTTACAGAATAAGCTGGCTATCTAACTAGGCAAATCATCACATTCACCCCGCACTTCTCACGTTTGCCCCGCCCCTCTCCGCCTTGTTATCTTCAACTTGCTTTTGTCTTCATAATCCGTGGCTTGAGGCGTGTCGACTCCACTCATGCTTTTCCTCAGTGAGATTACGCATCTCTTGCGAAAACATTCTCAGGAAGCCAGGCAGGTTTTCCCAAAACTCACCAACAGAGAGGGCCACTCGGCCAGAAAAGACTTGAATCAGCGTTCGTCAATCAGAACGGGAAAGACAAGTCATGTTGCGTTACGAGGAATGGCCTCAAGTCGCTGTCATATGGTGGGACGCATGCGATTTCTACGTTCGATGTCCATATTACGAAGAGGTCCACCGCCATGGCTTTACCTCGTATGCGAGCGGATCTCGAAGGTCACATTGCGACGGGGGCGGGGGCGGGTCATACAGATATTATTTTCCCATCAATGAACAGACTGGCCATGTGGCATACGAGATTGACAATTCAAGGGCTCTATTCGTAAACGTTTGCGCTCTTCAAGATATAGACGCAGATTCCGATGAAGAGGAGCAACTAGCAAACGAATTTTCAAAGGTAACCATCTCTGGTGATTCTACTGAGTCAGCGTCGGGTATAAATATGTATGACGCCGCCCAGGAGACACTGACCATTCCATTAGACAACGGCGAGGCCTATGAACAGAAGAGCATTGTCTTTGCTGTATCAGATTGCGTACAGGGTCGAGTTTCCCAAATACAGAAATACTTCGATAATTCTAAGAATGCGTCGATCTTTCTTCATGGAAGAAATTCCAGCGGTGATACAACTCTCATCATGGCCTCAAGAGAAAAGTGCTCGGCCATGGTGTCCCTACTTCTTGGTCACAGGTCCGATGTGAATGCCGTCAATCATAAAGGCCGAAGTGCGCTTATGGAAGCTGCTTTGTGGGGCAGATTGGATAACGCAAAGCTGCTCATGGACCGGGGATTCAATGTGAGTTTGCTCGATTGCAAGAAAAATCGTGCGGTCGACCTTGCCCAACCAACGCGGAAGAACCAACGGGAAAGACACCTGATTGCGGGTGGTAGCATTGGAATTTCTCAGTGTGAGCCGGTTTATAAGGAAGACACTTTCAACTGAGACGCTGACCGGCGGGAAATCGTCGGCTCCTTGTTGGCAACGACGACGAGAGAGGTAAGCCTGTATACGGCTCTCCGCCGACAGTATCGGAATGTGAAGATTACTCCTTCAGGCGATCTGATCAGTCAATTGTCTTCCATGGACCCCTAGAGAATTATCCCGTAACGAGGATTTCCAAGACAGTAGCACGATTGGAAAGAGGTGGCCAGTTCGCGAAAATTGCAGCCATGTGTGGGTGGAGCCACAATGAATTGCCTTCCAACGAAGTCAGTGGAAAAGATTGGACAGATGAAGTAATTTGCATAGCAGCTCATGTTGAACATGTCTTGGCTCCATATCCTGGCGAGACCAAGGTGTGCCAGGTCGGTTTCACGCATCCCACGCTGAGAAGCAATTGATTGCATACTTTTTCGATCGGCATGTGTTCCTGCCACGAGACCGAGTTCCTAAAAAGGAGCTGGAAGACTCGATCACAGACGTGAAAGATGAGCTGTGGAACAGATCTGACTCATCTCCCTTAATAACACAGCTATATGAATTGGAAAGAGAGAAAAGGGAGTTGGAACTAAAGCTGTTCGACGAGGATGACCTACTTCGCGGAGACGAATACAATGAGAAGAAAGTCAAGCAATTGAAGGACGATGTCCAGAATGCCTAGGAACAACTAGCAGGCCTAGAGAAACACACTGAAGTGAAGCAGATAAGAAAACTGGAGCATCAACTACAGACTAGGCAAGAAAAGAAGGCCCTCCACCAAAGGCTGATTGATATGACGGAAAATGCGCCACCGATTTCTTTGAAGAACCCAGTGATACTGATTAGCTCTGGTAGCTCTAAAATTTGCAATGACTGCAGGTTGTTCAAAGACCAGGTGAATCGTCGTCTCGGGCTATCAATCCAGTTGGTTGAATGTACACAGAGATAAAGCCCAAATGCTGGAACCAGCTTACTCATGTTCCAATGGAATTTCGGGCGTGCCTCGCTCCCAGATCTAGATTCCGTCTAACACTGAACTGCTTCGATGTCAAGAATCTGGTTATCATAGAATACTTGACAGTATATCCAGTTAATGTCAAGACTGTTCTATCCAACATGCTTGGATGCTGACAGCTCTAGATATTAGGCTGGGCAGAACATTCTGCATGCTTTGATTAGAGCTCTGTTTTTCTTCAGCAATCCCCTGATATTCTGGAAGAGTAATGATCTCAGTAGTGCGAATGATACATGGCCTTTTGCTGTGTTCTGTCTCAACTAGATGACAGGACTGGGCAGCAGTCAACTGACGGTAAGATCGAAGTTGGGGTTGCGCTGCATGCTCGCCCAGCGGGCCGTAGTTAGTTCTGCGGTGCCGCAGACATGAACCCTCCGCCGTAGTGATCTTGCTGCGACGCGCTTCAAGGCAGCAACTACAGTTGCCTCCCAGCAACTTTTGCTGCTTCGGACGGAGAGACTGCTGCTATATAGCCCCGGAGCATTATTGCATCAGAATCTACCATGGCTTCATCTCAAGGAGGTGCTCTAGCACCAGATCGCATCTTGGAGCTTGCAGCGAACGCTCTTGGTCAAGCCGAAGCCAGCCTCAAGAATGCCTATGAGGCTATCGCCATCATTGGACATGCCTGTATGCTTGCAGTGGACTTCAGATTGATTGGGCTGGGAGAAGAGCACAGAATAGGTCCGTCGGACACCTTTGTCGTGCTGTTCTGTCCAACTAGCTGATGAACTAACTGGTGAAGTAGATACCTCTACAGAAACCTCTTTGCTCCCCGCGGAGTGGAATAGTAGTTCCACATATGCCTTTCGTTATGCTCACTCACAGTCATCGATGGAATATCTACTCAAAATCAGTCGATTAGGAAACAATGCAGTTGTCTTTGCTTTGGCCCTGGGCCACGACAAGACCACTTCCTTTGACCTTCCGGTGAAAGACTATGTCTCCGAATCCGCTCTCCCTCTGACACAGACTACAAATCTTACTGGCGCTCTCAGAGATGTTTTCATATCAACGGCTCGACTGAACGACCTCATCGAGCTGTTCAAGGTAAATGTGATCCAGAAGTTGGCTCCGGGTCTATACAAAGAAGGATATGAAGAAACCAGGGAAACCTTGCGAGAGAGGCAGCAGGAGCGGCCTCCAGAGCGTGATCCGCTACGGGATGACCGTTTGCCGGAGCCTGCCCGTCCATATCCGTTTGACGATCCTTTGGCAGCAGCTCCGCGGCGTCCTGGCCCTCCTGGCGACTTCCCCCCGCCAGGGTTTGAGGACGAGTATGAGATAAACAGGGGGCCACGAGTCTACCCACCGCCGGGTAGGAACCCATTGAGTATCGGTGAACGAGACCTATATCCCCCTGGTCTAGGCCCAAATGATCCTTTTCGGCCATATGGACCTGGACTCGGGGGCGGAGGTGGTGGTATGCACCCGACCTTCGATGAGATGTTTGGCGGTCCCAGAGGTGGAGGATACGATCCACAAGCGCCTCCTGGGTCCAGATACGATCCGGTTGGGCCCGGAGCTGGGCCCCCGTTCGGTCGAGGACGAGGACGGGGTGGTGGATTTGGTGGTTTCGGCGGGTTTGGTGGTGACATCATCTAAGCGCGCGGGAAGCGGGCGAGCGTTGGAGGGAGATGTATGTACGAAGTAGCGAGCGATGGCTACAGTATGACAGCAATTTTACGATGATCTGGTAGGCTCAATTCAATGTACTTTATTGTATCGGAAATTTCCTCGCACCGTAGAGTGAGTGAACCGTAGTCGACTCGCGTGGGCGACGGGGAGCGCGAGGTCTCCAGCTCTCCTCATCTCTCCTCCCGGGGTGTGGCTGAGGCGGTGTGGCGCATGTTTGGAAATGTCCAACCCAGACCCATCCACCTTGCGTTTCAGCACCGAACGGAGGCCCTCCGCAACGCAACCCCCATCTCCACGACATAGATCACGGCGCGAAGGTCTTTAGGATCCTCTATCGTCATCTCCCTTGCTTTTCTCCTCTCGTGACCAGCTCCTGCTCGTGCCCGCGCCGCCAGACGAATCTTGTCATCCTCACGAGACCCCCAGTTCCCGCCCCTCCCCAGCTCCAGTTGTCCTGAGCTTTTCCCTTCATCCACCACCGATCAATGGATAACAACATGGAGATCGATACCGCGAGGTCGCCCGAACCACATCGCCTTTCCCCGACGTCTGACCCAGGGTCCATACCGACTCTGGATGGATGGATTGAGAATCTGATGAACTGTAAGCAGTTGGCAGAGAATGATGTGCAGCGACTGTGCGATCGGGTGGGTTCTGCGCTCTATCCAATGGTACGGAGGGCGCAATGATTGACGCGCTCCCCGGCAGGCGAGAGAAGTGTTACAAGAAGAGTCGAATGTGCAACCGGTGGTACGTGTACCTGTTCTAGTCCGGAGATGCGACCGTGGGACGAAACAGGTCAATTGACACTCGCATCGCAGAAATGCCCCGTCACAGTCTGTGGAGATATACACGGCCAGTTTCACGACCTGATGGAGCTGTTCCGTATCGGAGGACCTAATCCAGACACGAATTACTTGTTCATGGGTAAGCCATCGGGCGTTGTTTCTGCGGCCGCGTCTCCCCTGACACCGTTATCTCCACTTCAGGTGATTATGTCGACCGTGGCTATTACTCCGTCGAGACGGTGACGCTCCTTGTTGCTCTCAAGATCCGCTACCCCCAGCGCATCACGATCCTTCGCGGTAATCATGAGTCCCGCCAGATCACACAGGTGTATGGCTTCTACGATGAATGCTTGCGTAAATACGGCAATGCCAATGTCTGGAAATATTTCACAGACCTCTTCGACTACCTTCCCCTCACTGCACTTATTGATAACCAGATTTTCTGCCTCCACGGAGGTCTCAGTCCTTCCATCGATACCCTTGATAACATCCGTTCTCTTGACCGCATCCAGGAAGTTCCCCATGAGGGGCCCATGTGCGATCTGCTCTGGAGTGATCCCGATGACAGATGCGGCTGGGGTATCTCTCCTCGTGGCGCAGGATACACGTTCGGGCAGGATATTTCGGAGGCATTCAACCACAATAACGGCTTGACTCTGGTTGCACGAGCACATCAATTGGTGATGGAGGGATATAACTGGTCCCAGGATAGAAATGTCGTCACGATCTTCTCAGGTATGTGCTTGCATTCTCGAAGTGTCCATGGGTTGCTTGCTGATTACTTCAGCTCCAAACTACTGCTACCGATGCGGCAACCAGGCTGCGATCATGGAGATCGACGAGCATCTTAAGTACACATTGTACGTCACATATCCACTGTCCTCTGCTTAGCCTGATTTTCGTTCAACATTTTCTGACCTCTTCTCTTTATGAACAGCTTACAATTTGACCCATGCCCAAGAGCTGGAGAACCCATGGTATCGAGGCGCACACCGGATTATTTCCTCTAAATAAATCCATAGACATAGTTTCTTGTTCTTCACGACGGTTTTGTTCCTCATTTTCCTCGCAGCCACAGCTTAA
Source organism: Thermoascus crustaceus (assembly GCF_041956765.1). Lineage (NCBI taxonomy): Eukaryota > Fungi > Ascomycota > Eurotiomycetes > Eurotiales > Thermoascaceae > Thermoascus > Thermoascus crustaceus. Next base: position 434,572 of record NW_027192528.1, on the reverse strand, counting down.
CTTTGACCCCTCACTTCCTGCAGTTGAGGTTGGCAAGCTGTTGGAAGAGAACGAATCATACAGAAGAGGCGACCTCACCTACCCTAATTTGTGCATGTTTCTATGCTTGTGACTTTTGTTGATACCATTCATGAAAAGAGATAACGGAAAAGGTTCTTTCAAACACTTCCAATACGGAAATTTGGTATCTATATGCTGTAGAGGAGATAGCTAAAAGAGCAAACAAGTTATCGGTGTCGACACCGTGTGTGACTAGACAGCTATCCAGAACATCTACCTTGAGTAGGATGTGTAGATAAGCCATAGGCTTGATAGACGTATATATAATACGGTTCTGCCCTATGGCTCCTCTTTCATCCCATTATATCAATGGCCCTCCACCACCACAGACCATCATGTCCCAGAGTGAATTTATCAAACAACTACGAATCTAGATATTTGTAGAACAATGCCTTTTATATCATCAAAGAGCCTTTAACAGAAATATCCCTACAATACTGTCTTCCAAATTCAGTCCTGGACAGTTCCTGCGTCAAAGTCACTAACCGCGTTTGTTTGGTCCGTGAACATCAAAAGTCTTAGGTTACCAAGAAAACTATTCACAGCATGCTAGCAACCTGTATGATAATGAATGTAGATCTATTTCTTCACAGGTCTAAGTCAGCACCTATCTAGATCTACATCCCTGCACTGGCTCCGGATCTAGATTTTTTTCCAGCCAGCCACCATTGTCTGATCTTGTGATTATACTATATCACAGGGTTACAAACTAAAAAGACAACGTAAACAAAGAAAAGAGCAGACAATCATCAAAGGAAGCGAATTTGTTATAAAATCTGGATATTGTCTTCTGTGAGGTGCTTATTCTTTTGCGTCAATTCATTGATATATATATTCATTTCTATTGTAATCAGACTAGATGGATACCTAGGACTAAATATTGAAGTTTCACTACATCTCATCTCAACCTTGTCATCATGCCCCATGCGACTATGGAGATTCTTTCTATAAATTTACTCCGTGGAAGGTGACTTCAGAAGCAGGCCTGGTTTGACGAGGGATATCAGCAACGAAGAAAGGAATTGCAGAGGTAAAAATCGGGGAAAATAAGAGAGTTCCATACCTCCATCGACATGGACCACCTGTCCGTTCACGTATGTTCCGGCACGGCTGGCGAGGTAGAGCAGGGCGCTGCCGATGTCGGTTTCCTTTCCGACGCGGCCTGTTTTCAAGATCGATCAGTTTCAAGACCTTTCACATATATACGTTTATTGACAATCCACGACCATGTGGTGAGACATACCAGCCGGGAAATGGAACCCCGCACCCTCCAGACGCGACTTCTGATTCTCATCCGACACTCCCGTCGTCATCTCCGTCGGGAACAGCCCCGGCGCGATACAATTCGCCCTGATCCTCAACGGCACAAAGGTATGCGCCCACTCCTTGGTCAGATGCAGGAACGCGGCCTTGCTGGACGAGTACGCGAACTGGCCCTGGGAATGCGTCTTGGTGATCCCGGCCGCGCTGGAGATGTTGATGATGGCGCTGGAGTGTCCCGGGATGGCCTGGCCGCCCTTGCGCAGTAAAGGGAGCAGCGCCGCGGTGAGGAAGTGGTGCGCGGCGACGTTGCCCGCGTAGGATTCGCGCCAGGCCTCGACGCCGTCGCGGACCATCCACTGGCCCACGGCGTGGGGGTCGGTGAAGTCGATCTGGGTCGATTCCTCCTTGGCTTTGAGTTCCGGGGAGACGCCGCTGTTGTTGACAAGGATGTTGATGCCCTTTTCTTCGCGCTTCTCGAGGTCCGCGGCGATAGCGCGGATGCTGGCTGTGTCGGAGATGTCACCTTGGATTCTGTATCATATTCATAAGAAGCCGTAATAGGTCAGCAATCCAATTATTCTGCATTGTATTCCAGAGAAGCTGGATGTACATATATACCACCCCCACCCCTGAAACATCAAAATCGCAAATGAAATGAAAAGAAGCAAGTAAACAAAAAAACACTCACGGGAAAATCTGCCCTTTCGACGAGTACCTCTCGGCCACTCTGTTCAGAACCTCCTGTCGTCTGCCGATAATGTAGACGCGGGCACCATTGGCGGCCAAGGTCTGCGTGGCCATGAGCCCGATGCCGCTGCCACCGCCGGTCACGACGGCAACGAAGCCCGAGACATCAAAGAGGTTCTGCGCTTGCAGTTCTTGTTCAGACATAGTGTGAGAGATATGTGAATTAAACGGTATATATGTAAATGTAAGGTATGTATATGCCTATATCAACCAGCGAAGGTGATAAAAAAAGGAAGTTCGTTCCAGATCGTGATCGCTTATCAGAAAAACAGCAGCTTGAGCGATCTGATCTCAAATTTATGACGTCCGGAAAAGAAACTTTTTCTCGATCCATTTCCTCGAGGCAAGCGGGCTGCGTAGGTACTTATACGGTGATTTTCCCAAGATCCTTTCCCGATGGACGGTGCTGCCAATAGAAAGGAGTGATCACATAGCAACATCAGTGACATCTTCCTGAAGTAATGGGTTGGTAGCAACCGGTTCAAAGCTCGTGATATGATTGTTCACCCAGAAGTGGATGTTGGATGTCGCCAGCTGTATATCCGAGCCAACGGGAACGAGAGGGGGTCATGTGATGGATCATCTCTTTCAGGATATGAGTCTGGCACTTGTCTTTGAACCTGGAATGCGGAGTTCGTTGCAGGTTAAGTCCTGAGACTTATGTGGATAATGTTCAGAAATCCGGTTGCAGCAAAGTCTACTGTGCATATGTCTGGCGGGGCTACAGCTCAAGTAGTTGTATACCTACCTAAGGTATGTAGGTAGAAAAGCATATCCCCGTCTTATATTGAATCTTGTTAGTCGAGGTTTCGAATAAGGCCATCAATACTGGGGCCTAAATAATAAACACGAACAGATTAACGGCGGATAAATGCGTCATCACGCTGGGAGTTTGCAAACAAGTACTTCGACATAAAGTACCTAGATACCTAGGTAGGTACCTACCTAACTTACTATCTAGACGACATACTCAACAGCACCTAAAACAGAACCCAGCTTCTACCTACATTTGCAAAACGCTTTATTATGTCAATTAGATGCCTTAATTTCCCTATTCGATTTAAATCCGCTACGGTGAACGTGGCCTCAATCGCATTCTGTGCAGCTTCTAGTCCGTCTCCTCGACCTTACGTAGCCGGTATGTAATCACAACAGTGGATGTGGCGAAGAAGAAAGAGAAGAGAAGGGGAACAAAAACAAAGTCAAGCACTACCACTTTTTTATTTTTATTTTCTTTTCCCAAACGATCGAGTGCATTATCTATATAGGTGGTGCTTGGCTGTGTGCTGTGGATTGACAATTAGCAGGTGTATGTATGTGCTGTACGTATCTATCAAGATCTTTCTCCATTAACTGTTGTGCAAGGTATAGTCTATTATTATGTATGGATGGCTTATCGGGACAAAAATAGAATATTCACAGACTCTACGTAGTACTTTACATAATTGCAGAAAAGCATCTCATCGAATTAGATATCATCATTTCATTTCATTTCATTTCCCTGATCGCGTTTACTCATACTGATATCGACACTAATTAAGATTAAAATCAATCAAAAACCTATGATACTGGCAGCCATACAAGGATTGCCATATGAAAAGGGGTTCTACATCTTAACCTTCTCCGGCACACCAATAGCCAGTATATCCACACCCTCCTCGATCTGTTTCTTATCCGGCATGTTCCTTCTCCGCATGAGCTCCGCGCACTTCGTCATGAGAGGATCCATACCCATCGTCGCAACCGCCACCGTCGTGTCCCCCTTGAAGTAGAACGCGGCGAACTTGGCGTTCTCAGGCTCGCCCCTGAGCACGAGCGAGTCCCAACCACCAGTGGTGGTGCCGCAGTAGCGGAGCTGCGCGCCCAGCGAGGACCAGAAGATGGGGATGAAGGCCTTGGGTTTCAGGGGCTGGTTCCTCGCGGGGGACAGGGAGTGCACGATCGTGCGGGCGACGCTGCGGCCGGCGTTCTGCGCGACGTTCCAGTGCTCGATGCGGATGGGGTTGCCCTTTTCAGGGTCTGCACCCGGGCCGTGGTAGGGGTATGTCGCGATGTCGCCGATAGCGAAGACGTCGCCGCCCAGGCCGGACACGGCGAAGGACTCGTCCGTCCTGAGGGAGCCATCCTTCTCGAGCTGGACGGCCGGATTGCCTTCTAGGAATCCGGTCGCGGGCTTAATACCCACGCCGAGAACGACCAGGTCTGCGGGGAGGACGGTGCCATCTTTGAGATGGACGGCGCCAACATTGCTTGGGTCGGAGCTGGATGGGGTTGCCTTCTCAACACCCGTCGCCAATTTGAACTTCACACCGGCCTTCTCCAGGTTTCTCTGGAAGATGCGGCCGACCTCCTCACCCATGATCCGTTCCAGGGGCGCCTTTTCTTGGCCAACGACTGTCACATCGTTTTCCTTGGACATAGCAACGGCCACTTCCATGCCGATGAATGAGCTGCCGATTACGACAACCTTCTTGTTCTTCTCACCCAGCGCTTTCAGGATTTCCTGTACATCTGTGATGAACCGGAGCAGGAAGATGTTACCCAGCTCCTTGAAGCCTTCCAGTGGAAGAGGACGGGGTATACCACCCGTTGCGAGGATGAGTTTGGTATAAGGGTAGGATTTTCCAGATTTCGTGGTGACTGTCTTGCCGCCGAAATCGACAGATGTCACCTCGTCATGGACCACATCGATGGAAGCAGCATCATACCACTCCTTAGACCGCCATTGGAGCTTCTCCGCATCCGGGATGAGGGCCTTGGACAGCTTTGTCCGGTCGAGGGGCAGGTTTGGCTCCCGTGTGATGATGGTTAGGGCTCCTTTATAGTTCAGTTCTCGCAGGGCCTGTATAGCTCCAAGCGTACCACTCCCACTGATAACCAGGGAAAAGACACGTCAGTAAGCAAACCCAAGCTGGTCTAGAAAAAGGGATTGGGCGGTTTACCCTCCAACAATAACCACCTTCTCCGGTGCGGAGACATTGCACTTCATGACCGGGTCACGCTGCCCGAACCGAATCGCGGACTCCTCGCCCTTTATGTATACCGAACCGTCTCTCTCATAAACATCAAACTTATTCAAGGCATTTGGCGCAGGAGCGTCCTCGACGTCTCCGGTTGGGATATTGAAGCACGCTGCAACACCGTCAGCTCTCTAATCTCATTTCATCAGAACAAAATAAAAGTGGTTGAAGGACGCACCTCCATGCCACGGACACGTCAACCTCCCATCAGGAGAGACAACACCCAGCTTCAACGGCGCGCCATAGTGCGTACACCTCGGGCTGAGGCAATGCACCTGGCCCCCAACTCTGAGGACGAGGACTTTTCCGCCCTCAATGCCTTCGACCTCGGACTCAACCTTGTCGAAATCATGGATGCTGGACAGGGATGGGATATCCTTGAGCCTGTATTCCTGTGCCATCTTGACGGATGTGATTGATAGCGCTGCGGGGGAAGTGGATGAGAAGGGACGGGAGGAGAGTTTCCAATAATCAATTGACGGTCTTCCAAGGTAAGACCGAAATGGCGTATGGCTTATAAATAATCCAGGACTGGATAGGTTCTGCTTGGGAGTAAAAGAGGGATGGGGACAGCAGGAGCAGGAGCAGAAACGGGACAAGCGACAAGAACAGCGACAGAGAGATTTGGAGGACTGGGATCCGTAATCACGACAGCAGCTGCGCTGCCGCGGCCTATAGAGAGAAATGGAGATGAGACGATCGGTTGCTCTTGGACAGGCGCGGACCAGGGACGAGCGGGGGAGGGGCTGCTGCATATGGGGATACCAAGTAGGGGATGATGCAGCGCAGAGGGATGAAGAGATGGGTAAATGGATTCGCCAGAACCCGCGCTAGAAAAGACAGGGAAATCTGAAGTCCAGCTACTTCGAGACAGCCCCGGCCAGCGGGCGGTTTATATCTCGACGCATCGCGCGTCTTCCCTGTTGTCTCCATCTCCATGTCGGTGACGTCGCCGTGACCGAGCTTATCGTCGCGCCGCCCAATCATGGCGGACCTATTGTTAACCATGAACCCTAAGCCCTGACTGCCATATACGTCCTGATACAAGGAGTATGAAAAAGCATACTTAAACAATCATAGATTATACATGCATTGGTATTCGAAGTTCTCGTAATAAGACTGGCACATGATACAACATACCTGAGAAAACCGCACTCCATGAATCAATCACAGATAAACACCTAGGTATTATATACACTAAAGATGCGGTATATCCAGACCCAGCAGCACTGCCCACGTACAATCGAAATCCCCTAGTTTTGCAGTCCACTGTCCCGTTGCCTCCTTCTCCTCGCTCGCGGAGTGCTGATGCTGCTCGAGTCGAATAAACTTCCACCGGCTGACCGCCTAGTCCTCAGCCTTGTCGCTCGCATGTTCTTTTGAACCCACCCCGGTCCTCGGGGAAGGCCCTGAGACCTTTCGAAATCCTCATCACTGCCGCCCGGGGATTGCGGGGGGCTCGAGAGTGTCAGGTCGACAATTTCAGAAGCCTGCGAGGGGCCGGGATTGAAGTCCGGCTGTCTGTCTTGGACTAATTGTGAGTCAACGCCCGACGTATCGTCAGCGATCTCTTTCGAAGACGAACGCAATGGCACTTGAGAAGAGGGGTGAACTGGTGAAGACAGGGCTTTTCGTTTACGCTCCGGGGGCGGTGAACTCGACTTAGTTGCGGTCCGTGGTGGAGCTGTGGAGGTGAACAGTGCCTCAAATGGCGGAAGCTCGAACTGAGCCTCCTTGCCATTCTCTTTTTCTTGGGACTCTTCCTTCTGCCTTCCGCGGCGTTCCTCGTAGGCCTTGTCAACTTCATAGAATGGATTCGGGACAGTGGAGCTATCCTGGCTATCTAAGCCCTCAGTCTGCGGAATCGTCGACAGGAGTGGATCCGACCCAGCCTGGCCAGGCGGAGGAGAACCGCACCTTGGCTCCGGAAGGTAACCATCATCATCACCAGCATTACCATCACCATCGTCTGGTTTCTCACAGTTGTCGCCATCTGTGTTCTGCGGAGCATCATCGGACATATGGGGCAGCATCGGGTACTTGGGATTTGACTTGGAGTTGGGAGTAGCGCCGTTCGACTTCGGGCTGGGCGACTTTATTGATTTTGGAGATTGGTTTGATTGATCATCCGCCTCTCCATCTGCTTCTGGGCGTGGCGACTGTTTGGGCGTGGAGTTACGAGATCCAGACGCATTGTTGCCGTGTAGGACAGATCCTACACTCGGGGGGCTAGACGGGAATCCTACGAAGGTTGGTGACCGAACAACAGAGTCGTCCTGGTCATCGTCATCGTCCAGCGAACTGCCGCGGCCATTCCTGATGTCTTCAAGCAACTTTTTGGTCGTGAGTAATTCCGGATCCGGCCCGAGGATGTCAGAGTCGATGTCCGACCTGAAACCAGCGTCTTGAAGCAGCTGCGAGATTTCTTTACGGAGCTGGGAGGATTTGAGATGGAATTCGGGATCGACAGGCACGACTTTCATTTCTACCGACAGCGCTTCGTTCTCGTCTTGAACATCATCCTCTCTACCGGGACTTTTAAAGAGTAAGCTGAGAACAGGGTGAACTCTGAAGAGAAAGGAAATCAATTTACCGACAGGGTGCCGTTCTGCGCATCCCCCTCATGTCGTGCCGGTTCAGTGTGTGCCGCAGCTTGAAGGAGTTTCGGTTCGATGAGCTCTCCAAAGGACAGTTCGCGGAAGCCATCGTCTTCTACTATTTCATCTTCATAACCAGGCATCTCAAACCCACTGTACTGACGAGGCCCCTCCTCCATTGCCTCTGCTTCTTTCCGCTGCTCTCTATCGCGCTTCGCCAGCCGTATCTTGATCGTGCCGTTCTCCAGCACGTCATCCACCTGCGCTACTCGATAATCGGATACCCTTGGTTGCCAGTTCGTAGCTTTGGACATGTCCAGCTGCTTGAAAGCAATAATAGTACCGCCCCTTGCCTCACTTTCAACGAGATCTGGAATAGAAGTCAAGTTCTCCGGGATAGGGGGAAGATCATCCAGAGGTTTGCCCTGTTTAGTTTCAGAAAGCCCATTGACATCCTGCATCTCTTGGTCCGGAACAGTGCCATTAATCTCCCCATTGGTCTGCTCTTCATCGTAGCTAAGACCATTCGAGTAGCCATTCGTGTTGTACTCATATTCTTCCTCTCCTTCGACGTCGACAGGTCTTTGTTTCCTCTTCCTTCCCTTTTTCTTTCCCCAACCTTTGCGCTGGCGTATTATCTCGTGGGCTTCAATGTCCCAACGCTGCTCGAAAGGGAAGGGTGGTGCAGTTAATTCAATGTCATCGTAAACACACTCCGTAGCCTTGATTGTCAGCTTATCCTGCCAGTTCTCTTCCGAGTCGCTCTCTGGCTCTTCGACGCGCTCTTTGTTTAATTCCCTCTGCGAATGGAATGGGGTAATTTTGCCCGCAAGCTTCTCCCGTGTGGCCTCCTCATCTTCCTTTGTCTTTGGGGCCCTCACCCCAAGCGATCCGAAAAGTAGTCGCTTAGAGCTCGCCACATCCAGCGTAGGTCTCCTCGATGGCTCGGTTACAGCCTCAGCCTCGCCGACATTATTCTCTGTTGACACCTCCATAGCTTGATCCTCAGCGGGGGCGACATTCTCTTTCTCCAAGTACCCGTCAACATCAACACCGCCGGACGCAAGATCACGCAGCAGCTTCTGCCTCTTCGCCTCAAATTCCAATTGTTCGTTGGTTGGAGGTTTCTCTTCGGCTGCAATTTTCGTCTCAGACAGTTGTCTCGAAACTTTGTTGGATTCTTCATACGCTCGTAACGCGGCAAAGTCGGCATTCGGAGGTAGCAGGCCAAGCTCCTTCAGTTTAGCCAATCGCCTCCGCATTTTATTCCGGCGGTTGCTCTTCTTGGTTCTTTCGGATCCATATCCTGGCGGATTCATCCTGGGCCTGGGCTTTTCGACTTCAGCAACTTGGGCTTTTCCTGGGACCTTAGCAACCGCTTCATCCTCTTCTTCGGAAGTCGATTCTTCCTCCTCCGATTCAGAGGTGGTCTCCTCTTCCGATTCAGAAGTGGACTCTTCCACCTCCGACTCAGAAGTTGTGTCTTCTTCTGAGGATGATTCGTCAGTGGAACTCACTGAAGAGGCGGTAGTGGTAGTAGTGCTAGTTTCAGTCTCGTCACTCGATTCAATTTCCTCCGAAGTTGACTCGGCTTCACTCTCAGAAGATACTGAAGAACTTGATACTTCATCTTTCCTTCCTTTCTGGAATCTAACGTTCTTCGTCTTCGGGGATGGCTTGGTCACAGTAACATTCTCAGTGTGACGATGAGAGACTGAAGACGATGACCGAGCCGCAGGGCTTTCATCTGGTACCGCCCGCCTGCGAGTTCTATCCCTCAAGCGGGGCCCACGTTCTGTAGTCTTAGTTGGAGTCTCACGGGCCGCTTCTGCTTGTGGGGCTTCTGATTCCTTCAAATCCTCCTGTAACCCCTTAAGCTCTTCAGTCAAATCCACGTCTTCTTCAAATTCGGAATCCGCATCACTTTCCGAGTGTTGTACATCCTCGATGGCGTCATGGCCATGTCTAGTAACAGACTCCTCGTCGGAATCGACATAATCATCCCGGAAAAGCGCGAGTTCATTCCCAGCTGCCTCAGGAGCACCCCAATCTGCGTCCTCTTCTCCCTTATCCAGATCAGCCCTCCAACCAGGGTGTGAGATACGTCGCCGTTTCCTAGGCGGAATCTTGACCGCGGGCCTCGAAGGGAATGGCCGCTTCAGATACGGCCTTCCGAACGGAACCCCATCAATCAGGTGTCGTCCATCTGCAGAAATCTGGAGGCGACCGGAGATTCTTCTCGCTCTGAGATCTGAAGTCTGTAGTGCCCGGATGCTAAAAGAAAGAAACAATCGTGTTAATAAAAAAGCAAGAAAGCAAAAGGCATAGGGCATAGAGAATCAAACTTACACCACCTCATCCCCATCCCTCAGCAATCCCTCAACCTCCATAAAATGCAGGCATTCGAACCCACCGACTTCAACGACATAATCCTCAAGCCCCCACTGCCCGCCAGACTGATCATTCCTCCCACCGGGATGACGGTGCGTCTCCAACGGCACAACCTCATTCACATCCTCCAGTAGCTGCGCAATCGTGTACCCGCCGCTAGAGAACGCCGCGTTCGGGGTGCGCGTCGAAGTGATCGTCGACGAAGAGGCGGGGAGTCCTGCCGCACTGGGTCCTGCAAAGGACAGCGGGGACGTCGTCCAGAGGATGCGCGTGACAGGGAGACCGTGACGCTGGATGATGAGATGAAGGCGCATGGTGAGAAATTATCCTTGCCTCTTTCTTGTTTCCCAGTAACCTGTCAATTCGATCTGCTTTTTCCGCCAGCTTTGCAAAATGGCACTTGACAGTTGGGCAAAGCAGTTCACGCGTAACAGGTATTCTTGATGCTCTGCCAGCAAGGAAACCGCAACGGAGTTAAAAGAGTGAGGCAACGGTGAAGAGAAGTAGACGCGGCTCTGACGGCCTAATGGTAAGATGTAAGGTTATAGAGATCCCATAGTACCAGTTGGGATCATGAGGACACGAGGAATGCCACTGTGTTCGGGCATGGAAGTGCACAATCGAAGAACTGTCTAATGAGTGAAGGCGCGTAACAGCTTTTCACGTGGCCTATGGGGAGCTCTGTTCCGGGCCCGCCACTAGGCCCCTCTCAGCTGTGCCCGATAGCAACGGGTTCTGACTGATAACGGCCGGCATTACATCATACCTGCTGGTTTTAATTTTGAAGAAATTCAAGAACAGAGGCAACAGAGTGACTTAGAAACGATGAGACAATTGAATTTAGCTCTCTTAACAATGGATTGAATAGCGGTGAGAAGGATAAGCGACTTTCGAAATTTTACTAGCTAGATATTAAATATTTTATATTCCCACCTCTTCGAGAATTGATAGTCTTGTCGCATTCTATTGTCTGAATCCGATTTCCAAATAGCTTCCGAATAAGTTCAGGTATCTCACTTCACGGCGGAAATGATCTCAATGCCTAATTTCTGCCTATGTGGCCGTGCCTCTCGAAGCATTCTATCGTTTCTCTCCGCATTCTCCGAAGACACGGACCAATGGGCAGCGAAGAACCTAGAAGACTGGCGGGCCAACTTTGGAGATGGGTCAGACGCTGAGAAATGTCTTCGCTTTCATAGGGACGTTTTGGAATCGTTGAAGATGCTCTCTACTGAGACTGAGACCGACACGTCCAATCATCATAAACAGCAACAGGTAGCCTCATCAATCGCTGCTGCGGTCGAGGCACAAAAGGCTAATCCGGAGGGGGATCACTGCAACAATGCTCGCAGGCTGTCCTTTTCGAAGCCGCCACAAGTTCTTCTTCTCCCTGGATCTGGGCGATCTGGCCAACGTTATCCTTTTGTTCATGCAGCAGCAGCAAAGTAAAAGTAACAACACCGGCCTAGCGCAGAAGTTTCGACATGACTTGGCATCAAACGTACGGGAGAGATGGAATGGTAAGTTACCTAGTTATGGATCGGGCTATGGCGTTAGGGATTTTATATCTCACTGTCTTTCTTTCTTTGGCTAGGACCAGATATACCAAGTGATGAAGATGAAAGAGACAAGCGTATCCAAAAGTGGTTCGATTTGAACGCCCTCGCCGCACATCTTACTCGCCTGAACGCATGCTCTCTCGAAGGATATGCGTTGCGGACTTTTGATAGGGTATTCCCTCAGAATACCAGTACAATACAGGGTCATAGTGTTGAACTAGATTATCACGTTCCGGCTGCCGCGGCTTGGATGCGGACTTTGGGAAGGGAGATCTATCTGTGGTCAAGTAGTACTGAAAGCGCAGCGTCAGCGTCAGCGTCAGCATCAGACGGTTCATCAGAAAAGGCACTCTTTGATCGAGACAAGTGGAATATATGGCGGCACAGCTTCGAGCGCTGTTGGAGATTGGAAGGTCTGAAGTCGGAGACGAAGATGGCAGCAGAGTCGGCGTGGCGCCAAATGAACCTCGGGAGCAAGTCATAGACACGGCACAAACACAACCAGTGCGATACCTGCTGCAATTCGATCTGATATTCCCAGCAATCATGATGCATATGGTGTGGCACAGTTCGAGATCGGTACCATCAATTTGCAATGTGCTATGGAATTCCATTGAAGATTCCTTGTAAGTGCACATACAGATTTTGCCGGGACTGTCACACTAATACACACTGCTAGACCTATGGAATTCACAGACTTCTTATATATTACGACCACAGACGATTTCTAGGTGATTCCCACAGGCAGTCAAGCTACCAACTACTTAATTGAATCCCATCCATGGACAGTAGGAAGGTAACTGTTATCTAATATACAGTACTACCTGTACCAATATCTAAAGTGCCAAGGTGTCCAATACTCCACGGTAGTAACAGCGACTTCCAGCAGGTCTCAACACTGCAGGCCTTGAGTGTTATCTCATACACAAGAAACCCATTAAAAATTGAGAAGAATGTAGCGAAGAGCCAACCTTTTGCCAATAACACCAAAAATGCAATTCCCTGATGAAAATTCGAAAAGCAGAGTGGCACGCCTAGGTCATAACACGTAATTACGTCCTCTATTAAACAATACAATCACTGAGGGGAATTAGAAGATTGCTTCGAGTTAGAACTTCTCGGTACGGGCTTCCGGTTCGGCACACCCAGATTGAAGGTGCGGATATCTGTCCTGGATTGTCTCCGCTGAGTAGGTTGTTCCGGCGTCTGTAGTTGTTCCTGCGGTATAGCTTGATACTGAGGAGGTTCTTCATCTGGTTTATGCTCCGCTTTATGGTCTGCTGGTGGCAGATGCGCTTCGCCCTGCTGCGGGGGCGGAGCCATAGACGCAGATCCGGGACGCGAGTCGGAGGGTGTAGAAGGAGTAAATAGATCGAACGACTCTGTCGAGTGATTTGACGGGCCACTATCGGGAAATAGTCTCTCGTCATCCTTTCCCGAGCCGACTGGAGTTTTTACATCAGCCCCAGATGTTCTACGATTGGCAGAGGCATCCGGTGGGTTATACTCGCGGCGTGGACCGTCTACTGGACCGAGCTCCTCCGCCATAGCGTCTTCATAACTTGGAGGTGCGTCGTCGTAGACTTCACCAGTATAAACAGGAGCCGGAGCAACTGTAGGCCTTGGAGGCTTTGGAGGAGGTTGACTAGGACTGGGTGGCTCCTCTGGTTGGGCGTATTGGGTCTCTGGCACGGACACACCCATGGCATCCAAGAGAGCCTGGGGTGGAGCGATTCCAGAGTAAACCTTCACTCCCAGTCTCAGGGGTAGTATAAGAAGTTCGGGCTGTTAATATCAGCGTAAGCCCGATTGAACGATATGGAGGATATTTCATAGGGTTTCTATGGTGGTGGGTATGTGTCCCGCGCGTACCTTGATTGCTCCAGGGGTTCCATGCGCCAAGCCAACCCGTATTTCCAGTTCGTAAGTACGTGCGATATTGCAGGTCTCAAAAGACGGTGCTACGGTGTTCGGAAGAGGTATTCGGTTCCACATCGTAGGGTCTACTTTCCACTCCTTTCCCACAGGATCGTCCGCTCTTCCAATGGGCATGTTCATATTGCTGTGACTCAATATCACCCAACTACCGCTTTCCTTCCTGTTAAGATCGTGAGCACGTATATGGGTATAAGCGATCAATTCAATCTGCAGCGACTGCAAGAAAATCGTTTCTGAACTTGGAGTGAGCTTTTGAACTAATATGCGAAGCGGCAATGGCTCATTGCAGGTTAGGATCGGAGGATTTGGTAGTCTTGCATCCACGGAGAGACGAGGCGGTTCGGGGCCTGTGTCGATAATAGAAGACGTAGAGATCTTGCGAAATAGGCTTCTCTTTGGCGATCCACCAAGATGTTTAGCAAATTGCTGCTGACGCCTTGCATAAGTCTCTTCGTTTGGATTACCGGTCCTCGGGGGCTCAATGGGAAGGAATGTCAGGTCGGCGAACTAGAAAACAGAATGTTAGATCCACCAGACACAGAAAACCGTGCAATGTAGGGCAAGTGATCTGTATAACTGAAGCCGGACTGTCTCTTCACAATTCTGGGAAGACCGTGAAATGTGTGCCTTGTGTTTATGGATGTACGTACCGCTCGGATATTCTCTTTGTAGAACTGCGGCCGAATAATAGTCGCTTTGACGAAGTACCTGATCTCTGCTACTCCTGGAAAGCTACTGAATGATGGAGGAAGGGACTTCTTCACGTGCCGGTCGGTGTCGCGAGCTACCTCGAGTTTCAACCCAGTCACGTTTAGATTGGTGAACATGGTATTGTGGTTGCTGCATGAATTATTGAAGGGGAACTTGAGCGGCACTAATCAGAACTTGTTTATAATCGTGTCACTTGAATGCGGAGCTTATTTACCTTGAATCTGAACGGGTACTCGTAAGTCCCTGCAGCGAGAGTGTAGACCGCATTGGATCCAGGCTGGAAGATCTCTGGGGTGGGAAAGACGGTATCGACTTTATACAGTAACTGTAGGGCCGGTCAATTCGTGAAACAAGCTTTGAAAACTCAATTCATTGTCATAGATATTCTCTGAGAACTCACCTTATGGACCTCAAGCTCCGTTTTCTTCTTGTCTGCCCTATCACTATGGGGATACCGCGGGCCCGCCAGGCGTGTACGACTCTCACCCTCCAACTTCACCTGGATTCCACTGATTGGGGTATCGGAGAGCAGTTGGACGATGACCTTCCCTGTGATGAAATCGAGATTGGTGAAATGGGCGTGTGGCCTGTCGAGATGGATCCTTGCTGTCGTCATGTCGATCAGCCCCAGACGCAGGCTACAAGCTACCTAGGTACCAGATCCGGCCCGCCGTGGCCCCTCCGCGGCATGCGCTTCTGAGATCGCGGGGAAGTGTCAAGGGTGTGTGAACGGCCTGAAGAACAACTCTCGACGATCTCTTGTGAGAGGCGAACGTTGGTGGTGCACAAAAGCTTGTTGAGAGGAAAATCGCGGAAGGGCATGAGGAAGATGACGTTTTTCCGGTCGAAAGAACGGCCTGGAGCGTCTGGAGTCGGAGGAAAGCGACAGGACGCTCTGCGGGGCTCGATGCGGCCGCGGCCTATGAACTCCTGCTCGGCTGGCCGAACCTTATGGGGACTCCGGGAGTTCGAACATACACGATCCGTAATTCCATGGCCTCCTATATCGTCCCTTTATAACAGCATGATCTCCCTTGTTACGCGCCAGGATTAACTGCTGACCCCCTGCTTTTAATAACCGCTTTCATGTAGGTGCTGTGTGTATGTACTTGCCAACACAGCCCTCTTCCGCGCGTCATCCGTCGTTCCTGTAGGCAACACTGAAACCGACTATGGCTTTTGGCTAGGCTGCTGGCGTGGGCATCTTAAAGGTCCAATTCTATTCTCGAGATTATTCAGCTAGATCTACTGGGTATCTAATCAAAAACGCCCCGTACTACCAAGACATCGGTACAGCCGGATGAGGACGGCCCTGGCCATTTTCTAAAGCTGCTCAGAGACCCTCCTTCGCAAGCATGTCTGAGACCCAATTATACATAAGCAAGGCCAGTAAACTCAAAAATATCTGGTGTATAGGATGACTCTTACCGGCAATATCAAGATAGAATGCAATGGCATTGAACCTGCGGCAGAAAATCGTATCAGCAAGCGTAATGAATCATCAGTGAGAGATCCGTGGAAGGGGACAAGTACGGACTTTCTCTTCTTTCCCGTAATCTCAGAAACCAGCCACTTGAGCCTGTTACTCCAGTTGATCAGGTCCAAGTGGCTCACACCTATAAGCGTGCCCTTGTAGCTGTTCTCTCCGCCCCATTTGCTACTAGCAACACTTACCAGCCCATCGTTCGGGCCTTCCTTCTCTTCAAGAATGCGATGGGGTTGGTGGAATACAGACCAAAAGCTTGGCTGAAAGGCAGCGCCGTATGAGAAATATCTACGCATGTCTCAGCCTTGCTATCATGTCTTCTTGGCCGGCAGAACGTAAACCAACCGGACATCTTCAACATCGGGCGTATTGGGGTTAAATTCCTCTTCCATATACTTGCATGTGAGCTGGTTGAATGCTCCAGTATTAATGTTCAACCGGTCGAAGGCATAATAGATCTGAGGCAGACGGTCGGCTACAAGATACTCATAAGCCTCTACTGGACTATAGAAATCCTGGTGTTAGGAATGGACGAACCGCCAATTTGATCGAACACATAGTCTGCCACCGAGGAACCTGCGTCGATTAGTCATTTTCTTTTGCAGTCGTTCTGCCTCGCGAAGGCTGCCAACCTCTATGTGGAGTCGCAATTGTAGTCAAGGACAGCACCTTGAACCCTGTTGGTCTTAGTCTGCTAATCATATAGCGAGAATCAAGCCCTCTGGCAGCTTGTCAGTGTTCCGACAGTAGAAATGGAATCTGCGACATGCCTCACCCCTAAGAACCCCAGTAAGTACATGCTCTTTAGTTCGGAAATCGTGGCTCAGCTATCCTACCATGCTATGGCTTTTGCAGATGTCAGACCAAGCACTCCTTCAGTTTCCGTAAAAAGATACAAAGAAAGGGGCTTACGCAATTATGTTTACATTCCTCCCCCGAGTGCCAATTGAAATATTCCTCGCGAGCTCTTCAGCGCGCTCTTCGATCGATCCGCACGGAGGCACTGTGGCGGTGATAACTTCCACCCCCTTCATCGAAAACGCTTCCTTGATACCGCGCCAATATTGGACCCCAGGGAGAAGCGGGCCTGCCAGGCGGAGCTCGTCGAAACCTAGTAAGCCATGCGCAAGCACAATAGGATGCTTCGGGGTCTCTAAATCGAAAAGAAAGCAATTAGCGCAATTTCCCCAGGATTTGCCTAAGGAAAGGACTCACTGACCATAATGCTCCCGAATAAAGGCATATTCATCCTCTATCAACTTCCCGAAGTCTTCCAAGCGCGGGTCATGCGTGTTCGCGCGATCTTGCGCACTGCGCGCATGAGAGCTGAAGCTCCGCGAGGTGGGATGGCAGTGCAAACATGACTCGCGAAGAGGACCGTAGACGAGTTTCACTGATCGCATAGAATTAATACCGTAAATAGCATATCGCATTTTCTTGCCTGGCCAGTGTGTTATCGCTGGCCAATTGTGCTGAGGATTCTTGGTACCATGGTTGGAGGAGACGCGCCTTTTAAATATCGCAATATGCTCGGTGACGCAAGACCGGCCGGACCGCAGCCCCTTACTATCGGCCAGCCGTTGCATAAACGGCTACCTGCGCAGAACAACAGATTCTCGACCAGGCTAGAAAAGATCGTACATCTAGAACAATTACTGTAATCATACTATGTATTTTGGAAAAAGGTGGAGCAGAAGTGCAGGTGATGAGGCTTCATTGCTCGAAAAGCCTAGTATTTAGCTCTAAACATAAAGCACTGAATTGCGATATTGACAAGCAATACAAGCGCTGCTTATTCCCAAAAAGATATCATGCGGAACAGTGAGCCATGGCCTCGTTCATAATCCCTAGCTATGCGAAACCAGCATCTCTAGCCTTCCTTCCCGTCTATGCCTTGCCCGCGATCTTCTCCGGCACTTCGGGCTTGACGTTCACTGCAGCATTGATCAGATCGTTAACAACCTTGTCGCCCGAGTTCTTTCCGGCCTCCTTGATCTCCTGCAGCTTCGCCTCGGCTTCCTTGTTTGCCTCTTCCTCAGCTTTCTTGTTGCCGCTCGAGTGCTATCGCAGATCAGCGTCGTCAGTCCTCTTGATGCTACCAAATGCGCCGTGCATGATGCCTGAGACGGGAAAGGCATAATTTGGGCATTATTTGGCGAGAACTGCTCACCTCAGCCTCGAACTTCTTGAACTCCTCTTCCTTCTGTCTTCTATATTCCTCGATTTCCTTCTGCGCCTCTGTTCTGGCGTCCTTTACACGCTTGGTACGGTCTGTAGTTATCAATACTTAGAACCCATCTTGCACAGACGTTCGGTTATCGATAGGGAGGATTCGGGGCTATAATACATTCTCTGGCTAGATGTAGGCGTCAGTTTATAGTACGACCACAAGAGCGGTGTCATGAACTAACCTTGCTGGACGATCTTCTGGGCTTCTCTTTCAGCCTGGCAGCAATACGATCAGCTCTCGAGCGTAGGAAGAGTGTCGGGCACACGGAGTATGGCCTACATCCAGCAGGGTCTGGATGCCTGCAGAGTTCTGGGCAGACTGCATGCGACCGTCAGCATTTCGGCTTAGTTTTCTCTGGCGTAGTAGGATTATATACCATCTTGATAACCGATCTCTATGAAGACACAGAGAGATCGATCTGGAGGGGACTTATTGGGGTAAACAGACAGAAGATCGAGCTCGGTCGCGATGCGCCAGCTTGACACTACTCCGGGGACGATCGAGCCAAGGAGCTGCCCACCCCCCCGTCCCGTCACGGGATTCTGCCACTTCCGACCGCCCATGGTCGATATCGAAGTAATGTTCCGCCGACGAGTTTCCGCGCTTCGGGATTTGGAAAATATTCTAGCTGGCTTCTCTCGCTCTTTAAATTCACCCGACCATATCCACTCGTTTGTGGTGAAGACAATTGGGTGCAGGAATATGTCGCGGGCCTCAAAATTCACATTGGCGGCCACCTCGCTCGCCACGGTGGGCATCGTCTACTTCGTGCACTGGGCGCAGGAAGCGGATAGAGCTGTAAGTTCCCCCATTGTGGCTTCTAACTTTCATGATATATTGCGTTAGCCCCCTGATTTCATTCGTGCTACTCATTAATGATTTCTCCAGGCATTGCACGCCGGTGTTGAGCGCGACGAAGAGCGGCAGCGCATCAAGCGGGAACGACAAGCGGAGTTTGAGATGCAGAGGAGACTCGAAGAAGAATACAGAAAGATTCAAACTGTATCTGATAATGGTAACGGCGGAAGTGTACAAGGAGACAAAAACACTGGATGAGGGACATGATCATGATCATGCTCGTTCGAAGCTGGGGCTCTTGCCGTGGCTTGACGCTTGGAACGTTAACGAGTTGTCTTGATTACGTTGTGTTACTATTAAAATTTTGATGGACTGTTCCCTTCTGTGTTCAAATGGTAAAGATGTTTTCTCTCAAGGCGCAGTCGGAGAATTTTACTAACAATCTACCAGTGTAAATACTCCTACTATAAACGCGACGGGCAATCCTCCAAGTCCGTTAGGTCTTTCATGACATTGGGAGGCTTTCTATATACCAAATATCCTCACAAGAAGCATTGTACAATACATTGATGAAATCTTCTCTCTACCTTTCAGGGTCAATCAGACGATGTCCATTCATCAGAAATTAGAAAGGATCAGTCGCACGACATTGTGCTATCCTCTGCTTTCGGTGCGGTGAAGCTGCGGCTTGCTTCGTGTCCTGCTGTTTCTATAGAGTCACGCGGAACTTTTCAGTGTAACTTAGCTGGTCGCTTTGGGTACGACGATGATGCAATGACAATATTAACAAGAGTTCGGGGAAAGTTCCGACCCGCAAGCGCAGATTCTATCGCAACTAACATTAGTTTCACGATAATGACTCGTCCCGATTCTACCAGGAACAGTTGCGTCTTGAAGACCCAGTCGAACAGATTTGGGACCTGATGGCGAAGAATGGACAGTTACCTGGCATGCCCATTATGACATTATATCTTCTACATGATAGCTCTACGAGATATATCGCAGCTGTTAAGGATTATCAGGTATAATCGGAGGCTTTTTGCCCTTCCGCTGATCGTGACCTGTCTATATAGGTCCTAGGTATACTGCAGGTACAGCACAATCCAGCGACACACGCAGATTCAGGACGAGGTACGGAGTTCGCCGTATATAGCCTGCGTCCCAAGTACGGTGCAAGCCGAGGAGACGTCGAGGTCGCGGATATCATCGGAGGCCGGTAGAATTCCGGCCTCTGGAGCCAAGATGATAATTCGGGATCAGTCGGCGGTGAGGTGGAATCATAACTGTCCAATCAGAATGTCGCCGGGTTTAGTTTACGAGATCTCGAAGTACGAAGACGCAGTAAACAACGAGACTTTCCTGGTGTCTTTGACCTACTAAAGCTCTCCAAGCCAATAAACGGACCTGAACAACTCTGGAGATGTCTTTGAAAGTTGATAAGAGTCCTACATAGGAAGGGAGGACAGTTATCGCAGGCCGGCCTCGTTTGGGTTTAGCTTGTGCCCGTGACCATCTCTTGCCCTCCATCTCGACGACTCCAATGTACATAATAGAGAGCAGAGAGCTCTCTATTCTGTCTCGTGAATCATAAAATTGCTCGAGATTATTGTGGAATGTCTAAAATACCGAGCCTATGATGTGACGACAGCTTATGCAACCGTGGCGCTCAGATCCACCTGATCCCATTATCCTTTTCGTAATGGCGTCCTTGAGGCCGGAATTTATACCGGCCTCGTGCAATATATAAGCTTGGGTTCTGACAGGCCAAATCTCCTCTTTCCTTATCTAATCTCTTGACCTCTGCGGTGAATCATAGATCTGCTCTTTCCTAAGATTGCTTGTCTTTGCCGTCTGTGCTCCTCCTTCTGGTCACTTGACCAAGGTTATTGCCTTTGTCTCCTTATCTTGATCAACTATAGTGCCATCTTCCAAGCTATTAGATACTTACCTGTCTTTTTCTACAATCGTTTGGCAACATGACCGAAGTCGAGACATGCCCGTCCTCTACTTTGAAGCTTTTCCCACATATCAATGATACCCCTTCTACCCTGCCGTCATCCTTAGATCCATTCACCATCACTACGTCCACTGGCTTCCTCCCTCTTGCCACATCACCAATAATCCTGCCGGAGGTCTTCAGACCTCTCACGTCTCTCCTCAACCGCCTCCCCGTTGTCAAGGAAGACGGCTCTGCAGGCTTGCTGGCCAAATACGAACTGGGTCCCGCTGTCCTGGCAGAGCTTCCTGACCTAACGGCGGAGATCGACAAGCTTGTTTCAGCTGACGGAAAGCCCGATCTGTTTACCATCACCGCTGTGTTTAGGGACTATGCCTTCCTGGCCTCTGCGTACCTGCTCGAGCCATGCTGGGAGAACTGGTGCAAGAACCCGGAAGGGGGTTATGGACTGGGAAGAGACATGCTTCCCAAATCGATAGCTGGTCCGATGTATCGCTGTGCTCAGATGTATGTTGTCCCAGATCCACGTACGCTATTCTCACTTTTTCTTAGTGCTTATTGACCCATCTATAGACTCGATATCCCACCCTTCATGTCCTATGCCGCCGCATACTGTCTGTTCAACTACACCCTTGACAAACCTTCGGAAGGGCTGAAATACTCAAACCTCCGTCTCGTCCGCGCCTTTGAGCGTGGACTGGATCACAAGAGCTCTGAAGCAGGCTTTGTGTTGACGCACGTTGACATGGTTAAGGAATCGCCTGCTCTGATTAGTGGCGCTGTCAAGGTCCTCGACACTATTGAGCAGGGTGGTCCTAGGATTGAAGTCAACGATGGCTTCCGGGAGATATTGAAGGCTATGGAGAAGATTGAAGAGTGTATGGAAGGTAAGATACTGGCTATTCTACCATTCATCCAGAGTTAAATGTTTATGCTTATTCTAACTTCCTGATGAAGACATGTGGAGCAACTCAAAGCCTTCGGAGTACCTAGCATTCCGTGTTTTCATCTTTGGCATTACCTCCCAGTCCATGTTCCCCAATGGGGTCGTATACGAAGGCATCAACGACAACAAACCGATGTACTTCCGTGGAGAGAGCGGTGCAAACGACAGCATTGTATGTTTCTCCATTCAGCTACTTCAGTCCCACCATCATATACCTGCTCACTAAATCTTATCACTACATATAGATCCCACTGCTGGACCACCTCCTCCAAATCCCCATGCCCTCCACTCCACTGACCAAGATCCTCCACGAGTTCCGCGCCTACCGCCCTCGCCCACACCGGGAATTCCTGGCCTACGTCGCCTCCAAGGCCGAAGAGCTTGGTGTCCGCAACTTTGCTGTCCAGGACGAAGAGACAGCCGTTTTGTACCTAAAGGTCCTGGACCACGTTCGCAGCTTCCGATGGCGGCACTGGCTATTTGCAAGGGAGTATATCATCCGCCGCACACCGCACCCGACGGCTACGGGAGGAAGCCCAATTGTCACGGTATGTAACTTACTCATGCTTCCTTGTCCTAAGAAAAGAAATTAACAGGAGTAGTGGCTCCCAAACCAACTCTCTGCCGTAATGGATCTGATGATCACTATCTACGACAACTATCTCTCCCCAGCGAGCCGGTCAACTGTAGCCACGGACATGCAAGGTGGAAAGGAAGCTAAACTCCCTACGTACCATCGACAGGTTGAGTCGATGATGGAGCTTGTGCGTGATCAGAGGGAGAAGTTGGCTAGGGAAGTGGAGAGGTGGTGCAAGGAGAGGGGTGTGTAGTCGCACCTTGATAGACACGGGTACAGGTAAATGAGGGGGGTTTCTAATAGTTCAAGTTATGCTTTCCGGGTCCCTTTGTACCGTAGCTCCTTCTACCTCATAGAAGCAAGACTATCAGGATGGGAAATCGACAATGCTTCAATCCAAGAAATATTCCAATCCGCCTCATTCTTTGTCAAGTAGTAGCTCCGCTAGCCATGTATCTGAAGGAGTATGCGCACGAGAACTAGATAGTTTTTGGAAGCCATTGAATAGCTTTAATTGATCTATTTACGCCATTCCAATAAAAAACGAATTGGTAAAGGAAATCACCCTGCGAGAGTGTTCTGCCATGATTTGTATTGTACATAGTTAGACACCTATTGATAGGACGTTCTAAGAGTCTTCGACTGATCTGCATGTCTATATAGGTGTTTTTCTGTTTCTTGGACCTTCAAGCCATACTACAGAGAGACGGGGTATATCTTTTTTTCTAGGTGTCTGAAGGGTTCTGATCTAGATACCTAGGAGGTATGTAGCCTTGTTCCCTGGAGCATGTAGCATGTAGCGTGGGGTTTTCGGGGATGCATTAGGCAGTTGGATGATAGGTGTACCTAGGTAGTAGCGGCGACTGCAGAGGGCGAGTCCTTCGACAGGGAATTCAAGAGGGGGTTTTATTTCGTCTTATCTGATCATTCTTTTCTGTGTGTCTTCTGTCTTGATGGTTATCTACTAGTATGTACTATACTTTGCTTGGGAGTCTGCCTACCTAGGTAGTTTCTACGGCTTCTTGTCGGGTTTGGTATGGCTCCCGTCCCGTCGGAGCTTGAGCTTGGATTATTGTCCACGTTTACTGATCGGATTCAGGCGTGTAATAAGTCATGCACGCAGTCGATCTGATAGTAGGTTAATCTCAGTGATTCCTCCTACATGCGACAGTATCCGTGGACTTTCGGACGTGGAGAGAAAGAAAGAAGTGCGTTTGTTATATCTGCTGGAGAGAATTCTATATTGCCCATACGGCCGTGCCTGCCATTGGAAATGGTATAAAGTGATCACCTTTATCGTATATTTAATATACATAGAGACATTAATTTTTTCTCTTCTATCCAGATCTATTGTGCCGTACCCCCTTCCTGTTGCTGGATTCTAGCAGCCAGATATAATTCCGATTCCTATCTGTTCAGTCCCAAGTGCAGCGAATGAACTCCTAGCCTCCGTATCAGAAAAGCATAAAGAGCAAAAACGAAAACTCCGCCTTGTAAATAGATGAATCCATCAAAAATGTGAATTCTCTTCCCTAGGTAATTATCTCGATTCCACGTTCCCGCCCGTACACAATCGCGTCTTCTGAAATCTCCTCGCAACCCTTGATGTACATCCGTTCGAGCTTTGGCCGTCTCTCTGAGGAAACAGAAGTATCACCGTCTGCCTCGGAAGAATCCACCTCCTGCTGCCGCACACGCACATCTGCAAAAGCCTTGATGCTGCATCCGGTTATGGCGGTGTATGATACGTTTAAGATCTTCAAGTCGGGCAGATTGGAGAGAATGCGCTCCATGTGCGAGTCCTTGAGGCCGGGCATGTGTGATATGTTGAGTTCAATCAGTTCAGAGAATTCGGGTTCTGCGATCCTTTGGGCCAGGTCATCGCCTTTGATCCGGTGGCAGAGGTCCAAGTGGAGGACATGCAGGCGTGATATTGGTATCCCGCCTGTGGCCCCTAGCGTGGACATGTCGGCCCAGTCGTTATCGCTGAGGATTAGCGTTTTGAGGTTTGGCAGCTCGGTCTCGTCACCGGGGAATTCCAGTGGGTATGCTCCTTCACAGCGATGGAGACGGAGATATTCAATATTTGCAAGGGGCGTGGGTAAATTGAATAGAAACAAGCCGCTGAGATCAAGGCGGCGCAGATTTGGGTACGTATCGAGAAAGAGATCGAATGGGTACCTGCATCGTCGAATCGGGTTCCAGCGAAAACGTAACTCTTCGAGGTTTGGAAGCGAGGTGTCTACTACCTCCGGTAAGTGGTCGGGTCGCTGCCAGGGAGGATGAACCGGTCTTGGGGAGCATGTATCTAAGATGTCGGGGATGTTGAGCGGCGCGATCTGGTAGGCACCATCATAGGGTTCTTCTGAAGTGAGGGTCACTGATTTCAAGGCGGGCAGGTTCAGCGGCCCGACCCCACTGCGCTTTGATAGCTTGGTTCCATGACACTCAATCTTTTCAAGGGATGGAAGGTAGGCGAGAAACTTGCTGAGATGCTCCGGACAGATAGTAACATCAGCAGACGTGATAAGCGTCCGCAACTTCTTGGCCGTTTTGAACAACTCGTAGAATGTATTCCCATCGCAAGGAATCCAAGCCTCAAGATAAGTCAAATTCGGGCAGCGACTGATCAGCTCTAGAGTCTTCATCGCTGATGAAGAAGAGACATTGTAAAGGGTAGCATGAGTGAGCATGCCCTTTGATCGACGGATATAAGAACGTATTGCAGGCAGATTGACTTTTGCACGAGCTCCGGACAGGTCTATTTTCATCCAAAGATCACGTAACGAGCTCAGAAACCGCTCCCAACCCTTCGATACACGCAGAATCGCCCTAGACATTGTCAATAAGTTTGAATCCGCCATCAGACTGTCAACGAGACATACACGATCTGCTTGAAACTAAAATGGCGAAGCACCATTACGACTATCTCCAGCGGCAAGACGCTGAAAGGGTCTTGGAATTTTGCATCAATGGAACGGCGAAGCTTGTCACGGAGCTGTTCCAATAACTATAGAATAGTCAGAAGTCAGAAAAAGACATGAGGTCTACACAGATGATCCTTCAGGCAACTGACATGACGACGAGGATGATCTTTAGGCAATGTTTTAAGCCCATATGAGTACATCTCAAGAGCTTTATCAGGCTTCCTATTCAGGAGGAGGATCTTAGCAGAACGCAGATATCCCTAATACATTCTTAGCAAAGCACTTTGACAGAAGAACCGTAAAAAGAGATATTCACCCGCTCGTCGCATCTGTCCGTCTTGATCATCTGCTTTGCATCCCGCAAGGCAAGATCAAGATTCTCGAGCTTACAATATGTGGCTGCACGGTTATCCAAGATGCCAACAGGGTCTGCGGGCTTCATCTTGAGAGCCTGATTGCGTAGTTAGAAACCGGATGCAAGCATGTAATAGACCGATCTTGTCTTCGCGTTACCTGGCTAAAGGATTCCAGAGCAGACTTGTAGTCCCCACGCCGATACAGGTTCTGGCCATGCTGCTGGAGTTCTGCCGGGTCTCCCCGTAGCAACCCCGCACATTTGGCATCCATGTTGGCTCTCTAGGTCTCCATCGACCTGTGCGGATGATACCCGATATAGATGGAGATCGCGTCGGGCCCGGTGCCAAGCCGCGTCGCGTTGCGGCCGAAGCTCGGGGGCACGTGCCGGTCCCCGCAACAACCGCAGTGTTTACTTTCTTCCCCATTCGGGTTCTTTGACCGCCATCAAGGTACATATCCAATCATCCAACATTGGTCTTCCTCTCGCCAGAGAGGACACACCCCGCACAGCCATGGAGCAGCACAATCTCCAGGCGGCATCGACCTACATCAACAACCTTCTTCTTGCGCGCGGGCTGCTCAAGAATGGCAAGCCGATCGATTTCGCAGCGCCCGAGAATGGATCCGGAGGAACAGACGAGACGATGGCCAGGATCATCAACCTCGTCAATGATCTGGTCGTGAGAAGAGATGTCCGTCCATCGCCACGTTAGGATTGAGGAGGAGACTGACTGGTTACCAGCGCGAGGCGGAGCACCGAGAGAACCTAGCTACGACAATTCGGGTGCTGCGTGCGAATGAGTCCCAGCAGGCGCTTGAGATCGTATGTTGTCAACTTCTGTCATATTGCAAGGAACGATTGCTAAACCCTTGCTCTTCTTCACTACAGGAAAGACTCAAGACGAAGACGTCCGAATTGAAGCGATCGTTGGCTCTGGCAGAAGGTCAGGAACGGGCCTTCAAGACCAACATCAACCATGCTGAAGCGACCATTCGGAACCTGAAGGAGCAGGTACAGCGCATGAAGACTACCATCCAGCAAGTTCGGGCGCAGTGCGCCAACGACGTTCGCAAGCGGGACGTCGAGATGCAGAAGCTGAAATCACACCTCAATGACAGGCAGAGAGGAAAGCGGGAAGGCTTAGGAGTGACGACCATTAATACAAACCCAGGGTCGGAGCGAAATTCCAGAATCAAGGTACCGGCTGCCGGAGACAGTATCAACAATCCGGGGTACAGTCTGAAACAAGAAACGAACGAGTTCTTGACGGAGTTGTGCCAGAACCTGAGCGATGAGAATGACACCCTGATCGCTCTTGCGAGGAATACCATCAAGACACTGAAGGACCTACAGGGACTGTCTACTGTCGAGGATGGAAGGGAATCTTGTAGTGTCTTTACAGCTGCAGGATCCCAAAGAAGCAGTCATGGTCCTATCACGGCACTTCCGACTTCATGCGACGAATTGACCACAGAGATGGACGAGGTGCTTGAGCACCTGAGAACGCTACTGACGAACCCCTCGTTTGTGCCCCTTGAGGAGGTTGAAATACGAGACGAGGAGATCATGCGGCTTAGGGAAGGCTGGGAGAAGATGGAAGGCAGATGGAAGCAAGCTGTCGCCATGATGGACGGTTGGCATAAACGCATATCCGACGGTGGTGATTCGATACAAGCCGACGAATTGAGGATGGGAATGGGTCTGGGCCTCACGACTTGTTCAACCAACCAGCAATCAGCTGAAGATGCCGCGGAGACGAACGAACACTGTCAAATATATGAAGATGAACCGCAAGACGATGAGGATGAGGAAGCTTCCGGAGAGGAGGAGCAGGATGATCATCCTCCTGCCGACCTCAACGCCGTGATGACCAAGCGATCCGTATTGAAGGCTCAAAGCAATGCGCTGGGAGAACGCAGCGGAAATATAGGAGCTGCGCGGTCGCCACGAAAAGTCTCCTTCCCGGACGATCTAGTTGAGAATTCTCGCAAAGCGGACGGGGACGAAGACGAAACTTTGCAAGTGAAGGCGCACCGCTCCGAGACTGTCACACAGCGGCCATCCAGAAAGAAGGCAGATTCCAAGATACCGCGACAGGTGAGTAATGAGAGCTCTAACCTGTTTAAGAACGAAGTCTTACAATGCCGTATACAGGCCACCAAAGGTCCTCGGTTAAGCGTCCCTGAGAAGCTTGCTGCCGTGGAGGCTGAAGCCAAAGCAGCGCAAGAAGCCAGAAAACAGGACGAGGGCCGAAAAAGAAGTCGGACGGGGAAAGTTTCCAGCAAGAAAAAATACGAACGGAGACGAAGCACGCTGACTAGCGACGAGCTGGACGAGTTGATGGGAGTCCCTTCTGCGTGAACGTCTCAGTGACGTTCTCTTGAGGGGAACATTCGAAACCTGACTGATACCCTTCTGCAAGCGCGCTCGTTATAGAAAGCTTTGTCATGATTATGCAGATTTAATGGGTTCTAATCTTGCAACGGTGCACATGGTGGTGTTTTTCCTATAGCGAAAAAGCACATATATTTTGGTTATTTTGGGCTGTCGCTTTGTGTATATGATTTTTGTTGATTGTACAAACCTCTCGTTGACATCTGTGAAGGCTTTGTTGTTTTTGGGACTCGAGACTGATGGCGTTTGGTTGGCTTCTCCACACATTTCTCGGACTACCTGTATAGAACACAACATTTGCCACCACAGCTTCACTTTGACTACTTCATCGTCTCAATCTTACTGATTTTTGGTATGAACTTTAGCTGGAATGCAATCATTCCATGGATCGATACAACATTTTCCACGAAATGAAGCTCTAACGAAGCGCGGGTCGCAACCTCGGCTATTCTCCCATATCCAGTTATTCAGTTTCTACACCGGGGAAGTTTCCCCGGGTGGAGACGCGTTCTTGGGCGAACGTCAAGAAAAGATTTTTCTCGTTCACACGTTAAATCTCGACTGGGGGGCGTCTCCATGATTTTTTCCTTTTTGCCGTTGAGGTTTCTGCTATTATAGGACGCTTATCTCCGCCGTGGGGTATCTAGGTACAGACCCTACTACATAAATAGCTTGGCGGGAGGCTGATTCCGTTCATAAACAGACGGAGCTGGTCGTGCTTGGCGCTTAATTCAGAGTCTATTTGCTTTTCTCCGCCTTTTTAAGCCTGAGTGGTTCTTGGGCGTTGACGTTCCACCTGAACATTGGCGATATAAATCCTTTAGACAAGAAAAGGGGAGGGAAACAACAGAGCAAGTACATACATATCTCTCACCACGCATCTCCACGATCTATAGATTTAATAGAGGAAAATATCAAGGAGTATAGACACGATGGCTGCTCCCTCCTCTCCGCCATCCAAGACCTTCCTTGGCTGGGTCGCCCACGACACCTGGCCCAAGAACCCCCTGACTTTCGGTCCTTTCGAGCCCAAGCCCTTCACGGACACTGATATCGAAATCAAAATCAGCCACTGCGGTGTCTGTGGCTCCGAGCTACACACTCTCCGCTCCGGCTGGGGTCCAACGAACTACCCCTGCGTCGTCGGCCATGAGATAGTCGGCACCGTCGTCCGTGTGGGATCTGCTGTCCCAACGCTCGCATCCTCACCCGCTGCGAGAGACATCAAGGTCGGAGACCGCGTGGGCGTCGGCGCGCAGAGTAACTCCTGCCTGCGACCCGACTGTGACGAGTGCCAGGCTGGGATCGAGAACCTCTGCTCGAGAGGAACGGGCACGTACAACAGCAAATACCCCGACGGCAGCAAGTCCCATGGCGGATACGCCCTGCACTGGCGCGGTCCCGCGCACTTCGTCTTCAAGATCCCCGACGCTCTCCCCTCCGCTGCCGCTGCCCCTCTCCTCTGCGGAGGCATCACCTCATTCGCACCCCTACTGAACAACGGCGCCGGGCCGGGCAAGAAAGTCGGCATCATCGGCATCGGCGGCCTGGGACACATGGGTATCCTCTTCGCCAAAGCCCTCAACTGTGACCGCGTCGTCGCCATCTCCCGCAGGTCGAACAAGCGCGATGACGCCCTGAACCGCCTGGGAGCGGACGACTACATCGCCACGGACGAAGACCCGGACTGGGCCAAGAAACACTCCCGCTCCCTCGACCTCCTCGTCTCCACCGTCTCCTCGTCCAAGATGCCCTTCTCCGACTACCTTCGTCTGCTGAGGGTCGGGGGCACGTTCGTCCAGATCGGTCTACCGGAGGAGCCGATGCCCGCGTTCTCGGCGTGGCCGCTCAGCCAGAAGGGCATCAAGATCACGGGGTCCTCGATCGGGTCGCCAGCGGAGATTAGAAAGATGCTGGAGCTGGCGGCGGAGAAGAAGGTCTTGCCGTGGGTTCAGGAACGGCCGATGAGTGATGTGAATAATGTTCTGTTGGATATGGATGCGGGGAAGGCGAGGTATCGGTACGTGCTTGTTAATGATGTGGAGTCGCAGGCGAAGTTGTGAATGAATCGACAAATGAATGAACGAATGGTGAATCAATGACCTTTGTGTGCGTGGCTTTTATTTGATGAGTGAACGAATAATCAGGGAATGAAAGCAATGTGGTTAGTGTACCTAAGGTAGATTATTGATGTTAGCAGGTTGGAAAGAAGTATAAGAAGGTTAGCCCCAAATGTGTACCTTGATAGATCACCGCCATACCTTAAGTGCTTACTTCATGCTCTGTGCTAACTAGTTACCTTCCTAATATTGTATACTATTTACGGAGTACAACAGGTGTACCTACTAGTAAGTGGATATTGTGGATATTCACAGGTCTTAATGGGTCACTACGTGGCAGTGGATGCGCCAAACCGGCCCTGCATAAGTTAGCTTGCTTTGTTCAAACTCTACCTACCATGCGCTTGAAGAATTTCTCGAGTCACAGCAACTTCGATTCGATCCCTGCGTGTCGGACAGAATAATTAATGCACCACTGAGATTTCTCGATTGGTATTGATTTTTTTTTCTTCTAGTCATTTTTTTTTCTTTGTCTTGGATTTCTTTTTGCTGCGACATCTAACTGACCACGTCAAATGCAACCCGCCGATCTAGATGAAGCTCTGACCGAGCAATTCGAAATCAATAGAGAACTCTGGGAGGTGGCACTCGAGCCCTGGGGATCAGGCGTGCTTCCCAGCGCTTATGAATTGGCTAGAGCGCGGCGATCCCTTCAGGAGACCCTCCCGAATGAAGGCCTCGGTTTCGCGCAGACCAGGGACCATATCCTGAACGATGTCGTACCGGGACTCAACGCTGCCAGTCTCAGCCCCAATTACTACGGATTTGTGACCGGAGGAGTCACTCCAGCCGCCCTCTTTGCGGACAATGTGGTTTCGACCTACGACCAGAACGTCCAGGTCCATTTGCCTGATCATTCAATCGCCACGGACGTCGAGTACAGGGCGCTGGGTCTCCTGACGGACCTGCTGCGCCTCGATCGCCAGATCTGGCAGAATGGCACGTTCACGACGGGGGCTACAGCGAGCAACATTATGGGCCTGGCCTGCGGACGAGAGTTCGTCTTGAGAGCTGCGGCGGAGAGGCGTGGCAGTCCTGTCACCAGCGTGGGAGAGTATGGGCTTTTCGAGGTCATGCAGGCAGCTGGGCTGTCTGGCGTGCAGGTACTGTCGACGATGCCTCACTCGTCGCTGGGCAAAGCTGCGGGCGTTCTGGGAATCGGCCGTGCCAATCTCAAGAGCATCTGTAGTACCTCTCAGGATGATAATAATCCGCTTGAAATCGACATGCAGCTTTTGGAGCGGGAACTTGCACGACCGGATCGAGCGAGTACCGTCGCGATCTCCTGCGGGGAGGTCAATACTGGCCGCTTCGCCACGACCGGTATCCAACAGATGCAGGAGATACGAAGGCTCTGCGACAAGTACGGCGCCTGGCTACATGTCGATGGCGCATTTGGCATATTTGGGCGCATTCTTTACCACCCTTTCTCTCCCGAATTCTCCTCTATCACGAAAGGGTGCGAGGGTATGGAGCTGGCCGACTCGATCACAGGAGACGCACACAAGTTCCTCAACGTGCCCTACGACTGTGGTTTCTTTCTCTGCCGCCATCCGTCATCTGGCCTGGCGGAAGATGTCTTCCGCAATCCAAATGCCGCGTATCTCAGTTCGGGGAAGGCAACTGCTACAGACACGATCCCATCACCTCTGAACATCGGGGTCGAGAACTCAAGACGGTTCAGGGCCCTGCCCGTTTACGCTTCCCTGGTATCATACGGTAGAAACGGATTTCAGGATCTCCTCCAGCGGCAGATCCGTCTTGCCAGGATGATTGCAGACTGGCTGTTCGACCACCCAGCGTACACCGTCCTTCCGACGAGCCGGACAAAAGCAGAGCTACTGCACAAGACGTCCATGATCGTCCTCTTTCGCGCTAATGATGAGACGCTGAATCAGGAGTTGAGCAAGAGAATCAATGGGACGTCGAAGATGTTTGTGTCCGGCACGGTGTGGGAGGGGAAGCCGGCGTGTCGGATCGCCATTTCGAATTGGAGGGTGGATGAGCAGAGGGATTTTGCGATTGTGAGGAATGTGCTGGGGCGTGTTGCTCAGATGTAGATAGGTACCTAGGTAGGTAATTATGTCTATGAGAGATGATATTATTCTCTTCCCGCTGCGGAAGCTTTTCTAGTTCTACTAGTCTCGGCAACACCCCACACCACACCACACAAGCCGGAATTCTTCAATCGTCCACACTTCGTACCAACAAAAAAAAATCAAAAATCAAAAAAAACCTTCGAAAAAAGAAGACCCCAACTATCATCCTTTCCCATCCATTGACCAGACTGGGGTTCGATCCCAGGACCTTATCGGTGTTAACGATACGTGATAACCAACTACACCATCCGGCCGAAAGGGAAAAGATAATGGTTGAGTGTTGCTGCGACTTGCCTGGATCGAACAGGCGACCTTTAGATGGCAGGCTGAAGTTTTTGGATGCTTCAGTCTAACGCTCTCCCTATTGGTGATTTGTTAGGGTAAGTTGTGTATGGGAAGTGGATCGGGAGAGGGGCTACTAACCAACTGAGCTAAAGCCGCTGCTCTGTTGGGATGTTAGGGAGGGAGATGAGAAAATGAGCCGGGTTAGGGTTGTGCTTGCCGTCGAGTGGGATTGGTCTGGAAGGACTACATGGTAGGTTAATATCATTGTTCTCCCATCACACGTCTATCAGATCATTATTCTTTGTCTTTATGGTGGTGTGAATGGACCAATTATTGCATCGATTTATCGCTTATATTTTCTCTTGACTCAATTGGGCGAATCAGAAACCCGTCGGGATCAAATATATATTTACGCCGCCTCTACGGGGAAAAGAGCGCGAGAGATCCGAATCCCAAGTTCGCACAATCTTTGAAGGGGAAAAGAAATTCTGATGGTCCTTTCTACCCTACAGGTCCCTGGAAAGCAATCCCTTGCCTTATCTGGTGCTAAACGCCGATACCTAGGTACGATTCGCCAGCTCTCCTTTAAATCCAACCCTGTCATGGACCCTGTTCGATATGTGCCATTCCCATCGTTCCACTTTTTCCCCTCCTATCAGCTACCTCTATATCCAAAAAGTACCAAGGCTGAGAAAATTGTGATAGTCCACCGTTTCCCGATATTACCTACTGTTCCGCACTTGCAGCGGTTCATCAGTGTCGACTGCAGGCTAGCCACAGGCTTCACCTGGCCAGGACCAACTACCGCCGTCAAGCCTTTAACCGGAACATTGAGCCGAACAATGTGGGGCACCCTGGTCTACTAGTAGTAGCAAACCATGCCGGACCGTGCGCTATATGCAACGGCGACTGCAGGACTCCATGAACCAGGGAATGCAGTCAACCTGCACCGTTTGTCACCTTGGATACCGATACAATTGAACCGTGCATATGCAGCTGGTGTGACTGGCCGCGCATAATGTCCGTGTCTCCGAAGCATCTACTCCGTACTGAATTGTACAGTAGGTTCTTGGGTTTACGGGGCTTGCGTAAACAACATGCAATGAATGGGGTGTTTGATTCGCGAAGGAGTATTTGCTATTTCTTGGAAAAAAAAAAATACCGCTGGGATCCTTTACAAGGTCACCTGTTTCCTCGTCTGTGGGATGTCTCGGAATAATCTAGTCTACCCTATCTCAATAGGGTACCATGAATACCTTCATCTAAGGGTTTCAAGAAATCCTTAAATCAAAGACATCTGGAAAGACAGTGTCTCGAGCTCTATGGCACCGGTACCTTTGTGGAGGAGTTCAAAGCGGGGGCCTGTCTCGCCCCCACGGCTTCTTCTCTGACCTCGCGTACCTATCAACTGAGCGATTCCCGTTCCCAACTATACCCATCTAGCCTAAACTACAGGAGGTTTAACTGCATGATATTATCGCTAATCGTCTACTACTGCATGATACGGCAGAATAGTGCAGCGCCAAAAGCACGGTCATAACAGCGCAATGACTGCGCCGCAGGTAGGCCGGTTTTTGTTCCAACAGACGTTCTAGTTGCCCACAGAGTAATGCAACCATTGGGAAGCACAAATATTACACTGAATTTGCCGCTGTCTGTCCCACACACGTGGAGATATTGTTGATGCCAGGTGGACAGTAAAAGAATCGGCTCATCTTTTACCTATTATTTCTGAGCCTTTCAAATTATCTTGCTTTGGACGCAGCCTATTTGCTATACAGACTACTGACGTGAGCCCTATTGCTGGCGCTTTAAACCAGCCAGTAGTCACCGATTGACAATGGCTGAACCGACCGGTGCTGCACAAGAAGATGTTGCACCTCGGGTAGAGATTGAAGTTGATACTCAGGTTCGTATAATCTGGAACCCTCGCTCGTATCTAAATTTCTAACAGTCCTCTCCAGTTCAGCGAAAGCGACTCTGCTTACGGAGATGAGCTGTGAGGGAAAACTGCTTTATGATTGGATCGGGTTTCCAAGATGACTGATATGTGCCAGTTCGTCCTATACCGCTTCTCTAACCTCATCAGTTCTCAACTTTCGAAATGAGAATGGCAGAAGTTATCATGCTTATCGTGATGGCAGTAAGATTTTCACAATACTGGAAATGGCAGAACTCTCAGGCTGACCAGAAAGCCTACCTTTTCCCGAACGATGAGGAAGAAAAAGACCGGCTAGACCTGGTACATGAGATGATGTTGACAATGATGCATCGAAAACTTTTTCTTGCACCTATCGGAGAATCACCTCGGCGTGCCCTTGATCTCGGCACTGGGACAGGAATTTGGGCCATTGAATTGTAGGTAGCGACCTTGCTCAGATACCTGATTCACCTGGTCTGTTAGCTGACATGATTACCTACTTAGTGGTAAGACCCTTAGTGCTATGATGTGCCTTTCTTCCACATCCTGACATTCAGCTTCTAGCCGATCAGTTCCCCGGCGCAGAGGTAAGCCGCCGTCTGACGGTGCTGGCGTTCACAAAGAAATTTAGCTGATCCTTTGTCTAGGTCCTTGGTATTGATCTGAGTCCAATTCAACCATCCCAGTGAGTGAGCCAGGCTTCATACACCGGAAATAAACTAAACAGATGGTGTGCACAGAGTCCCGCCGAACCTAAAATTTCTCATTGATGATTTCGAGGATGAATGGATAGAAGATGATAAATTTGATTTCATTCATGCTCGTTATCTGGCTGGCTCTGTCAAGGATTTTCCGAAGCTTTTGAGAAAAGCTTACGAGTTAAGTGACTGTTTCTCCAATGGTAGAATTCTACTAACTCTATTAGACATACTGCTCCTGGAGGCTGGGTGGAATTCCAGGACTGGGATGCTGCTATGTACTCACATGATGGGTCAATAAAAGGTACATCTATAGAGCAGTTTTACAGGGAAGTCGTGGGTAGCTTCACAAGAGCAGGCTATATTGTATCCCCTGGACCAAAACTGGAAGGATGGTTTCGGGATGCAGGCTTTGTAGATGTCCATGTTCAGAAATATCAGGTGCCAATGGGGACCTGGCCCAAAGATAAGCACCTTGTATGTATTATCATATACCTTCCACAAGATTGCAGTTACTGACTTTTACTAGAAAAGGCTGGGGGCTTGGAATTACTTGAGCGGCGAGAGTGGCTTTGAGGCTACAGCCCTGGCCGTCTTAACAAGACATGAGAAATGGACCAAGGATGAAGTGAGCATTCTTGTGGCAAAGACAAAGAACGATGCCATAAATCCCAATATCCACGCGGTGTTTGACTAGTAAGTTAGATCCCTTCTCAAGGGCAGATTCTGCTGCGGGCATGAGATTGACTTCGGACGTCTTAGCTACGTTGTCTATGGTCGGAAGCCAGAGTGAGCACCGGTACTCGTGTTATGGATAAAGCTTTGTCAGTCAGAAGAGGACGTAGTAATGCAGGAGACATCTACTGGTCTTTTTGGATTGGTTGTGTTCCCTAAAGACTTCTCCTTATGAAAGCAGTTTGTGTTCATTTCTTTATTCCTTTTTCCTAGTATCACGTACCCAGGATTCGCGATCTTTCGGAATGAATTGGTCATGACTTGAAGTCCTCTGCGCATCTGGAAATAATTGTCTAAATTCAACGAACACTGTTCGCAGAAATTCGAATCGTACTAGGATATTTACCTAGGTACAGTGCAGGCATCTACACTGGGACAGTGTGACAAGGCACTGTGAAACATCATGAATTCATAAGGTCCTATGGCCCTGGTCAAAAGATTTATTGTGTATACAACTAGGGCTGAAAGTGGCCGGTTGCTAGTTTTTCAGCTCGTTACCTTACAATCTATTCCATTGAGTTGTACCATACAGGTCTTCGCGATCTCACATAGGCTCTGGATCACCGATTCAATCATTGTCGACGATGACTGAAGGTATTTAGTGGAGAGAAGTATCTATTGAAAAGTTTCAGGGACTCACTTATATGGGCGATGTCGCAGACCAGGCCATTTCTTACTCGGCTGAGTTGCGTCTGTTGTATAGTCCTTCCCGCCTTCCTCAATGGATTGGTTCTTCCCTCCCTCATGCAGTCATCAGGATCCATTTAACCCCTTCGATCCCCCCATATTCTTCTATTCTCTCAGTTGGCTATATAGTTGGCAATAGATAAGAGGAAATGAACCATTACAACCGTCATTCAAGCACGGATTTGTTCCGTTACAGTACCCCGGATTATCCCAACCGTGTGACCACCGCCGCTGAGTCTAGGGTTTCGCTAAGGACGAGCGAGATCGCGAGAAACGTGCCAACAAGCCTTCTATAAGCACCGTCTCAAAGCTTGTCTTGCATTACTAGGCTTTTCCTTTCTTGCTACTCTCAGGTGAGCCGCATGTTGCTTCACGCTGTGCCATCGCGGAGCGCCAGAAACACGGATTGACCAATTACAATTTACGAGCCTGTGCATCAGTCGTGGCACGTTGAGAATCTGCTGACAGATTTTTCTTTTGATCCCTGAGATGGGCCCAGATCTAAAGCTTGTCCGGAGATAGCCGAAGGTAAGCCAGAACGGAAGAGGGTAAAGGAGCCTCTAAATCACTGCTGCTGCTAACTACATTAGTAGTACATTACATTGCTGCTGTTCCACGTGGTGAGGATGACGAGGGTCAGGCCCCCCGGGGCATCCCCCGCATTTTCAAGACAACGTTACATGTAAGACGCCATGAAGGATTCATGGTGAACGAATCAGATACATGATGATGTCTTACTCGATGTTGGAAATACGAACCTGGCTGGCCTGGACCCAAACTGCAAAAGGAGCTCGTGACAGGCAGGTCGCCATGGCCTGGTTTTATTTATGATAAAGGCCATGTCCTCCGTCGTCCATGCCATTCAGTGTCTGCCTCGCTGGTGTGCATATGTTGCCTCCAGTAGTAGCCTGACGTTCTGGTACTGATTCTGACCTCCAGAGAACTGTTGAATGTCATTTGATATTTAGGAGATACTCCGGCCATCTATATCTGGCACCATCGTTCCTATATACTAAATTCTTGCTACAGCCAAATTGGTCACGATGATTATCGGAAATATCTATGTAATAACGGCCATTGCCGTTATTGGGGGTGGTCTGTTCGGTTTTGATATCGCTTCCATGTCTGCCATGTAAGTGTCTATCATCTTCATTATGCCGATCTAGAGAATAAGAAGGCAAAGGCTGCTAACACCCTAAAAGCCTCGGGACGAACCAATATAAATGTTATTTCAACCAAGGTCCTGACGGACCTCCGTTCAATGATAAGCCTAACTGCACTGGCCCTACGTCGTCGACGCAGGGCGGAATCACTGCTTCTATGCCGGGAGGCTCCTTCGTTGGAGCCCTCATCTCCGGTTTCCTGACAGATATATTTGGTCGTAATAAGGCGATTCAGATTGGTTCTGTAATATGGTCTGTTCTGTCTATTTTTTCCTGGATCCTGAAAGAGCTATCTTTTCAACCGAGATTGCTGATATATGGAGTGACAATCAACAGGCTGATCGGCTCCATCCTGGTCTGCGCCTCGCAGAACATTGGCATGCTCGTCGTCGGCCGTTTCATCAACGGCCTTTCCGTTGGCATCTGCTCCGCCCAGGTTCCCGTCTACGTCGCGGAACTCGCACCGCCCAGCAAGCGCGGACTCGTGGTCGGCACCCAGCAGTGGGCCATCACCTGGGGCATCCTGATCATGTTCTATGTCTCATACGGATGCTCGTACATCGACGGCGTCGCGGCCTTCCGGATCCCATGGGGTCTGCAGATGATCCCCGCGGCGATCCTCCTGATAGGGTTGATGTTTCTGCCCGAGTCGCCGCGGTGGTTGGCGCGGAAGGATCGCTGGGAGGATTGTCATAAGGTGCTGGCGCTGGTCCATGGCAAGGGGGACATGAATAATCCATTGGTGCAGTTTGAGCTGAGGGAGGTGAAGGAGACGGTCGAGTTTGAGCGTGCTAATGCGGATGTTACCTATCTGGACTTGTTCAAGCCGGATATGATCTATAGGACCCATGTGGGTGTTTTCACGCAGATTTGGTCTCAATTGACGGGGATGAATGTGATTATGTATTGTAAGTGTCTATTCCATTCCCTCAGCCCATGTTTGCCTTGCCATCCCAGCTCTCTCCCTCCCAGTTTACTGACCCTGTTGGATTGGACACCAGATATCACCTTCGTCTTCGGTATGGCCGGCCTCACGGGCCAAACCAACCTGATTGCCTCCTCCATCAACTACGTAATCAACGTAATGGTCACCATCCCCGCCCTGCTCTTCATCGACCGCATCGGCCGACGCATCGCCCTCATCCTCGGCGCCACTTCCCTTGCAATCTGGTGGTTCGCCTGCGCCGGCCTCCTCGCCTCCTACGGCCACCCCGCCCCGCCCGGCGGTGTCAACGGCACGCCCGAAGAAAGCTGGCAGATCTCCGGCCCAGCCTCGAAAGCCGTCATCGCATGCTCCTACCTCGTGGTCGCATCCTTCGCCCCCTCGTGGGGCCCCGTCTCGTGGATCTACTGCCCAGAACTCTTCCCGCTTCGACTCCGCGGCAAGGCCGTGGCCGTGACGACGGCAAGTAACTGGATCTTCAACTTCGCTCTGGGGTACTTCACGCCACCCGCGTTTGAGAATATCAAGTGGAAGACATACCTCCTCTTTGGGGTGTTTAGTGTCGCGATGGCGGTGCACAGTTTTCTGTGCTTTCCTGAGACGGCGGGGAAGACGCTTGAGGAGGTCGAGGATATCTTTGCCAGTAGGGTGCCTGCGTGGAAGACGTCTGTGGAGACGAAGCGGATTCGCGCGATTGAGCATGGGGAGGTCGATCCGGAGAAGATTGCGGCTGGAGACTGCAAACGTGCTTGATTTATAGAAAAAGATGCCAGTATTTCCTGGTTGGGTCAGCTTGTGGTGACCTGAGTCTTGTTGGACTTACAGGACCAGTGTAAACCAACCAAGCGAACTTGTAGCGGAATGTATATAGGTGCCTAATATATCAGAATATCATCCCTATTCCTTCAGTTTTGTATCGAGAAAGCCACCA
Organism: Thermoascus crustaceus; assembly: GCF_041956765.1. NCBI lineage: Eukaryota > Fungi > Ascomycota > Eurotiomycetes > Eurotiales > Thermoascaceae > Thermoascus > Thermoascus crustaceus. The sequence continues at coordinate 395,031 of NW_027192528.1, read as the reverse complement.
AAAAACTTCTGGGATCTGTCCAGCCCTAAGCGAAAAACACCCATCGTTCCCTGTTAAGTTGTTATCATTTGGCTTGCAATTCCTTACATCCATCTTTCCAAACTTCGCCGGAAACCTCGTAAGGCTCTTGTTCCTCTCCACAGATCCATGATGTCCCGCAAGTAATATAGAGGGGTAGTAAACAGACGATACCAGACAAAAACCAAGTGAAAGAACTTCGTTATATGCATATACAGCACAATGCAATGCAATGCAATCACCATACTACAGTGCATGGTCATACAGATAGATAACACTTCAACCGTTTCAATGAGACCTGGGCGTCTCACAGGAACTGCATCAAAGTCGAAAGCATATCCCTCAGATCCCTCTCGCCGGGTTCCTCGTCGCCAAGGCCTTCCATTTGCTCTGTGTGTAGCTGTTAGCATTGTAATATAAAACCACATAAATGGCATTAGAAGATCGAGGCTTACTTACCCTGCAAAGTGCCTTTGACAAGAGACAGATCCTCATCGCGGTCCGCGAGAAGCGACTCGATCTTCTTCCTCGCTCCGTCGTCTTCAGCAACGAGCCATGCGAGGATAACGTCGATCATCTGGAACATTCGTCAAATGATGCCCTGTAACTAATAGGAGTAAATGGATACCAACCTGCAACGAGAACAGCCCCGCGTCGAAACGCCTCGAGAGCCATTCGGCGGCCAGCGCCTCCTGGTCCTCCTTGCTCAGGCTCAGCGCCTTCTTCTCCCGCTCGATGGCCTGCTCGACGGGCGCCAGTCGCGAAGCGTAGTCTCGTCGTAGCTTGATCAGCCGCTCGATCTTCTCGTAGTCTTTCTCCATGAACTTGGCGAGAGTTCGGATGCGTGGGGCTGAGCCGCCTGGAAGGAGGCGGAGGAGGGAGGAGAATATGCCCAGGAGATGCTCGATCGTTTCGTTCTCTTGCTGCACGAGGTCAGTGTTGAACTGATCTGATCCATAGAGAGGATGATGTAAACTGGACTCACCTTCCTCATGAACATGCCAAATGCCGTCCTCAAACATGCAGCTTCGACAAAGCGCTCGCATGCAGGAGCGCCGCCTTGTCCGCCGAGTGCATGGTCGAGGACACGCAGGGCCCGCTGCTTGCTCAGCTTGCCCTCCCTCAGCATGATCTGCGCAAGCTCGACGCCTTCTCCTTCCAGGAACTTCTCCTTGCCCGCATCCTCGTCGACCAGACAGGTCAGGCAGTCAAAGAGGTTCTCCATGTATTCCTCCTCGTCGGAATCCTTCTCCGGATCGCGTTTGCGGTAGGCGCTCAGCAGGCGGAGTACAACATCCACGCCGTCCATCTCGATGAATTTCTCCCTGTTCTTGGACGAGGATTGCAGAAGGATGGCCAGGATTTCAGCAGCATACTGCTTGTTCTGGCTCACGGGGGTCTCTTTCCGCTGGACACGGGACAGAAGCCACGACATCATGCCGGAGTCCTGTCCGATCTTCTCTGCGATCGACGTTTGCGAGGCCAGGTTCTCGAGTATATCTTGCCATGGTCAGTAGCTGTACGTAAGCCTTACTGTAAAATGGTGTACTTACTCAATGTGTAGTAGACGCCTGACCTATCGGCCTCGTTCTCCTCGTCTAGTCGGGACAGATTCTGCGTCAAGAGCTCGATGATATCCGCATCCAACTTGCAAGATAATCAGCACCTGCACGAAACCAACCCCAAACAAGACAGACAAACGTACCATCGCATTAACCAGACTATCCCACTGCTCCTGCTCCGCCTGGACATCCTCATCCGTCAACTCGCTGATCGTCTGGATCGCATCGATCGCGATATCCGTGTTCTCATGCGACAGGAGCGAGACGAGCGAACCGACTGAGCCCATCTTCGCAAACTCCTCGTACAACTCGGGGTGCTCGGAGAGGATGGAGAGCGACTTGATATCGGAGTCGAGGTCGGCTTCGGAGGCCATGAATCTGTACCGGTCAGCTTCCCGCTCAGAAGACAAAAAACTCTGAACCGTTCCTAATTCACGACGAGATGGGTATGTCGGGATTGACGCACTTCTGCGGCTCATTCTCATACTTGGCCCTCATCTCCGCGTTCTTCGATATCCGCTTCTCGAAGTTCAGCGCCATCTTGCGCACCCACGCTGCGTCGATCTTTTCGGGCTGTAAAAGGACAAAAACACCATCAGTCACCATCCCCCAAAACGAAGACCCAAACACCGGAGGGCGACAGGATCACATACAGCAACATCCCCCTCATCCGCCTGATCAATATACTCAATCGCCTCCCTCGTCTGGCGCGTCATGCCACCACCAAAGAACCGTCCCCCTTCCTCATCATCCTCCGGGATATCCTCCTCCGGGTCAAAATCGGGCGGGAGTTCGGGGCCCGCTTCCTGGTCTTCGTCTGCTCCGGCTTCGTCCTCGACCATCGCGGCTTTGCCTTTGTTCTTGACGTCGCCGTTGGCGCCTAGTTTGGCGGCTTTGTAGAGTTCATCTGTTGCCGTCGTTGAGTTGGGTCAGTATCGTGTTGTTGCGCGGAGTGAAAGACATGAGAGGATAGCGTGCAGATTGATCGGATGGGACGAGACGGGGAACGAGACGTACTTGGATCTGTAGCCACTTCTAGCTTCCGCTTCTGGCTTCCTGTAGCTATGGGTTTCTTGTTAATTGTTAGCCTGAACCCTCATCAATGAAGGATGGGATATATAACATACCTTGAAAAGCTCATCTACGCTCGTCATGGTTGCGCCGCGCGCAGAGGCGAACGAAACGGAGAGAGAAACTTCGTCGTCGGAGACCAGTTAACTCCTATCAGGGGATTTGCTGAAAAATAAAATAAAGAAAAAGATTTGCCCGCGCTTGTCCCTTCTTCTTTTTCTTCTTCCAGTGGTGTGTTAACCAAGTGAATTAAGCAGGTAATATATCCGATCGCGTCTCTCTCGCGCCGCAGCTCAACTCAAGCCCGCAGTTCCCATCCGGAGCTCCAAAGCACAAGCCACTGGCCTAGCCCAACTACGGCCGTCCACAAAAGCTACAACCGCACTCCGCTCCGAAACCCGCCGCCAAGTTTCTTGAAAGATCTGATCTTCGACCTACCCACCTACAACAATAGCCTACCCTCACAAAGTACCTACGGACAGATTTACCACACAGTTTTAAAACGACAAGGATAGAAATGGCCCCCAAGCGCGTCGTCGTCACCTCCTCCTCCGGCCGCGGCCGCCAGCAGGAAGGCTTCTTCGGCAGCGCCTGGCGCGAGCTGACGGCGTCCGAGAACGCGACCATCGTGCGGAGCGTGCTTGTTTTTGGTGTAAGTAATATTCACTCGTCATGGATTTTAAGAGGATGGATGGGGAGAGAGGGAGGGACAGAGAGGGGCTAACTAGGATGTGATGTTACAGGCCGCAGTCGCATTCCTCCACAGCAGCCTGAGCGAGCTTTTGCTTCCCCCGTAAGTTCTGCCCCCTCCTTCGCGATTCCATTGCAGAGAGATATATATACAGGACAGCACGAGGGGGTCTTTGAGCAAGCAATGGCTGATTCTTCAACCCCAGTCTCTAAATTCATCGATCGCCGAAAATCCCCGAATTCGATTACACCGTGACGTGACATAAGAGAGAAAAAAGAGAGAGTGCGAATATTAAAAAAATATGGACCTCAATGACTGCGAGGATTTACGATGTCGCATTGTCGAACCGGAGGTTTGATTGATGGCTGCATGTATGATACCGTGACTATGGGCGCGAGTTGCAATTTCCGAAGGGGTTTATGTCCGTATGCGAGCATAAGATCTAGTTAAGGGACTCGACTAGACGGAGGACGCTTTCGGGGGGGGCATCGAGTGCTCGGCGTCATTTTTTATGTATTCTTTGTTGGGCTGTGTGCATTTTGTTGCATTATGGGCGCCTCTTTCTCCAATCCATGTATTAGAATTCAACGAAATATGGTATGATATAACGTTCAATTGACCCTTTGTAACATTCCTAACTAGGTAACTAACAGCGGGGTTAATCAACTGATGGCTCAAACAACGGCTTGCAGTCGCAGTTGCAGGCCTTCAGTGTGTACATCATATCAGTAAACATTTAATCAAATTCATCGATCGCAGGTAGACAAGGAGTTGTTAAGGGGATGTTGGCTGCAATGCGAGCCATACAACCTTAGCAGGACAAGGCGGGACAGGACAAGACAAGCAGGTAGGCAAGAAGAGAAAAATAGATCCAAACTTCGAAGGGGAGGAGATATCAACAGATAAGACAATAAACAAACTCACCCTCGAATATCCGAGGTAAGAAAGCAAACACAGACAGATAGATAACAGATAGATACAACCAGTCCAGCTGCGCAACGCCAGGCCTATTGCAGACCAATAACTGTCCAAGAAATAACACAAATAGGTGCTCCGAGTAAGGTAGGGACAGGTAACGGGGTATATCATATGTACATACATTGCATTATCATTATCATTAGTTACGCGAGTGTCTGGTATAATATGTGGGGTATATGTAGGTAGTGATAAATGATAATAATAATAACGGTGCTCTAGTGGATAGTAGCACTACACAAAAGGGGGGAGAGAAGAAATGAAATGCGAGCCGGGGTGTTACGGTGATCGAAGAAAGGAAGGGAAAAGAAAAGGTACGCAAGAAAGGAAGAGGCATACAGGAACCAAATACGACAAAGTAGGAATCAACAAGAAGATCCAACAGATGAGCCATACATACCACGGAGCCTTGTTAAAAGAAAAACAAACAAAAAGAATAAGGTATAAGAAGAAAATAACACCAACCGGTTCAGAATATACCAGTATACGCGTACGATGACAAAATCTGCTGGTCAAAGTCTGGCAGACCGTGAGCAACGCTCTGATGCAGATACAGCGCCGACGCCGCATACTGATGATTGTTATGATCCTCGATCGAAATTGGTAGCACCTGAACCGGTACCTCGTGCGTCATGACCTGAAAGCCGGGACCCGAATACGAGAACGAATACGGATGCTGTCCGTTTCTTCCCACTTTCTGCTGGATTTGTCGGGTATATATGTCCAAGCCATCATTCACTTCCTTGGCTTCCACTTTTCGGGGACAGATCTTCCGTAGATGGGTCGTGGGTGTAGGAGGAACACCAGAGGACCTTCGCGACCGCTCCAGCTTGATGGCTTTGTTCGAGCCATGATCACCACCACCGGACGGCCCATCGTCTTCGGAGCTCCGCCGCTTTCTTTTCCGTGAGGTACCCGGGGACTCTGGCGTCTGTGAACCACTCGCAGGCGTAAGAGTCGACAACTCAACGTCCATCACGCGGAAACCCGGCGGCGCATAGTACACGTTGCCGTTGCAGCCCGTAACCCTGATTTCTGGGTCCTCAATCAGTATCATGCCACGGTTGCTCATGACGGTCTCGGTCTCCTGTAGTTTCTGTTGCTGCTGCTGATGGCCATTATCGTTATTGTGCATGGCAGTCACAGCATCCAACACCCCTTTCAACCGGTCAACTGCAATCTTTGCCGGGCGACAGACACTCTTCTCCTGCATCTCGCGGAAGATATTATAGGCGGAGGCGACGGCTTGAAAATCAGCCCTGTCGGACGGGCGACGTTCCAGCATGTTCAGGGTGAGCAGCATAGCGGCGTTGAATGCCTGCTGGCTGAGACTCCAGTGGATCAGGCTGATTGGAATGTTCTTGCGGCAGTAAAAGAAGGTCCGCAGGACTTCGTGACAGCTGGAGATGACCGTTGCGTACCCCCGTTCCGGCTTGTCGTCACTATATTTCTTGGGACGACCCCTACCAGCAGCGCTGACTTGCCTTTTCCTATTCAATAGAATCAGGTAGTTGTGGATGTAGCAGTGAAAGACGGCGGCGTGGAAGTTCAACGGCCACTCCGGGGCGACAACTTCGCACTCCTCCTCGTCCAGCCAGGACTCCTTGAACCGGACTAAGGCAGGAAGCGTCTCCTGCAGCTGGAGCAGGCGGTCCGTGAATTCGTCGATTTTCGTGTTGGTCAGGCTCTCGCACGAGATGATCTGGCGGCTAAGGATCGTATACTGGTTGAGGTACATCTCAAGACGTCGTGCCTTCTGGTTATCTCCCAGTTCGCAGAAGGCCAGTTGCGACGAAGGCGGGCAGTTTCCGATGCCAGATATACCTAGCGGACGTCCCAGAGTCATGGAGTAGAACTGGTCCATGAAAAGCATCAACCACCACAGATTGCGACGCAGATCGCATTCCTTCTGGCTGGGCGCGGGGGTTAGAGACTGCGGGTCCTGATGTACTAAATTTCCAAACCGATCAGTCTCTGCTTCAACATACGAGGTATATAATCGATGATACATACATCCCATTCCCTGCGCGACACGTATCGTCTGGCCATACAACGTATACGCATCCAGAAATTTCCCCGTATTTATCAGGTAAGCGCCAATAAGCAGGAGAGTCTGGACGGCAAGGAGAGTCGGACGGTTCATGTAGCTGCTCAACCGCAGCGCATGCATCGACGCCGCAACTGCGTTTCGCGTCAGCGGCCAACCACTACACCTCCATAGTGGGACAACAAACGTACTGTATATATCCGCCTGAATCAGCTCCTTCTCCATCGCGCCTGGCACCCACTGCTGCACGTTGTTCCCGAATTGCCTAAACTGCACCGCATGCGCCATGGCAGCGAGGATTAGAGCAAGCATCTGCGGGTTCCGCTCAGCACCGTTCTGCAGGTCCGCCAGAAAACACTCGACCTCCGGCGTTGCCAGCTTGTTGGGTATGTACTGGAAACATTGCGCTTGCTTATCGAACCCGGTCAAGAGGGAGAAGATCTCTTCAGGCGACGGAAGGATATCAAGAAGGGACTTCGGTCCCAGGGACGGCGTCCACAGCGACGGGAACGGGTCCGCCGGCGCATCTTGATATGCGAAGGTGTTCACCTCCCTCAGGGCCGGATGCGCGAGGGAGACCGGTCTGCAGTGCTTCGGTTGCGACTCGAGCCGGTCCAGCTGGATCCATATGTATGCATACATGAGTTTTGGCTGCAGTATCACCGGAACACTGTGCGCTTCTTACCTTATACTGGATTTCCTGCGCAGAAAGACACCCGTAGACGAGACTGTCCGGGGGCTCTTCCGGTCTGACTTTCCACTGTACAGAAGAAGAGGGGACCCTCTTAGCGGCTCTCGAGTTGTTGTTATTGATGTTGTTGTCTACCGACGGAGGAGAATGACAGTCTCCCAACGAAGCAGCCTTCTTCTCCAGCAGCGCCTTCAGCTCCGCATTCTCCTTTCGCAGGATCTTGAGCTGGCGCGCCTGGTCAATGGCCTTGTTGCTCGCGTCCACGGGGAAGAAGCAGTCTGTTGGTTTGCCTCGTGAGCAGCAAGCAGAGCAAGGTTTGATCCTGTCGCACTGCAGGAGAGAGCAAATGTCACCAAGCTGTCGGGCCACAGAGATTGCACTAGGAGGAGAAAACAAATGGTGGGGTAGCTCTATTTACTTTGACCTTGCGAAAGCGGCACTGGTTACAGGACATCCGCGGCCGCAGCGTCTTCTTGCTGTTGGGCAGACCGCGATTATTTGCCGCTGGCGCAGATGATGGGGATGATGCGCTGCCATTGTGATTGTGGTTCTTGTGGTGGTGATGGGAGGACAAGACATCCTGCACCGTGACGTCGTCCATGGCGAGTGCTGCTATTTGGGTTCGAGGACCGTGATCTGGTGATCCACAGGCGAAGGGAATCCTTCTGAGCTGCTGCATTGAGAGACAGACAGACAGACAGCAAAGAAAGAAAGAAAGAAACGAGTGATTGGAAGTGGGAGATCCTGACCGGAAACGTCGTCGCACATCTGCGACAGCTTCCATCCATATACCCAGCGGGCGATCATGGGCGATTAGACTATCGAGGCTATCATCAAGCTTCTGCAAAACGTATACAACTAGGCGCGGTGCCAAGACCCAACGTTACTCTGCTACGTGCTTAAGCGACGTGTTGTGCCGGGGACACCATCGCGGAGCTAGTCAGCCACACGGTCTATCTACCGTCTTTTATTTGGGACTTGATCAATGTGACACAGCGAGGCAGAAACCGAGGTCTCGACCCAGGACAAAGGAGGACGGCCACACGGTGTCAATGGTTCGTTGGCCAGACCGACAAGTCGCAGGGCGGAGCAGACGCGTCGCGGGCCTCCAATGGCAGGGGCGATCCCCTGGCCCATGCTCGCCGTAGACGCCAGCGAGCGCGCCTCTCGGTCATTCGGCCTATCCAGAAAGGGGGCGCGCATGGGGATCTGCACTGTCAAAACCCCACATGTCCGGACTCTGCCGCGCAAGATCTCCTTTTGGGGCATCCCGCCGCCGGCTCAGCTTCAGCCCGCGGAACCGTGGAAGCCCTTCCGATTGGGTTCCGCGGTCCTGCTGCAGATCCGGGCCGCTGGGAGGGAAAGAACGAGCCTGCTGTTCGCGTGGGCGCGTTCTTCCCAAGAGAGTCTGGTCCCCCGTTCTGGTATCTGCTGTGAGAGCCTCGCGCTGGCGGTTTCCCTATACATGCTGAGAACCAAGCACTGTGGCTTGCTCCGTCCCGACCCGTATGAGGCGTGAAGAAAAAGCCGGCGAGGCCGTGCCAGGGTCCTCGCTCTCGATCCATCAAGCTTACGGATAACAATTTCCGCAACTGGGACATCCAGCGCAGGCAGAATATCTGCTAGCTACCTAAGCCTGCTGCGCAGCGTGCAAGCCCGTTAGTAGTTACCTACTTAGTATGCAGCACAGTTAGCTACGGAGTTAAGCTATGGAGTACACTACGCATATGGCACGTTGTCAACCATCATCACGGTTAAACTGATTTAAGGGTCTCCCCTCCCCATCCCACCCGGGAACCCGCATTTTTTTTGGCACGGCATTCCCCCACCCATCGGGGAAGTATCTCTCTGCCATCCTGTATGCGGCGTAGTCATGTCAGCCTGCCAACCACGACACAACCCGCCAGTCAGTTAGTGACGGAACGCACTTCCTTCCGCAGGGGTAGTTCTACTCCCTAGTAAGGGTGCCTCCCTCTTCCTCCCTCCCCCCCCTCCCCGTTCGTTATCATCACTGATACCCAGCCGTGCACTTGCTACTTTCATACTAGATCCATCCGCCGTGGATACCACACGATACCTCTCTTGGTACAGCCTAGCGGGGGACGGGAGGGAGGGGCACCTGGCAAACAAGACAGGCCGCTGTCATAAACAGGCTATCTTTGACAGGGTGCGTCTATGCATAAAGAGAGACAGAGAGAGAGAGAGAGAGAGACGTTCTAGGCTCTTTCGACCTATCTGCATCTGGGTCCGTGGATCGTTGCCCAATGCAGTCGTGCTTCGTCCTGCATTGTTTCTTTTCTTATGAAGAGCCTCGTGATGATGATCATTATTATTAATAACGCTGAGGTAACCGCGGCTAAAGTCCTTATTTTTGTTTTTCGTCCAAAATTTTGGGTTGAGAATGGCGAATGTCTTTTCCTGTCTGTCCAATCGTAGTGTACACTGACGGTAATCTATTTTATATGCCACACACACACCGTCCATCTGGCCCTGCCAAAAAAAGGGACATAGTCCAGCGGCTGCGCAGCAGATAGTAGTAGTCCTGTGCATAATAATCCTCGTTCCCAGATCGACTCAGGAACAAGGGTTCTGCGACGCCCCAAACAGAAAAAAAACATGTGCCGGGGAGATGTGATGGTCCCAATATCGCTACTGCGCCGTAACCCAAAGTGTTTCTTCAAGGCATGTGCAATGTGCAAATCATGCGTCTCACATGCAGACTGCCGCCCGTTGCTGCTGTCATTTATTCACGAGACCAACTAAAATTTGTGGATCGTCCACGTCAAAGTCCCATTTATGCGAATTGGAGACCCATGGTGGCTATCGCTGATAAGCTTGATGTAGATTATTGCAACCTCGTCCCATAGACCGCTGGCCCAGGGGGGCAGGGATATCCGTTCTTTTCGTGCAGAGGTGAACTATGGTGCCTGTTATGCACTTCTGCTTCAATAATAGGCAGTAGTGGGAGAAAAAAAATTTTTCTTTTCAGCTCCATTCTCCTTTCCTCTCGAAATGCTTGATCGGCCGGACACCCTCCATGATGACTAGCATGCGAGACAGGTCAACTGAGAGGATTTTCGCCTCCACAAGACTCAGGATGTCGACCTGGTCCATCATCTCAGTGGGCAGGAGGAGCTGACATCTAACCCCAAACGGCAAGGCAAGAGCAATATATCCCATGCCATATTCCGTCCCTGCCAGGGCCGTGTTCGAGTAAGAGTTATGCAGCAGGCACGGGACAGTCTCCGGTAGCTCGCACTCGTTGAAATAGAACGCACGGAAGAGGAACAGGCATGCCCAGTATTGCCTTGATGCCATCTCACATTGCTTGAGCCTGGTGTGCTGCCAGCGGGACCGAGTGATGTAATCGTCGACCTTCTCTCTCGTGAATGGCAGAACCGACGTCTCCTGATCAGCATCCAAAGTACGGTTGTGTTCGCGCTCGTAGCGCAGCGCCGCTTCAATCTGGTAGTGAGCGATGAGGTCGACATATCGTCTCAATGGACTCGTCGATTTGACATAGGCATCCAAGCCAAGAGAATGGTGAGGGATCACACTCGAGGAGGAAATTCCCTTTGGAGCAGCCAGATTCAGCCAGTTGCTGCCGCCATATTCAGAGATATTCTGAGGTGTCAGCTTTGCGTATTCAGGGTGGTAGAATGTCCCGTCATACACTGTGGGAATATTGCGGTCGGCACACCACTTCCCGGCGATCCAGCAAGCGAAATTCATGAGGGTCGAGATCAGATTGCGCTTCGTAAGGTCAGGTACTTCGTAAGGATCGAAACTCCGCGACTGCAGCCGAATGACAGGATCTCCCAGGTAGTACCGTCCTTCCTGGATGCTCAGGTTGTGAGGTTTCATAGGGTGCTTTCCGCCGAACACTGACACCGGGGTCTCTATGGCAGCGGGCCATTCAATTGCGCCTTTCTTCCGTCTGTGTTCCCTGAACGCGAGCATGAGCTTCCTTAGGATATGGAAATTGTTTTCATCTTCGGGGGACAGCTCTTCGCGTAAACCCTCTCGGGAATGTTCCGGGAACTCCCCTCCAACGGTAAGGTTTACAAAAGAGTTTTCCATGCCAGCGCCGAACACTTTGCGTAGCCTCTCATGGGTGATGTAGATAACATTCCTGGCGTAGCCATTGGTGATATCGGTATCAAGAACTTCTCCTTTTGTGTTCATTTTGGCGCTGAATGTCAGCGTTGGACGGCCAGGAGCCAAACTGAAATGCGCCTGTGTCAATGACGGAGGCAACATCGGATATGTGCGCTCCGGGACATAGAGTGTGGAGTATCGAGAGGCAGCATATTTCATGATCACATGGTCGAGAGGAAGGAAGGCTGACGGGTTCGCTACATGGATACGAATCCAGAAAGTGTCGTCTGATCCGGGGATACGCTCTAGGGAGACCCCATCGTCGATCTCCTGAGCATCTTTATCGTCCACGCAGTAGATTGGCAAATCACCCCAGTCCTTTCTCAGATCTTGCATCGCATCCTTGAGCTTTTCGCTCTTCATCTGCTCGCCGACTTGTTGAACGTCTTCAATTAACTTTGTCTGAGAATGAGATGTGGTGCCGTGACCAGGCAAGGCCAGGCTCTGATCGAGCACTCGCAGGTTCTCCCAAGGAGTGAAGACGCCCAGTTCTTGAAGGAACAAAGGCATGGAAGCTGCACTGAGACCAAGTTCGCTGTACATTCCTGTGGCTCGCATTATGTGCGAACCGGCTAACCTCATGATCCCCTCTGTCATCCGACGAGGTGGTATGCAGAAAAGCTGCAGGTATTCGATTATCATCCGATCGTTTCTGTTGAATTTCTCTGTTTCCACCTCGCGATAGGTCATCCCGTCTCCGGTTTCATCAGGCGAGAATCTCTGCGCCGTCGGGCCTACGTTAGACATGGTCGTGGGAGACCTGACCCTTCGGCTGAGTCGGATCAGGCGCTGAGCCTTTTGAATGAATTTTTGGAGAGGATGGGAACTAAAGTTCCCGGGCCCGGGGTCTTTATCCATTGCCATTCGAATGGAATATTCCTGGTGTTCACGAACCCAGTTACCCACAGTCTCGATGACCTTAGCCACTCTTTTGGGCTGAATGAGATAATGGTCCGTGAACACAGAAGTCCTGTCATAATCGATGAGGAAGGGATAGCGCTTCGCGGCCTGGTGAACTGTAAATAGTTTCACTTCATCCAACTCTGATTCGGGAATGTCCAAAGCTTTGGCGGCCAGCTCTCGGAGGGTGAATTCAAGGCGTTCTTCGTCATCTGCAACCATAGAGTGGATATTGTCTAGTCGCTGCGAATTTTGTCTATAAAACTCTCGACCTTTGTCGTCGAATTCATTCATCATCCTCAAAAGAGGAGCTCCGATCGGCCTAGGTACACCTCCCTCAATGACCGACTGCATCTCCGAGCTGACCTTCGCGAGGGAGTCGGGGAAGTATGGATGAAGAGGGCGTACAAGCTCAGGAGCAGCGAAGCCCTTGATGACATAGTCTAGATCCTTGTTGAAACCGATACGCCATTTCCCTCTAGCTGTATAGAATTGCTGTTGTTTCTGGACCGACCGGACATAGATTGCTGTGCTTTGGGAGCCGTGGGAAGATGATAACGCCACCAGGTCCCCGGGCTCGAGAAAGGCGTTGATGTCTTCACCTTCATCAGCAAGGTTTGAAAATTCCGAGGTATCTTCGTCGGTCACACGCAGCGTATCGCTTCCAGCATCGTGAGCCTCTCGGTTATCGTTCAACATATTGCCCACCCAGGGCAGCGACGGGTCTGTGGATGGATTCGAGGTTCCAGGTCCGCGAACCGGATCCATGACGTTGGGCTGGCGCGCCTGCCATTTGCGTAGATACTCTCTAATATCTTTCTTTTCTTCGAATTCGTTCCTCAGGAGGATCTCGTCTATGGGCGTTGGCGATCCACGGATATCCTGCAGGGCGGAAAAGCTCTGAACGACAAAGTCAGCTAAACCAATAGGAACCAACTTGCGTTACGATAAATACCTTGCTCCCATTGTGAAAGCCACGCCGGAAGACACTCCAGCGCCGACCTGTCGGGATGGACGCTGGAGAGCGCGAGGAAGCATTGGCAATGGACGCCGCAGAGCGCCTTAGTCTATGGGCGCAGCGGGCGCAGACATAATTTTGCATCAGATATCCTTTGTAGACGTCGGGTACTCGAGAGCTTCTCAGCCATGGCGAAGCGGTAACCATTCCGGCAGACTGTCTCAGCGTTATAGCTGGAATGGATGTAGAAGCAAACTCGGCGTCCTCGACCTCGCCGTCTTTGCGATGTGAAAGAGCCAAATTTTACGGCCATTCTGCCGGTCGCGGGGCGACCCACCGCCTAGGCGATCAAGAAGCCGAACGCCGCGGCCGCCCGAACACACCCCAGAGCGCCCAAGCTTCCCAGGGTTGGAGCTGGAGATCCCACAATTGCAAACAACTTCGACGGTATCCAGCAGCCTGATCCATTCCGACGAGCTGTCTTGCATACTAGCTTTTAGGGTCGCTGATGAGGTTTGCTGGTACAGACCATCTACAAAACAACATTGTTTGGCTGTCGCATCCGGAGTCCAACAACCCCCTTCCACTGAGATCTGCGCAGACCAGGACGGTCGTGGTCTAGAAACTCTCTTTAACTGTACTAACTGCAGTGGCCACAGCTTATTCAGTGGATTGCTGAATTCCCTCTCCGAATGGAAGGTGATCATTGGCTCGTGTTTGCGCCGTGGCGTGCTTCCTCATTCTCAGATTGTTTGAGCCAGAGTGTACTATATTCAACAACGTAGTCTTTGTTTGATGCTTCTCCCGAACCAAACTACATCAAATGGATACACATCCTAATTTTATACGCTGACCAAAGCAATCAATGTCAATGTGTGGAACTCCGTTTACTGGCTTTAAGGTTAGCTAAGATCAAGCGAAAAAATGAGGCGGTGATACCGCTCCAGAGAAACACGGCTCGAGATGGCCAATGTCTTTTCAGACAGGTGCATCACCTTTGATTATGCTTTGGGGTTTGTTGGATGGGAAGCATCTGTTGTATCCGACCCTTTGGTATGCAAGCGCTGGGGTGGAGGACTGCGCGAGTGTTCTATTTTGGAGCTCAAACGAATGCTTACTGCCAGCTTACCTACCATCTCTGTCCAGCGATTGGTTGCGCGGACACATCTTCATTTAAGCATCAAACAGACTGAGCCCCAGTTTCATGCTTCCCCAGATGGCTTTCCTTGTCGATGGACGGTCTAGCTCATGGGATATTGATTCAGTTAGCGATCAAGCTGTCATTATTTAAGCCTTTGGACACCTGTCTAAAGGATTGTTCTCCTGTCTCTTTGTTTCCCAGCGATTCTAGTCAACTAGGTAGATTTCCTTCACGAGTTTCCCTTGGTCCTTTGTGCTCATTGTTTTGCTCTTTCCTTGTATACGCTCTTTGAATCGTATCTTCTGGCAAGACACTCCTTTTTAACAAAGGACTTGACGTCAAGTCGTGTTGTTCATACAGTTTCTATCTCTACACGTCTCCATTACGTACCCACACAATGGCTGGTGGAAAATATGGTGCGCTCGGCGCAACCTTCCAGATTTGCCGGATATTTCAAGCTATGTCTCTTATTGCCGTCATCGGTATGACTGCGAATTTCATCTCAGAGATGGTATCAAGCAACACGACACCGCCGAAAGTTCTCGTTGCTACTCTCAGCGTGGTATGCTATAAGAATAATGTGTTCTTCCACAGTCACGGGATACTGACTAAAGTCTGATCAGACATGTGTTGCCGTTCTCTATTGCGCTATCACTTTCATCCTCTTTGTTGACAATACCCTACCCTTCCTCGTAAATGGGATTGTGGATCTGCTGCTCCTGATCGCGGTTATAGTCGTAGCCGTGGTTGTCGGAAAGCCCCTCTCCTACCTCAAATGCAATGTCATCGGGAAGTTGACCGGCAGCAACTCGTCTGCATATACCTTCGCTACGAACCTGGGAAGCTACCTTGACAAGGAGGGAGGTACTATTGATTACATCCACTGGATTGGAGCGTCGAAAGCAATCTGTCTGGAGATGAAGTCCATATGGGGACTGAGTATCGCCCTATGGTAAGCTCACTGCATTCTCTTCTGACATGCTGTAACCTTTGTCTGTCTGGTTTTAGTATGACTCACATGCAGTTAGCATCCTATTCACTTTTTCCGTCATTTGCAGTGTTTGCCTGTGGCGCCAGAGCAAGGCTGCTTCCACTGCTAAGTCGGACAGCTAATTCGAAAGAAGCCCCAATACCGTGAAATGCTTTCTTTGCGCGGACCAAAAATAACAACAGAACACGAGCTTGAACAAATTTGTTCTATTATTAATCTGGAAAAATGATTTTTGACATGTCTTTCATTGAGCAACACGAAATTGACGCCATCGAACGTGGAAAGTAGACTGGATCTAATATGCCTGTTTGATCTCATGTTTTTCAATCTGTTTTTCTGCAGTTTTATGGGATTGGCCGTCGGATCAGCGCTGAGAGGTCTTTTGCTCTTTCTACAGTTTTTTAAACCACGAAAGCGTAATAATGTGACATTAAGCTCTATATGTATCTAAGGATAAAAGCCCAAAAAAAGGTCCATGATGATGCGAAGTCCGCTCAATTCTCACTACGTACTCCACCGTTGTACGTCCCATATATATACCTAACTCCTATGTGGTTTGTCGATATTTATGGTAGAGTCCGATAAATCATGACCACGAAATGCCAAGCTAGCCGTTGATGCAATGAATGAGAAACCCTGTTTTCGCCTTACGAAAGAAGAACCCACCGGACAAATCAGAAGAAGTATGCGTTAATGTTATATACGACCACTATTTCAGACGGAATTCAGACTGTTCAAACCCAACCTGAACTGACTAATCAGATTACCTCTCATTTACTCCGTACACACCTACGCTGCAAACTTGTCCTTTGTCTATTTTGTTGTAATTCACATATATCCGTGTCCAGGGTCTAGCACGGATATACCCATTAATGCTAGATGATTCGGTGATGTGCGACGGGATAGTGGGTAGTACCCATCTTCTTGGCCTTGTCTATTAGGGACTCTATATGGGCAACAGCAGGCTGCTGCTACTTGGCTGAACAGCAAAATTGGATGATTTAGAGATTGGTTCAAAGTTCAGCTGCCTGTGGAGATGTTATCATGCAAGAAAAGTTGACCAATAATTGTGATCTTCTATTCGCCTCGCACACTCAACACGCCCCATGCGATGGCGTAATAGTTGAAGGGCATACGTGTCCCGGCTATGCTGATCGGGCAGTATGATGGAAATCTGTCTTAGGGTACTCCAGAATACTCTGTCGACACTAGGTATAAATACCCTGATCCGAACCGACTTGCAAGCGCATCAATCTTCCAACAGTCATCCACGTCTCAATCAACCCTAGTTCTAGTCCTTAGGCCAGCACACGAAGCTGCAAGTATCGACAAAGGTTTAGCCTTCCACTCCCCAAGGTATGGTACCGAAGCTGCTCCAGGTTCCCCGCTAGCATAACATCGCTGATATGGAGAAGATGATACCAAGATACTAACGTTACGAAACAACGGGTGAAGACAACCTCGTTCACTCTCGGAAAACTACATTGTACTATGACAGGGATAAACAAGCACTGTATAAGATCGTCGACGTTCATCTCCTCGGCTACGAATGGGTGCTCATATGGTCCTACGAGAATAATAGCGACAATGACTTCTCCAGGAAGGTAACATCTACTACCTCCCTTAGGGTCAGGTCTGGCCAGGAGTCCGCTCAGAGCTTCAACGTGAGCGCTGAGTTCTCGCGCTTTGGCGTAACAGCGAAAGCGGAAGCTGGCGTGGAGCACAAGTCATTTACTGAGGAAGAGACAACCTCGAGTACTACACGTGAACTGGAGTACACAGTCAAGGCTCGCTCCTCGGTCTTTGTGTGCCAAAAGGTATACAAGTTCCAAGTGGATGTTTGGTTCAAGCTAGATGCCTGGGGCGGGGTTTGGACGGTCGGAAATTGGCAGAGGCCCGGAGTTGCCATGTGTTCGTCGGAAATTACTGTCAATGCAAACGAATACGCCCAGACAGGCACCGCGCTGAGTGGCACAGGGACGTTAGAGCCGGCGACTGTGAAGAGCGCAGATGAAAGAACAAACGTTAAAGGATTCGAGTGGTGCACAGAGCGCTAAAAAAAAATATCTTCATGCCAAGGGTATTTGACGCAGTTCTAGTCCTAGACTTGGATCGATCCAAGGTCAATTCAGGGTTGAATGGTTTAACCGAAATATTCTCTCATTTCATGTCATGTGATTTAATGTTTGTGCTATGTGGCACACCTAGAAAGAAAAAAAAATGAAGCCCATGTGTTGTATTCTGCAAATATTGTGAGTGTAGAAGTAGCTTTACCCGCTGAGTACCATGGAAGTGGTTTTGGTAGACCCTCTCCAGCCCGGCCCGGCGGTCGCGGTCCGAGTGCCAGGTCACCGGGTCCCGGGAGTCGAGGAGGCTTTTCCTCCACTTAGGGTATTGCGGACACCTACGGAGCACTTCTCAAAACCCTACTCTATCCCTATTTCGCATGTCAACAATAGAATTGGGAGAAGACTGAAGCAAGTGCATACAACAAATTACAGAACGATTGCAGAGAATGGGAGGACCTGCTATCACCGTCCGGGACGTCAAAAAGGAAAAGCGACCGAGGTCAATGGAATCTGCACAACGGAGATTGGAGTCCTATTTGCAGCTGCAAAGAACCAGCAGGTCCACCGTCCTCTTTGGATACTCCTTTTAGCAAGGTACTAACTATGGCTAGTAATAATAACACAGTGATCCCAGCAGTCTGGAACGACTAGAGTCGTGTCAGATTGCCCCTGAAGAAGACCGGGCGCACCAGCTGTCCAGTCTGGACATGACTCGCAACCGCAGTCTTACCCGGGACGACGGTTCCAGGGCTGAATCCTGTCTAACATTTTATCTGAACTATCTCCGTACACCGTTTTCGCATCAGTAGTCCTTTTTTTTTGAACTTTGATCGGGGGAGGACACGTGTGGTTTTCATTTCTTGAAGTTAGCATTCCACTCTCGGATTGTTCTCTAAAACAAGCAAAATCGTACGATGCCTGCCAAGATGGCATCGCGTGCGCGTCTGGGCCCTTGAGGAGGTCCTCCTGCAGGGAAACGCTTTAGTCGGCATTGCCAGCTCGGGATTGTGTCCCGGAAACCTGGTTGAGGAGAAGGGCCCCGGTTCTGGGTACGTACTACTGTACCGTCTGCTTTCTTAATGCACGTCTGCAGCCGTTTCATCATTTGCTTCCAGGTCAACGAAAAAAACGCATGGGCCACCTGCAAGCTCAGGGTAAAAACAGTTTCTTTCGGTACTTCACCGATTGTCCAAGAGCCGTTCATGGCCTTTTAAACTTCGTTATCGAACGTTCGAGTACTGATCAGCGGCCCCGGGAGCCTGTCGCTGTGTTTCATCGAAGGAAGCATGGAGTAGATACTGTCCAGCCTTATTCTTAAAATAGCGAGAATGTTTCGGAGAACACCCATCGACCCCAAGAAAAAGGCAACCAAAAAGATTTCCACCATCTGCGTCAGCATGCAGCATGCGCCGTTGCCTGTCTATGGGGGATGTTGAAACAAGCACCGAGGTCCAACTTCTCCAAGTCTTGGGGGGTCCCAGAACACTCTCTTCTGACCAGCCCTCGTGAACAGCCATGCAGGCTGGTGTGTCACACCTGCTTATCTTCTTGCCTCTGTATACAAAGACCGATTAATCAAAGCATTAGAACCGCTCTTATTGCATTCTATTATGATGCGGAAGGGAAGGTTTTAGCTTATCCCTGCTCTGAGATGCTAGAGCGCTTCTATTATGTTCATGGATCTGGTTTAAAGGAGATATCTCCAGACTTATCTCCAGACTTGTGAATGAGCGCGGAAGGCCTATTCCGGAGCAACTGCTTAGAGGCCCCAAAAACTCAAAAGGCTTTTCCTTGAATACCGGTGCCGCAGCAGGTCATGCGAGTTGATTGGTCAAAAATCCTGAAACAGAGGAGCTCACAAGCTGTCATGCAGAGATCCACGTCCCGACGCTCCTCTCCCGTCCCCACCACGATGGAATGCCAGTGCTGGGATTGGGGGAAGGGGGTCTGCACGTTACTCCAACGTGTTCAACACTGGCGGAAACCCCTTGCTACGGGCCCGGGACGACCCGCAGGACTCGGTTTGCTAGCTTCGAAGCGTCCCTATCTAGACCTTAGCTGCATACACGGAGTACATACAGCGGGATCGCCTGACAGAACAATGTCGCGAAATACTGAGGAATTCCTCTATCCTTTCCCTGCAATTTCGCAGATCAACAAGAGTCCTTTGACCAGCCAGCCTCAACGACGTTGACGGTCTCATGAAACATATCTTTGGGCAAGTCAACTGAGTTATGTTCCAGCATCTCCTGCTCTTCTGCCTTTGACGCGTGTGCTGTCGAGCTCCTACCACCTTTCCTCCGCTTCTTTCAGATTATAGAGGTTTTGACCCATTTGGAGGGTCCACTTTTGCGCTATTCACCGTTGAAAGATGTGACTATATAAATGCCCATTCAGCCCCGGGTCCTGACCAGGATGTTGTACAATACATATCATAGCTCTTGCCGGACATATTTCCAGTGTCAACAACCGAGCGTGTCACACGGCTCATAATTTCCTATTGCCGCAAGAACATATTCTCTGTACTTTTTCAATAACGCGGTTTCGATCATATTCTTTGCACAGCTTATACCCAACTAGTTTGCTTTCTCGACTTTGTTTCAAGTTGAAAGATTTTTGAATTTTAATCAGACGTTTTCCCTGTCTGGATATTGAAGATATTGGCCTCAGGCTGCCTTGAAGGTTGCCTTTCCGCTTGAGTTTGGAGTTTTTCGTACGTAACTGCCTAGTTTCCAACTTCCGTGTTTCTCGCTTGCGACAATCCTGTTTTAAAGAAGCTCAGAATATCCTTCTTAATCCCAAGCCTTGCCCCATCAAAATGACATTCCATTGCTCTGTCTGACTTCGCGCACGCTAATTTCTAACCATGTTTCAGGATAAAATGTTGGCAAACATAGATGACGGCTGGGACAACGAGAATTCGTAAGTACTTCCAACACAGATCTTTGGCCCTAAGTCCCTATTGCGATATTTACTCATCGCAAGCACAAGAACACTTGCGACAACAGCTAAATCTTACCGCTACGAAAACGGCCGACGATACCACGCTTACAGTATGCTATTCCATCGTCTCTCGACTTCGTCGATTATGACTGACATTGCTCAGGGGAAGGAGCGTATTGGGGACCAAACGACGAGAAGGACATCCATAATCAAAAAGTGGCGTACGTTGTCCCTTCTCTCCTGGTCGAATGCAGAGTCATAGATGCGGAAGCTTCTGACACCTTTTTCAGTCACCATCTGTTCTATCTCACACTAGAGGACAAGATGCTCCTGGCTCCAATCGGCAAGCCTAGGAATGTCCTCGATATTGGGACAGGCGCAGGGTTATGGCCAACGTTTGTAATCATCATACCTTTATAGTTTGTGTTCGAGTGCTGATAGCTGTGTAGGAATTTTGCAGATGCATATTCAGAGGCAAAAGTCATAGGTAGTCCTTCTTCCTCGTTGCAAACGTTGGACTTACCAGCTAAACCTGGACTTTCCATCCAGGGATTGACCTTTCACCAATCTGGGAGAACCCCACCCAGCCCAATCTCCAATTCCAGGTCGACGACTGCTGCTCCGAATGGACATTCCTCGAGGAAATTGGAGAACGTTTCGACATTATCCACATGCGCTTTCTGTACGGGAGTATAGGGGATTGGCCTCAGCTCTACAAACGATGCTTCGAGTAAGTTCGCAGGCATACCTTCCAAATTAGCATGCGCAATGATTGGGAAGATAGAATAAAACCTGACGACCAACTTACCATCAAAGCCATCTCGTCCCTGACGGATACATAGAGCAAGCCGAAATGTCCATCGTACCGCACAGTGCTGACGGTCCCCTTCCGCCCGGCTCCATCTTCCACAAATGGCAGCAGTTTTGGGACCAGTGCAGCCGTGTGACGGGGAAATCATGGTGGATATGTGACACGATGAAACAGTCAATCGTCGACGCGGGGTTCGTGGATGTCTGTGAGAAGCGATATAAGTGGCCGATCGGTACATGGGGCTCCGGTGAACGAAGTCAGGAGATTGGGAAGTGGAACCGCGAATTCTGGAAATCTGGCATGGAGGGATGGGTTATGGCCCTTAGTACGAGACATCTGGGTGTAAGTTTGCTTCCTATGAAGAGTACCTCCAAGCAGAAGGACATCCTGACTGACGCTACCTACTTCAGTGGACGGCGGATCAGGCACGCGCGTTCGTCAAAGAGACCGAGGAAGCTCTCAACAATACGGAACAACATGTCTACTACGAAGTGTAAGTCATCTTGATATTATTTATCACTTTCCTCATATGACTAAGTACTTCGTAAACAGGGCCGTCGTCTACGGACGCAAACCTGAAACTTCCTAGACAAGTCCACCACGCCTCAACCGCTGGGAGAGCAGACCTCATCCATAACGAACGATGACCCTGTATTTTATGTATGATATCATGGAGTAAACCTATCTGTCGGGTTTTGGGGATTTAAGAGGACCTGTGGGATAGGAAAGGGTGGGGACGGGAAGGGAAGGGACACAACGGCGTTCTGATGGCGTTGGGGACCTTGGTAGTGGGTTTTATATATAGGAAATGATACCTATCTCATTCGAACCATGACATTAGAATGTGAAATGAAGCATTATGATCGAAATACAGCCGTTTTTTCCTTGTGTATCTCATGCTTCTATCCGTGGAAGGTTGGTTAATGGCCCGTGACCTAAACCACAGTTGACTCTATGATCGGACACGAGGCCAGAGGGCACTCTTTCCAGCTACATGGAAGCTGTCTCTGTCGACTAGGGTTACAGGAAACTCCTCTTTTTAGGGTTCCTTCCGGACGACAGTGAAAAGAAAAATGATTTATTCCATCCGTTTAATGCTTAAACGTATTTAATCGGGGGGTTACCGGACCAGACACTAGAGGACGGAGTGTCGTCTCTGGACTGTGATCAATGACAAGCGTCAAGCTTTTCTTTCAATGAAATGTTGAATACTGAATTCAACGTTCCATCTTTTTTCTCCATCTCTCAATTTTGTTCTTGTTTTGTTATCTTTGCGACTTCAAACCGGCTGCGAAGCTCGATGGTATTACATTTCCTCACGGTTACCTCCATACCGACGTATATATTCTGGAATTATCGATCGAGACTACAGAGCTACAGGTTAGGAGTTTTTGTGCTTGACGAAGACAAATGCAAGTAAGTATCGACTTATTACTACATCTACTTATCCAACACAGCACGCTTTAAATGCAACTCACTGACGAACCACCTACTGTCAGATATCTCTCTAGCCGAGGTCCGCACTACCTACCTACTTAACAATCCCTACGACAGCCAGCTGAGGGGTCACCCCCAACCCAATCAATGCCCGTTCTCCGCACTCTGACCAGACCTGATCCCAGTGCTCACAGCTCGGGAGTCCTTATCGCCCGTTCATGGAGCCCCGGAGATAGAGTGGAGCGAACGAGGATCAGTACAGAGTCACGGCCTATGAGGTTCTGTCGTTGCGCGGTGGGAACTGGCGGTCATTCATCGTCTCCGGTTTTCCCGCTTCCCCGCATCGTCGCCATCGCGAGGGCGAGCTACTAATCTTGCGCGGTACATACGTACTGGACGATGGGGTCTGGGAGTTCGACTACGATTGAGACGTCCTGGAGATCCGCATACTAACATAGACAGATTCAGAAGCTGTTGCTAGCTGCAAAAAGCAGAACCAGAGGACAGACGGAGTCCGCGTGCCTTTTGACGATCATTCATCGATCCTACTAGCCGTCTAATAATGCATGGACTCCCACGTCGTCCATCCCTCCATCCCCAATTCTGATACGTCGCAACCGATCGATCCCGCAACATGCACGTCTGGCTGACGCCATAAGCACCTGTCCTTCAGGGCGATTCGTGTCATATCCCCGCACAAGCTCAGTCGTTCTGCGGGCATACCCGAGGATTCTTCCGCTGCAAGCTCGCGGAGCTTGATGGGGCACTGAGCTATGCGTGTACCTGTTAGGTGGTAGGTACCTTGACTGTTCTCCAAAGGGAGTCACTTGCGGTCTGTTTCATGTTTGTCTGTGCAATGGATCACTTCGAAGCAGAGGATGGGCCGTGATAGCGACAAGACTCAGGACTGATGGTTGTTCCAGCTCTTAGTATCTGGAAAGATGAATGTTTCGCAGAAACAGGTGGCATTGACTCTTGCGCAGGCAACTCGTCCAGCCTTTTTTCTACCTGAGGCGGGATACCCACGGGAAGACGTGGACAGAGATAGAGAGAGCACTTTCTCATCTGCATCTTCTTCACACCGACCGTACTCGACCTTCACCTATTATAGCCTCTGATTTGCGCTTCCGCTTGCGCAGGCCTCGCCTCTCCCCGTCTCGCCCCCGGAGTGGGGAAGTGGTTCCATCTTGCGGGGGTGGATCTATGAGGGGAGAGAGATGGGGCTGGAAGGGCTAGGGTTTGGTATCTATCTATCCGTTCTCCCTGCCTTGCTCTCCGTATAAGAACGTCGGTCCGACGCTCATCTTATGTGGCTTCTGCCCTTGTTCCTAATCTTACCTCTCAATTCTCGACGGTTCCTAATCTTGCCAATTCCGACACGACCATTTCGATCACGTCCCCAGACTTGAATAATCCTGATTGAAGCAATCAAATTTGAGAATATACGTACATCAAGGAAAGGGGTCCAAAAATATGCCTACCGTCAAGGGACGCTGCCACTGTGGCCAGACCGAGTGGACGGTGAAGCTGGAAGACTTCAGCCATGTTCTTTGGTATGCTTCCTTCTATATCTTCAGTCCATCAAGGAAGCTCCTGCTAACAAACTGAACCACAACAGCCACTGCAGCACCTGCAAGTACCTCAGCGGAACCGACTACACCCTCAACCAGATCATCCCGAAGGAAGACTTCACCCTCACCAATGGCAACCTGAAGGCGTATACCTACTACGGTGACTCCGGTAGGTCCCTCCCTCTCTTACTCTTTCCACCCCCAAACCCATCTCTCCCCCAAAGAAACAACACTAAACAATTAATGACACCAGGCAAACCCGTCAACTGCTACTACTGCCCCAACTGCACCTCGCACGCCTACCACCACCAGGCCGTGAACCCGTCCAAGGTCGTCATCCGCACCGCCCTGCTCGAGGGCGCCAAGGACTGGAAGCCCGCGGCCGAGATCTACGCCAAAGACACCTATCGCTGGCAGCCGGCCGTCGCGGCCCCGGGGGCCGTGTTCCAGACGGGGCCGCCGGCGCCGCCGTCGCCGAATCTGTAGGTTGCTGTCCATTGGAGGGAACCAGAAGATATCTATCTATATGGGAGGTAGCCGCTTGGGCAGGGTAATACGTGGAGTAAGGACGGAGGCTTTGAGGAATGAGAGGGCAGAGTTCGTTCTTCACGACCGATGATAGATGGACATGAGAAGGTGAATGAGCGATGATTATCTGAATTAGATGGATATCATCAGTTTTTATATGTATGTACGGAGAGACATACATTACACCCCAATCCAATCGGAGGTGTTGTCTAGGACAAAATGTCGAGTCGAAAAAAATGAAGAGAAAAGGAATAAAAGAAAAAACAAATACCCGCTGTGTTTGGCACTCACTCCCCCTGATGACTATATATATATCGAATATCGAATGGATATCAATCGATCCACAATGCAACAAACCTATTCACTCCCTGGAATATATGTATACGGATGGATGGATGGATGGATGGACATATATATCCACTCCAACCAAATCCAGAGACCTCCACATACATATCTCATATCTCATTAATTCATCAATACTGATAACAATCAATCCAATTCCAGCTTAGTCTCTTCTCTTTGTTGGGGGACCACAGACCATAACACCACCCACGGTTTATTATGTATGGATCGACGAGGAACCCACGAACGAGACAAATCAGCTGGAAAGAAGAGAGACCGTTACTCTTCTTCCTTTTTTCTCCACTCCACCTGGGCGGAAGTATCGGTGTATATAAGACCATACCGGGCTTTTTTGCATTTATATAATCCGGACCAACCATCTTCGTCTCGTTTCGTTCCGTCTCAATGCATTCCTCCCCCGTCTCTTCCTTTCTCATTTTCTTCATTTGTTTATCCCAAAAGCGAAATAAAAAAAAAGGGAAATATTATTCACCCGGAACTAACAGGCGGAATTATCCCCACCTCATCCCCGGCCTTGATAATCATCCCTTCCCCTTTACTCTTCTCTTTCCCCCCATCCCCATCCCTCTCTCTTTCTCTCTCTAATACCTCCGCCTCCTCAACATCCACATACTCCAACCCAACACTGACCCCACAACTCCTTAGCACTTTCTCCCTGATCCCCGGGTACCGCGCCTCGAGGGTATCGAAGAGCCTGGAGAGCGGGAGCGGGGCGGGGAGCGGTTCGGTCTGTTTGCCCGTGTAGGAGGCGGCGGTGGCGAAGTAGTGGATTTGGAACGTTCCGTTCTCTCCTGAGGTCATTTTGGGGTTGCGGTGGTTTTGGGTTTTGGTTGAGGAGGATATGGATGTTGAGGCTCTCTCTCTCTCTTGAGAGGGAGAGAGATGTTGGTGGGTGGGTTGTGTATGTACTTGTCCGGGTAACGGGATTTGGTTGCGGAACGGAATAGATAGGAAGTACGGAGCAGAGTAGCGGGACAAAAGTAGGTAGGTAGGTAGTAAAGGAAAAGCAGAAGCCGGCAGAAAAGCAGGGATGTGTGTTACTGTCCGGTTCGGTCTTGTCTCCGCTTTGCTTTCCCAGAAGAGATGGGACGCGGTGTTTGCTCGTAAAGTACGGGTGGCGTTTCACCGACTGGAAGGGAATGTGATGTATGTAGCGACCCTTGCTTTCCGCAGCAGCAGCAGCAGCGCGGGGCTGCAGACAGCGGACGACAGGAGATAAGAAGAAGCAGACAGAACCTGATAAGAAGCAAAGCAAAGCAAAGACCGAGTTGGGGCACAGGTGCAAGCACAACCCGAAAGAGAGATAAGACCAACGAATTAGCTGGCTTTGGATTAATTATGATGTCTTGGTGATATGGATGGCTTCAGCCATGGAGAACGAAGGGGATAAACGACAGAGCGAGAGAAAAAGATCGATCGGGATCAGGACTTCACGCACGGCCTGGAATACGACGCGGGGATCGGCCGATTGCGCTGATAACCGCGACCAAGCGGTCGGAATGCCCGGCCTCTCGTGTTCAATGAATTACACTACAGAAACTACATGTGGAAACCAGTCACACATTTATGCTTTCTTTTAGAGTCCCTAGCAAATAGAGTACAGTGCAATTTCAAGGTATACGGCGTAACAGAACAGACGGACCAAGCCGTGCAATCAACACCCAGAATGCATGAACACAACTTCGCCATGCGATGCAGACAAAAGGAAAACTTGCAAATGGATATCGGCAGACGTGATATTGTGATCTATTTACCCCAGGTAGAAAAGATCTATTTATTTCTTCTCCTTCAGCAAGGCCCTGAACGCGGCCACCAGGTCGTTCTTCAGATCCTCCCAGTTCTCCAGCCCGACGCTGATCCTCAGGAGTCTCCGGTCGATCTTGGCGTCAGTCATCGTCCGCCACTCGATCAGAGTCTCCACTCCACCCAGACTCGTAGCATGGTGGAAGAATGCCAGCTTGCTAGGCAGTTTCCGAGCGAAGTCCTCCTCCTTCATCACAATGGAGAACACAGGACCAAAGCCGTTGGGCATCTGCTTCTTCAGCCATGAGAAGTCGTCTTTCTGCAGGCTCGCGTGGTAGATCTTGTGGACAGCAGCCTGCGTAGCAGCCTCATCACTGTCGGCCGCAGGGCTCTGGGCGTCGACGGCGTTGTCGAGCCAAGCAACGAGACGCTCTGCGTTCTGGCTCTGGCGTTGGACGCGGACTTCGAGCGTGCGCAGACTTCTAACACCGAGCCAGCTCTCCATGCTGCCCATGACGCTTCCCAGGAACAGGCGGTCACCAAGTAGCTTGTCATACCACTCCTTGCGTTGGGTCGCGAGAACACCGCAGAGGACGTCGCTGTGTCCACCGAAGTACTTCGAACCCGAATGCATCACCAGATCGGCTCCCCACTTGAACGGATCCTGCAGACCAGGAGGGGCAAACGTGCTGTCCACGATAAGGTACGCACCTCTCGAGTGGGCCTTCTTGGCGTAGTCCTCGATGTTGAAGGCCATACCCTGAGGATTGATGGGGGTCTCGAGCAGGACAATGTCTCCAGCCTCCAATTGCTCTGCAGGGCAGTTGATGTCCAGCTTCTCAAGTCCGGTCAAGCGAGACATCAGAGCAATCACGCCGTGGCACCCATGATAGCCTTCTCCGACGGAGATATGGCGGGGGTTGAAGAG
Organism: Thermoascus crustaceus; assembly: GCF_041956765.1. NCBI lineage: Eukaryota > Fungi > Ascomycota > Eurotiomycetes > Eurotiales > Thermoascaceae > Thermoascus > Thermoascus crustaceus. The sequence continues at coordinate 367,435 of NW_027192528.1, read as the reverse complement.
CACCAGCGCCGCGTGGAGTGCAGAGAGACCGGAGGAGTAGGACAAGGCGTGGCCGTTCAGGAGCGCGGAGAGGATGGTTTCGAACCGCGTCGAGTTCGGGGAGGTGAAGCGGGAGTAGATGTGCGATCTCTTGTCCACATGGTGTTCCTGGGGTTGTCAGAAACTGGAAGCAAAGCTCAACGGTCTCCAATGCATACAGTGGTGTCCGCCCACGGGATGAGGTCCTCGGGGTTGTTCGAGTATCTGAAGGTGGTGGAAAGATGCAGCGGAGGAGCAACGTCCGTGACGACGTTCAGCTCGTCGTCCGCATGGAGAGCGAGCGTGGAGGGGCCAGCTTTCTCGGGACCGGTTTCAGCCATGATGTGCGTCTAAGAAAGTCACGATGGGTAATAATAATAATAAATAAAGAGCGGCCAAGGAGCCAGCCAGCTTTTTAAAGCGCTGTCATGGCCCCGGGTCTGCCGATAAAGGGTCGTGGTGGGGAGCGGCAGAGGGCCCACCGCATGACGAACGAAGGGCGCATTGCGCCCATAGGTGTATGCCGCCGGCGTCACGTGCCGGGGCTGGAACAGACTCATCCAGCAAGTGCCAAGTTGATGTGATAGATATCCAGTATCCTCTTTGTGCCTCAAAACGCCTTTCCGTAAAATACTCATGCTGTACAGTTGATATGCAATGGACGTAACAGACGTAAATCATCTCCGAAGCGATCCCATCCGGGACGGCTCCCTAAATGACCCCGGCATCGCGGCTTGGAAATTCGACCTGTCTGTATATCATTGTCAGTTGTGCCCTTATACAATCACAGCAGGGTGGAGGACTTACCGCTCTCAGTGTCAAATGTGATACTAATGTCATCATGCTCGCCTGGATAATCCGGCATATCCAAGCAGACAAACCGCGACGCCTCGTCTTCGTCGGTCTTGGGCAAGGCAAACTTGGCATCAACAAGTTTAACGCCAAACTTCCCAGCGCGCCCAAAGCTCTCAAGCGTATCCGTACTCTTCACAACGAAGTTCATGCACCTGCCATGGTTGAAGTCGTCAAAGAAGGCCAACAGCTGGACGGTGCGTTCCTGCTGAACCACCTGGATTCGAGCAGAGTTCGCCTCCCATTTCTTGTAGATCGGGACGACCATTCTCCGTCGTGAGATTGCAAACGTAGAAGCAACACTATATACGCGGTCAGCATCCATCTCAAGGCCAGGGCTGTTCCAATCGAGATGCCCTACCCGTCAAAAAGTACACGGAACCCCGTCAGGGCTGCCTGAAACCTATGCATGTCTAGATCGCGGTTAGCCGTGTTTCAAGAAAGTGGTAGTGTCGAGAGGCTCACCTTGTAGGGAAATAAAGTCATATCGCCGAATCATCGAGTTGACCTTCGCCTTCTGGAGGGAATCTGTTAAGCGTTCCGGCATCTCTTTCGCGACGAGATTCTCAGCCACGGATACGGTCAAATCTTCCTGTCCAGGCCGATACACATTGAGGACCGTGTTCCGGTTGACGTCCAAGCTGATCTTGAGCTCTCCGGGTCCTAGAACTGGGTTAGTCGAAGATTCAAGGAACTTGTATCATTCGCACCATACCTAAATTGACCCGATCTGTCACGGAGCCCCAATCAGTCGTCACAAGGACCCGTAGGTGTTCCGACAGTATAGTGGGGCCATAGCCGTGCTCTACAAAGATTGGCTCCTGGTCAATCACGGACACGGTACCCGCTGGAAATTGAAGATGCGTGATCGCTGGTTGGCCCTGGGATCTGTCCGGCGGCTGCTCGATTGTAAAAGATCTCACGGGAAGGTCGGAGATCTTGAACTCCTTGTCGCTAGCTATCATCCCCAGAAGAAGAGAATGCAAGGTCGTGCGTTCCTCGACTTCGTTGAAGGTCATTATCATCGAGCGATTTCTACCCTCCTCATTCACGTTGAGAAGCAGGGCGGGAGCGCCATCTTCGCCTCTGAGATAGCCATACACGATCGGAGCCCCGTTCCCAAGGACATGGCGGACGCTACTGAGAGTCTTCACCTTGGGGCTCGTGACGACCGAAAGCCGGAAGCCCCGGTGAGCGTTCCTCTTACCGGTCCCTTCTGATACCGTCACAGACTTCTCGAACAAGCGAACCCGGCATCGCTGGACGGGCTCCGGTGGGAAGGCCTTGGGCGTACCAGGATCGATGTATTGGAAGACTTTGAGAGTGTTCTCGAAAAGAAGCGTCTCTCCAGCTTCCGGTTGCAGGCTGGCTTCTGTCTTGCGCGTGTATTTGACAATGTTCCAGATCACCTTGAAATCGGCCTCATCGAACACCACGTCCAGCTCGAAGCCTCGAGGCAGTTTCACGCGCATAGAGAACGACTTCACCTGCCAGTCCACATCGTCCCACGTTGGTCCTTGCTTCTTATCCCCTTGGATCATGATATTCACCAGTTCACTTTGGCTCGTAATGGCTGCGAGGACATACCAATCACCCTTGTCACGGAGGATTGACAACACACATGGTATGGCATATTGCTGAGAATCGTCGTCCTCTGAACTTACATAGACGTCAACAAACATACTGCCATAGCTGAAGCAGCGGTTTGAGTCGCTCAAAGGCATCATGTCAGCGACATCGTAGTTCTTCACCGCCTTGTTCGCCAGCATCGACTTTGTAGCTCCAGAAAGAACCGCTGAAACATCCGGTGTAAAGAACGGATATTTCACCCACATGCTGGTATCAGCCTTCTGGTCAAAGAGTTCTTGCTGTGGTGCGATTGCAGAGAGGACATTGTTCCGCTTCATCGACATGGTCAATGCCCGCATGTGGTTCATGACTGCCTGGTGTAGCCCAAGCAACCCAGCCAATCTTTGGTCCCCAGTCGTATTTACAGCGGCGACGAGGGAATCGATAGACATGTCGCCATATCTTGCCAACTCAGGGTGCCGAGGAATAATATGTCGATTAATCCACCAGGCTTTGCCAAGGTCGATGACTGCCTGGTTTGTCCCTGGTGTTGGCGGGCGCTGTTTTATAGTTCCCCCAGAACCTGATGATGACCTAGATCGGAGAGACGTCTCCAACTTTGACCTCCCTTTCAAAAACCACCACGTGGCGGCTCTGATCCATTCAGCAAGAGATGTTTCCATCATGGGCTTAACACTTTCCGCCGCAAGTCGGAACAAGCTGCTGTAGCGCTCCACATGAGCAGTAAATTCTGCAAATGCATTTTCCCCAACTGCACTAGCAACTGAACGTAGTGACATTTTCGGAGGCTGTGGGCTAGGCGTGGCATCCCCTTTATCCCGACTGGATGGGCGTTGCCGGTCTTCATTGTCGTTGAGCATTGCTCTCTGAACTGGCAGAGGGAGGCCTTGTGTGGCTCCGTCTGGTGCCATAAATGAAGGAATGGCAGGCTGGCTCTGTTCATGGACCGCCGGTGTCGGAGATGTTCGAAGGGAAACCGCTTGCGGTGCTTCGTCTACTTCGGCGCTCAAAGATTGAAACCTTTGCGATGCGTCCGAAGGTCGTAAAGGAAGCGAATTCTGCTGGACCTGCGGCTCTTCGTTGGTGGGTGAAGTGGGATCTTCAAAACGGTTTTGCAATGCGCGCCCTTCTTCTGCTCGCATTTTTGCCTGCACCCGTCTCGCGAAGGAGTTTGGGTCCGTCGACACCCGCAACGACAACCGGGATCCTCTCTGTCCCTCGCTTAATGCCATTAGGAAGTCTGCATCCTGAGTGTTTTGCATCAGCAACGGCTTCCACCCAGAGTCGTTTGCTCCTTCATCAGGATCCGCTGGCTCATTTATCACCACTCCAGCCGGACTGCCAAGCTCCGGTGGCCTGGTTGGAGGTGTGTTGTCCTGTTGGCTTGCTGCACTCTCGCTTCGCGCCCGAACGCGAGCCAACGAGATTTCCGCCGTCGGCAATTCAGCTTCATCGCCTCCCTCACCAATGACCTCGGGCATCTGATCACTGAATTTGACCTTCAGGCCTTTCCTGCCACGCCTCTTGGGCGGGCTGATGGTAGTGGCCACGGAAGGAACGGCATCGTTTGAGGATGGAGAGTGCGGGGATGTGCTGGTGATGTCGTGGGAAGCTGGCCATCGTTGCGAGACGGAGACATCGATGCGCGGCGCAGGCACGCCCCTCGGTGGGAGATTGGCCGACTGCGTCTGTGGTAACGGATTGGGGCGCGTCGAGCCCAGGAAATCCTCAAGCTGCTGATCAGTGGACTTGGCATTTTTCTCCTTGTCCTTCTTCAACAGCTTCTCCTTCCAGTGGTGGTGTTTCTTGAACGGCTTGGGTTCAGCGGCCGCGAAGGCAAAGGGGTCATCACCAGGCATGTCGACCGCTAACCCGACGGTAAAGTTCCTCAGCCAGATGCGAGCTAGATAGGTATGTTTATGATCATCGCACACGGACACGCAGAAGACACGTTCCTCATATGAGACTCATCGCCGTTCCCTCCTTCGTTCGACGAGCACTGGGAGATCGACAGGGGTTCGAGCAATCGGTTGATAAGGGCAGCGTGAGCAGTGGGGTCGATAGGGACCAGTTGCCAGGGGAGGCACGACACGACAGACGAGAGAGCTGGGCACGCAAGGTTTCGAGGCAGGATGCACTCCAGGGGAGCCAGCGAGAGGAGGATATAACTAACGGCAGAGGGACCGGGGCGCAGTGAGTGGAGGGATGATTGAGCTCGATTGCATTCGTTGCCTGGTGGAGTAAGGACCCAAGATCTACCAAGACCAATTAAATTATCATTCCTCACCTCCAGGACGAAGGGGGGGGGGGGCCTGAATCAAAGGGAAAGAAAGGGAGCGAACACAAAGAGAACCGAACGGGCTGTGCCAGCAGCAACCACGCGAACGGACCTGACGACGGTCTTCCTCAGATTCTTGACCACGATGCCAGGAACCAGAACAGGGACGCTCGTGGAGGGAGGCCGTCGGGGTCGTGCCGCGGGCCATCACGTGCGGCAACGACGACAGTGGCTGCTCTCTAGGCGCAGCGTTGCGACGGCCGTCGTTTGTCGGATCTGCTTCTCCAAGATCTCCCAGTTGACCGTCGTCTACGCAGCAGCAACTCGGTCAACGATGCCGTCGTCCAGGACCACAGCGATTCCAGGTCCCTCTCCATATCCAGGCCTGCTCGGTCGGGACATCACAGGCGCCCTGGGCCCACCGCGCAGCGCAAACCGCCTTCATGAAACAAGACTAAGCCTCCGCAGGCCATCCCGTGGCCCCGTCTCCACCCGGCGCGGTGGGCCAGCGACTGTGCTCCTTCCCCAGTCGAATGCCGGCTACGTGGTGCGCGCCCCGTCATTGGCCCAGCGCCCGTCGCTTCCCAGACACGCTGCGAGGGGGATCCCTTCTATACCTTGGTCCCTGCCCTGCCCTTCTCTCCCGGTCGCTGGTCGACTATACGACACACGAACGGTTTCCTCTTTTTCCCTGTCTATATTTAGTGAGATTCTGATTTATTTTATTTCTATACGGAGTCTTTTTATTCGATGAACTCCTGCGAAGATCAGCCTGCCCGTCTGACATCAATGTGTGCATCGACCACCCGCTGCGTTGAATCTCCACGGGCTAACAGCGGGAGCATGCGTCATGGTCCGTTGATCATCGCGATCTCTGCTTACGAGAACCAGAAGCCAAAGTAACGTCGCATCTCTTGTCGAGATGGTTCCTCTGCCGTCCATCTGCTTATCCACATGGCTGCCTGTCACCGCCCAAAAGACCAGTTTGCAGTGTAACAGTGCGCTTTGCTGACAGCTGGCCGGAGGATAAACGGTGAGTCTAGCTGGAAGAACGGTAGCTGGTTGCATCGCACCAACTCAATCTCCTCCACGCGGCTTCACACAATCACATCTGCTTGATGGTTCCCGTCACGAAAAGCTTGATCAGTTATCCACCGTGAACCTTGCTAATAGTCTGTGGCTGGTGTGAACCGCACAATTGCCACTGCAGTAATCACAATCCCTTGAATCGAACAATGTGAAAAATAGCGGCTCATCTGACCCAGCAATTCCAACGTCGTTGGTCTATCATAGCTTTATCAATAGCTTGCTTCGGAAGTCTCAAAAAGGGTATCCGGTACCGCGCTTGATGGTTACTAAGCCATAGGGCAGGAATTGTTCTGCCCTCATCCGACTCGGAAAATATACAAGGCCTGCATTCTACTCTGCGTCTTTTAATATCCAATCATAAATTCAGATTGGATTTTTCTTAGCAGCAAGGGGGGGTGAGCCATCTGCTTCATTGTATCGCTCGAGGTCTCGAACTAGCTGGTCCGTCCACCATATTGCCTCTGCCGCGGAAAATAATGTCTTCCGCTCTCCACCTGACGGACCTCCCCTCTGCTTCTCAATGGATACTTTGACCTGAGAATCTAGATATTCCATTCGAACAGAAGTAGCGTCTATTGTGCATCATACGCTAAAAGCTTATAAACTGCCCACCTCGCTCTCTTTTAGTATACAACCAGAGGCTGAACGTCAGATAATTTTTGTATGCTCCTGGAAACTCATGCTGGACTCTCAGAGCGTCGGAGAATATTTCCACTGTACACGTGAATTCTTCGTCCCCTTGTGATCCTAGGTTAGGTAAGTAAGGTAAGGTACCTAAGTTATGGTAGTAGTTCTCTGTCATGCTTCTCACACTTCCCCACATCTAAATGTGCTGTACATACCTTCCAGACATGGTCATCACCTTGCAGTAACTGAGTTAAATCATGAAGTCGATTAATCAATTCCAATGAATTTATTAATCAGCGGGATATAACTCCCGGAGCCACAAGAATGGTCTACAAAAGAAAAGGCTCACGGAGTATCCACTGGGCCTTTCCGTTACATTACATAACTGTAGGTTTGCAAGTACTTTTTATTCCGCATTACCTGTATTAGCTACTAGCATCCCAGGTATCTATCCATGGGAGAATAGAACAGTTACTTCAAGAAAAAGATCTTGGAAAATACGATAAATATTAGAAGCAATACTCAAGTACGATTCCTACCTATTTATCATGACCGTCGTGTAGGGAGCTATCATGATGTTCATCCCTACCTAGCG
>NW_027192528.1:302368-358328 GCF_041956765.1 Thermoascus crustaceus | reverse complement strand
GGGTGGTTAAATAATATTGATTCTGACACTGTGGAGGAAGCTCGTGAGGTGTTCCGCTCGGGCGGGTGTTCCGGTCGGCAGGGAATTACGTTAATTACTGTGTACATAAACCAGCAATAAATAATGTTATATAAAAATCCTAGTGGTTGACTTCTATAGCAGTGCGGACTAATAGAACAATTGTTCTTTTTCTCTTGTATGAAGGAAAAGCAGACAGATGAAAGAATTCTCTAGTCACTCGTCACTTACTTCTACAGTACACCCATGTCTCTTGCATTGCAGATCTCTCTACATAAGGTACAGACCGTACTAATGTATGCTGTGGCCAAAGCACACGATAATCCGTGGCCTCCGGCGGCCAAGTTAGCAGGGGTCATCCTGCAAGAAACAAATCTCGTGTGACACGATCCCTGACAAATAATAAATGCGTATTTTCGATCTTTGTACTACTGTGTCTGGATTAGGTAGTTTGCTGACATGGTCTGTTGAAGAAGCCAGATATGTGTGGACTGTATTGTAGCGTAGCTTTGTAGAAGGCCTGGTTGGTTGGTTGCGGCTATTTTTTTTCCTGCTCGACCCATTTCTTTGTAGGATAACCTAGCTTTATGGCCAAGCTTGATTTGAAATTGCACGAATACTGTCCTGGTTGCTGTCTGTATATCTATTATTGAAGATCAGCACCTATTATCGAGGAGTTCAGCATTGAGGTCAATCTCGCGCTGCTGACAGCCATGAGGAAAGAAGGAAATAAGGGATAAAGAAGCTCTTGGAAAGTCGGAGGCTTCAGTTACCGTGGTCCAAAAGTGCCGAGCGCTAATCTAGAATGATCGTACCCGTAGATAGTAAGCACTCCGTTCTGCTTAGTTCTTTCGAAGTGAACGGTTCATGGATGTCCCATGGATCTGCGTGTGGATCTATCCGCCATTGTTTTTCGGCGTTGTGCAACTGAATCCATGAGCCACGGACCGTACCGGAGACACTGTGGCTGAAGCTAGAGGATTCCATCCGGATCAAAACTTCAAGGCGCTTCCTGTTGGCTCTTGGGCCCCTATCCTCTCTTCTGACGCGAAGAAGGACCAACGGAAGAGAAAGTATTCTTGATCAATTCCCATAGGGCCTCGGGCTAGTAGCAACTAGGGGAGTAATGGTTCAGGAAAGGAAAAACATATCGGAGCCCAACACAGTATGGAGGACCCCGTAGACGGAGAGACAGGAGGCTGCGCCGCCCCCCTCCCGGAGGTGACCAGTAAGAACTTTCGCAGCAGCTGTAAGCAAACACGAGGAGAGCTATGCTTCATGCCTGGAGCCGCATATTCGTGATGACCGTTGGTAGTGAGACAGGATATCAGACAAATAAGGACTAGACACGCGTTAGCACACCACGCGGAGGGCCAGCAGTCCCCAGAAGGGTCGCGAGCTATACTGTGAACAGACGGCATACCATCTTGAGCTATTCTGGTTATGACGGTTATGCCGTCGTGGAAGAGGTTCGAAGCCGGCGGATGTGTCTCAGAGCGCGGCGGGCCGAGAAAGCTGGGCTGTGCTGCGCGAACATCGCGAAGTTAAGCCGCCACGCCGGCGGCCTGAAAGTGGGCGGGCGTTTCCAAGTTTAGATGCCCAGGGATCGATCGCCAAAGCAGCGAGCTGCTCGGATCGCCCTCTGTTGCCGATAGGCTGGAGCTGCTCTGGTTGCTGTCACTGAGGCTGAACGCGCATCCCGCCCTGCACGCTGTCCGTCATTTTGTTCCTCCTTCACGACCATCCTCCCGCCAAACTCGGTCTCTGGTGTCCTCATCGACAGGCTTGGGCCTTCTCCGCTCCTCCGACACCGTTATGTCTCGCGTCCCCTAACCGGAGGGGTGCCGTGCCAATTGGGGAAGAGCAAAGTGTTGCGAGAGTGACGATCATACCGCTCGAGACCGCCGTCAGATCAACGGGACCATCTCCCCCCATCCGCCGACGTCGACGTGCCGCAAACCGTTCTGCACATGGGTTAACACTGAACCTGGGAGATATACGATACGGGCCGGATCAGGAAAATCGAAAGAGCGTCGCTGGGAGTTGATTCAACATCGTGGATTGAAGGATCTGGCGGGGCTGACCTCCCCCAAGAGGTCGTCTCGATCTTACCAGACGGTCGTGATGTGTGCGGGTTATGATGCGAGACGGGAGGATGCGTCGAACCACCTGGAGAACTCATCCGCGTCGCAGCCGCGAGCTCCGTCGATTCAAGGCTGGAAAGGCCGGCGGAGAGCTCGCGCTGCGGGATGTGGTGGCTTCGTTCTTATCATGCTCGCATTGCTGTTGATATCGATGCTTCCTTCGGCGTCTGCGGTCTTCGTTGAATTCGACAACTGTCTCGAGGAGAGCATCATCCGCTCCAACCAGCTGCAGTTCGTTCCGATGAACGTGAGCGTCAGCTTCGACCCGGATAATGATCCCCACCCGCTCAACATCACGGTCTACGGCAACGTTTCTGGGATCGCACCGCAGGACCAGTCGTCGCCTTATCCCGCTCCTGACGATCCGCAATGGACGAACTCAAGCGACACCGTGGGCAAGATCGTGGATCTCAGCAAGTCCAACAACAAATATTCTACACTTTTCTCAAAGTTCGACGTGCTCAGCTTTACTCCTTACAATGAAGCGTCGAGGTTTTGCAACTCTGTGGTCCAGGGAACGTGTCCATTGGGCCCAGTCTTCTATGCCAACGCGTACGTCCCCATCAACCTACATTGTTCTTCTGTTTCGAACTGCTTCTAACGCTTCAGGTAGGAGCAACCTGTCAGAGTTGCGCGCCTTTTTCGTTCAGCAGGATATGCTCTCGTCCTACAGATTCGCTACCATAACCCCGACGTTAAGGGTCAGATCTGGGGATGCATCTAACGCTGATCTAGCCTGTATATCCATGCCGGTCACGCCGGCCCTTGGCACTGAGCTGGGTAGCGTGCTAACTTACATCCCTTTGGTCATCCTGGTGATGGTTGGGATCGCCACGATAACTGCCGCAATCTACAGTCCTTGGGGATCCACAGACCTTTTTCGATGGACAAGCAATTATGGTCGCGACGAGGATCTTCTCAGGCTGGTCACGCCTGGCTTCGGTGATTGCTTACAGTACATTCAATTCGTTGTCTTGACGGGTGGTCTGAGCTTAAATTATCCAGGATATTATCAGCCGCTCGTGAGTCAGGCTACCTGGTCCACTCTGATGTTCAATGAGAGTTTCGTCAGCCATGGGGGTGGGCGATCTGCGATCGTGGACGGCATATACGTCGTCAACGGTACCTATGGGCTAGAGAGACTAAGTCGGTTGGTTGGGATGTCCGAAGCAAAAGATATATGGCCCGGCATGGCTGTCTGGTTGCTTGTTATCCTGGGAAGCGTCACTTGCCTGATCCAGTTGGCATTCGGGTTTCGATGGCTGCACCGTCAAATTGCCCACGTCCCTGAGGAAGACCTTCGGGCCAAGAACATGCCTTTCACCGTTGGCACCGTCGTCCGGATCGTCTTCAACTACCTGTTTCTCCCACTTGTTTCTCTGTCCATGTTCCAGTTGGTTGCTGCGCGCGATTCTCCAGCGTATTCTGTCGTCTTGGCTGTTATTTTCATTGTAGCGCTGATCTGTTTCGCCATTTGGCTGATACGTCTCATTGTGACCACCCGTCCCAGATCCTATCTGTTTGATGACCTCTCGACAGTCCTTCTCTATGGACCTCTTTATAACACGTTTTCAGATGACGCAGCGCCCTTTGCCTTGGTTCCCATATTCATCACGTTCATCCGCGGTGTCGCAATCGGAGCAGTCCAATCGTCGGGTGTAGCCCAGCTTGTTCTCCTCGCAATATGTGAAGTCATTTTTGTCCTGACTCTCACCGCCTTCCGACCTTTCCCATCTCCTAGTTCTATGAATCTCTACCATGCCTGCTTCTCTATCATCCGGTTTGTGGTGTTACTTCTAGCGGTGTCCTTCGTTCCTTCTCTGGGTGTTTCAGAGGCAGCGCGCGGCTGGATCGGGTACATCATACTGTTCATACATGCGATGGTTCTTGTTTTCGGATTCTTCTTGAACGCTCTGCAGACATTGATAGAGGTCTTAGCCCGACTCGCCGGTGCTGGAGGTTATGAAGGCGGCGCAACTCGTGGCGGCCTTGCCAAGGTTTTCGGCATGCGTCAACTTTCCCGCCGCGATCCTAGGCGTGACGCTGGCACACGTCAAAGCATGAACTCTGAGGCTGCAATGCTTGCGAATATGGAGGACAGAAGGTCGGGCCAATTTGAAGGGTCAAGGGCTAGAAGCCTCTCAGGAAGTTCTGCTATGCTGTTGAATCGTCCTGGTGCAAGTGATGGCAGAGCTAGCCTGGGCTATGATACCGGAAGTCGTGGCCATAGTAGAGCTAACAGTAGTGGCCCGTACACGCCGACCACAGTGGGAGGCAGTGCGATTTCTCCTGGTTACCAGGTGATGGGTAGCGGGTCACCAGGAGGCGTCGCAATTATCGGTATGGAATCTCGTGATCCATACTATCGGCCCCCGAGACCAAGGAGGAGAACGTTGGATAACCCCGACGCGGAGAGGAACCGTGGACATGGGAAGACAGGAGACGATCCCGATGACGATGGAATAGACGGTCCATCAGGCTCCGGGGCAGATACCCCTGTGGCTGCTTATCGTTCGGGTTCAAAGGAAGATCCCGACTATGGAGAGCCTCGACCAAGGGCGGACTATGCTGTCCGCGAAGTTGACTTCTATTACCGAGTCCGCGGGCCAGCGCTTTCTCACACGGGTACCCGTAAATTGAAGACGGGCCCTGCTGATCCGACCGGCCCGGTCTCGTCCGCAAGGAGCTGGTTCCAACGTCTATTGGGAGGGAAAACGAAAGAAAAGGGAAAAGGGTTCGAAGTTGTTCGAGGTGGAAGGGCACCTCCTCCTGGCCTGTTCCCCCCAACCGAAGGTGAGATGTTCCATGAGCCGTATCGAGACGATCCCGACGCACGAGATTCCGACGATGCGGGCAATGAGCCGACGGCTGGTGGTCTCCCGCGTCAAGGTGAAGGTCCTTACCGTGATTCCGACGACGGGGAAAATGCACGAACAGAAGATTCAGGAGCGCCGAATCTACCACCGATCGACTCTGGCGGTGCAATTGAGCTTCCAAACCGCGCGGAGTCCCAAAGTAGCACGCAAGGGGCCACGGCTGTTGGAACTCGATCACTATCAGCTGTTCCGAGAAAGAGCTCTAGGCGAGTTTCCTCTATAGATACTATAAACCAGGATAAGGATGAAGCACAATCTGCAGCTGCTGTTGCAGACACACCGACACAACATCTGCAGCCTTCTAATTCCCAACGATTGCCGTTCAGCGGGAAGCACTCCGGTAACAGAGACCGAACTGTTTCCCTTGCTTCCACTGTCGCTTCAACGGCTTCAAGCAATCCCCAGGTTGCAGCAGACGAGAACGACAACCCGAGTACCAGCACGAGGCCCAGACATAAATCTGCCTTGGGAAGCTTTGCATCGGACACAGAGAATGATCGGCCGTCAAGTATGGGATACGTCCCACAGCATCGAACCAGTGACAATATCCACGAAGCTAGCCCGGACGATGAGGTGTCTTTCCGTGGAAGTTCGGCTGAACTTGTTGGGGCACCCCCTCCCAACGAACCGGCGGAAGAAAATTGACAACAGTAATTCAACCTTTGAAGACGTTGAGGCCTTTTCTTGCTTAATAAGTGCTGAATCTTGATACCTCCACCTAGTTCATGTTCATATCTTTTCTACATGATCTGCTGTGTGTTCTGCTGTTGGGCATCCTCTCTGTTGCACGTCCATGCCGAGCTCACGAATCTCCTTTTCGTCTTTGCGTTTCACAAAAGCTTTTTTTTTGTTATTCTCTGGGCGTTTGAAGTGATATTTTGATGGCATCCCTAAGAAGAAAAAGGGAGGTGCAAGCCGGCGGCAACGAATTTTCTTAGGCATATATCCAACGGGTTGTTTCCCCCCCCCCCCCGCAGAGCTTCTTTTTTTTCTTTCCGGCGCGCCATGGTTATTTGGAATCTTGTTGCAGATTTTCTTAGGACAGCAGATGGAATGGGCCTGTGCAAAACTCCTTGACAAGGATGAAGGCTCCCAATGTATATCATTCATGCTTTGATTCTTGTATGTACGAATATTTTTGGCCGAATAGCTTTACATTGAAACGGAATGAGCGAGCATTGGGGAACTGGAAATTGATAGTGTAAGTTATAGTAATACATAATCGGGTTATATGTTTGGAAGGCATGTATTGCAAAAGTTTCGTGGGTCCGAATTAAACAATATACTCCGCATGATGAAGAGGTCTTATATTTCAGGAATAGGAGGCGTGCTGAAGAGGGTATAGATACATATCGTCTGGATGAGCTACTGGTTCTAGGAGCAGTCTTAACTAAATCCTAGGTAAGGCTTAAGGGCTCTCTTAACTAGACTTTTAACTAGAAGTAAAACTATTAGAAGTACGCTGACTGCCAAGGCATAACTGATCACCCAGAAGACCCTTAGGGAGTTGGGCAATCAATAATGGAGGGTGGCTGAGTCCAAGCCAGTATTTTTAGTAGAGGCTTTTTAGCCAGGGACCCCCCCACTAAATCTTAACTAGAGTTTAGTTAAGCCTCCCCTAAAGTTCGGGGGACTCGGAACCTGAAACACTGCTACATCTTAGGCGAGACGCCGCAGGGCTTCGCCAATCAGGTGCAGAGGGGTCCCCGGGCTGGAAGGGCGCAGTGATCTGGGCATGCACGGGGGAGACCTCGTCTCTTATTATAGTTGTCGAAGGGGAAGGGTTCAGAACTTGCTCCTGCTGTTGGTTTGCTGTTTAGGTATCTGATGTGCCCTGCCTAGGATAGTATGACGCTGCGTCTGGTTTCGATAGTAGGAGTTTCTTAGCTATCAGTAAGGTATTATGCTGGTCTTCCACCCGGTTTCGATGTATAGTACAGTACTACGATTCTTCCATGCTCCCGATCTCCTTCGGCCCGGAGTCTGGAACCTGCAAAAATTTTCCCCGCCGTGAACCAGAGCGAAGAAAAACGAGAGGCTCTGATCTGATCTCGTACGCGTGGCGACGCTGCGGGCAGGCGGTCTAGAGGCCTCGGGCCACCATTGGCCAGGCCCACGACACAGGGTCTCCTGACATCAATCGGTATCAGGAAGTCTGGCAGACGACCAGGAAAGCCTCCCCATCCTTACTTGCTCCTCTCGCCCTTTCTCTGTCGCTTTCTTCCTTGTATTCCCTACTCCTTCATTATACCCTCGCTCGAGAGCTCGACCAGACGGCCAGCGACCGGGAGTCTACAGGAGTCGTGGCGTTCCCTAGGAGGCGGTTCCGCAGAAACCGCACGTAAGTTCCCCGCGGCGAATCGCTCCCAATCCTCCGACGCCAGGGTACAGCGCTTTCGCCCTCTGGCAAGGCTGCGGCATGGCAGAACAGATGAAGTGAATAGTATCGCTGACCCTTGTAGAGCTAGGCAGAAAGCACTTTTTGGTCTAAAAAAAAATTCGGCGAGGCTGGAACCACGTCGAGGCTTCTCTATTCTAAACCCTTTCCCCGAAGATAAGCGCCCTGTTACGAACGGACACCACGATTCAAATCACTCGCTTCGAGAGCGCACAAATTCAGACTTAGCTTTCGAAATAATAAAATACGTTGGGGATAGGCTCTAGAATTTATTTCGCCGCTTTTTTTTGGGTCCAGCGCTCTTGTTCCCCTCCTATCATCATCAACCCTGGACTTTCCGCGCCGCGCAGTCAATGACGGCCCGTCGTCGAAGCGGCGGAGATTGGCCTCATCTCCATTGACAGGGAGACAGTTATCGTCATCGTCGTCGTCTTCGTCTTCGTCTTCATCCTCTTCGTCTTTACCCCGGCTGCCGCTGTTGTCGTCTGCGACGGTCCCGCCGTCCTCACGAAGGTTCATGTCGTCGCATTCGAGCTCCTCCTCATCTACCTCTTCTTTTTCTACGCCGGGCACTGCATCCGCAGCCTCTTCTGGTTCCCGCCCTGCTGGTTCGGGCTCGGGTTCAGGAACACTTCTGAGGAACTCTGCGGCTGGTATTAGCGCATCTGTGACCGAGCCAGATGGAGGACTTGAGACGGAGAACCAGATGGAGAGGGGGCGGGCCAGCATAATTGCTACAGATCGCACGAAAGGGTCAGATAGTACTGGTGACGATATTGCGATGCTTAGGGAAGGGGGAGACCCTGGTCCGAGTAGTAGAGCGGAATCCCATAATCGGCCTCTCCCATCGGTGTCGTCATCGACGTGTGAAGAACCTCGTACTCCTGGTTCATCCAACGTCAATGCCATCGACCTCACCTCCTCATCTCCTCCGGAGCCTCTTCCCCCCGAGCAGAGTCTCAATTCTCCCACACTTCCACGGCCACAGAACAATTTCGTCGAGTACATCCTGCCGCGTTGGCAGCCTGACTCGGAGGTCAACAGGTGTCCGATCTGCGGGACGCAATTCAGCTTCTGGTACAGGAAACACCACTGTCGGAAATGTGGACGAGTCGTGTGTGCCTCTTGTTCACCACACCGGATCACGATTCCAAGGCAATTCATTGTGCGTCCGCCAGAACAAGACAGGCGTCCTGCATCCATGTTCGTTCAACCGAGCACTGCTTTTTCGCAGATTGTCTCTGGGGATGGTTCGACACAATCTCTCCAGCAGGACGAGCACTACATAAATCCGGCTCTGGGTGGCGGAGAGGAAGTCCGTCTCTGCAATCCATGCGTTCCGGATCCAAATCCAGATCCTCCTCTTGGATATGGTGCTGTTAGATCAGGTATTGCGAGTCCGGACTGGGTGTCGGGACGATCAGCGCTGCAATTACGCCAGGCTATGCACCGGACTCATCATTCTCTGTCCTCGGCAATGTTCGGCTCAGGGCGAGAGGCAGACCGTGAGCTGCGGAGACAGCGTGGACGTGGCATGATCGTATGTCTTCCCTGTTCTACGGTAGATTTCAATTCCAATTTTTAACCAAATCTAGTTCCAGACCGACACTTCTGAGATGAATAGAGGAAACCGGGCTGGAGATCCAAACGACCTTTCATCTTATGGAGGTTTTGCGTACACTATGGTTCCAAATTTCCAGGGACTTCCCCCGCGGTACCAGTCTCCACGACATTCTGAGCATCCGCCCCACTCCCCACCTGCATACTCGTCCCCGCGCTCTTTCTCCGGACTGGTAAGCTGCCAAACACTCCTCTCCTATATTACTGTAGTCAGCTTGGCAGAGTGCAAATCTTGAACTAACTAGTTAAATCAGTCTGGATCACTTGCGTCGCGGGCATTTGGACCCTATTATCGGGACCATTCAGAGGAGGGCGTCGGCTCCTCGTCTACACGCCCGGGCCGTGTCAGATCGCTTGTCGAGGCCGAGCGGTCTCGACATGCATCCCGCTTTCATCGCACTCGCATTGACGAGAGCGATCTGTGTCCCATCTGTAACCGGCCGCTCCCTCCCCGGGGCCCTGATGGTAACGAAGAGGCTCGAGAAGCACATGTCCGGGAGTGCATTGAGGGCCATTCACGAGGCGGTCGTTCTTCGCCTAACCGTGGAAGCCCTTCGTCTCAGCCTCCTCTGACGACGCGGATGCTTGCATTTACCGCTACGGAAAAAGACTGCGTCGGGCAGGACGGCGGCGCGCAGGAGTGCACGATCTGTATGGAAGAGTACGAGGTTGGGGAGCAGCTGGCGCGACTCGAGTGCCTGTGCAAATTCCATAAGGCATGTATCGTCGAGTGGTTCGAGCGGAAAAAGGAGTGCCCTGTGCATAAGGTCTCTTGAGCTGGTCTTGTACCTGGTCCGGTGTTTTTTCACATTTCCCGGTTATTATTTATAGCTTTGGTGGCCTGGAGTTGGTGTTTGTCTCCTAAAGTTCACACATCTTGTTCATCGGGCTTGAATCTCGAATTTGTCGAGCTATTCCCTTAACCCTGGCTACGTACCTTACCTACCTACCACCTACCCCACTTCGAATAGACAAGGCGTTTGTATTCTGTTCTTTTTCTCCTTTTCCGTCCTATGTGTATTCCCCCCGTCGTCACATGCGCGCTTTTTCTTCTGTTCTATCCGATTTTTCATGTGGGGTTCTTGTTGTTGCTGCCACTTGGAATGGAGGTATTATATCCTTAGGAGTTGATCTGTCTTTGGTGGCGCTCTGCAGTGTGGGAAGGAATCGGTCGATACAGTATGGATGGCGTAAATAGCTTTCAATGAAATGATTGTGACAAAGACTGTAGGATAAACTGGACATCTATTTAGTCTGGTCTATGTCTTGTTTTTCTTATCATCTGGATCGGATAGCTTCACTCCAGGGAAAGTAAATAATATGCATAAGAGTTTGATGCAGCTCCTGTAAAGACGGCCATGATTGAAGTGATGAAGCTACCTGTATAGACATTTAGTATAGTCATATTGCATATGTGACAAACTTTTTTATCCCTTTATAGGTCTGTTCTCTTTTGCTTCACTTGCAAGAATTGTCCATTGTCAGATATTGTCTGTTCGTCACCACTCACCGCCCTGGATGGACCAAGCCGTCCAAGATGCTCACGTGACAGGTCACTTCCCAACAGAGTTAGCGCGCTGGCAGCGCTAGGCCGGGGTCTCGACGCTAGTGGCGGCTCTGCTAAGATCCATCCAGAACCTGGTGAACAAAGCATCCAGCTTTGCTCCCTTCACCTTCACGGCTGGCTCGGGGAACTCGTCCTGTCATCCACCCGAGATTCCCAGCTTGCTGTTGTGTCTTCTCTGTGGTGATCACTGTGAAACATCAGCTGGTGCTATCTTTTCTTTTTTCCCCTGTGGCAACGCTGCTGCCGTCTCGCTCTCACCGGTCTTTTCCGCTGAGCGCGACGCGCCCTCTCGCGGCTCACCAGTGTTGCTCGAACTTCTCTCGCTGACCGGTTGATTTCCTTTTGTACAAGATGGCGGAGTACGACGAGACCTACGAGGATGAGTACTACGATGAGGTGGAGGAGGGAATCACCTCCGAGGACTGTTGGACGGTCATCTCGTCCTTCTTCGAGTCCAAGGGTCTAGTGTCGCAGCAGCTGGACTCGTTCGATGAGTTCATCTCCTCGACGATGCAGGAGCTGGTGGAGGAGCAAGGAGCCGTCACTCTCGATCAAACCCTGCCGCCCGCCGAAGATGAAGTCGACCCCGTCGTCCTTCGCCGCTACGAGCTCAAGTTCGGAACTGTCATGCTGGCCCGCCCTTCGATGACTGAGGGTGACGGTGCCACGAGTATCATGCTGCCTCAGGAAGCCCGTCTGCGAAACCTGACCTACGCTTCGCCGCTCTACCTGGGGATTACGAAGAGGATTACCGAGGGCCGCGAGAGGCCCGTGGCGGACCGTGACGATGAAGAGGGCATGGACGGAGACGAGGACCGCAAGCACAGGGGCACATACCTGCACTGGGAGCAGAAGGAGCTCCCGCCGGACCAGGCGGAGGAGGAGAATATCTTCATCGGGAAGATGCCGATCATGCTGAAGTCCAAATACTGTATCCTGAAGGATCTGAGTGAGCAGTCGCTCTACAACTGGAATGAGTGCCCCTACGACTCCGGTGGTTACTTCATCATCAACGGAAGCGAGAAGGTTCTGATCGCGCAGGAACGGAGTGCTGGTAACATTGTCCAGGTGTTCAAGAAGGCGCCGCCCAGCCCGACCCCGTACGTCGCGGAGATTCGAAGTGCTGTTGAGAAGGGATCGAGAATTCTTTCGCAATTGTCACTGAAGCTATTCGCAAAGGGAGACAGTGCCAAGGGAGGATTTGGTCCTACGATCCGGTCTACCTTGCCTTATATCAAGACGGATATCCCCATCGTCGTCGTCTTCAGAGCTCTCGGTGTCGTGTCCGATGAGGACATCCTGAACCACATTTGCTACGACCGAAATGATACCCCTATGATGGAGATGCTGAAGCCTTGTATTGAAGAAGGTTTCGTCATCCAGGACCGTGAGGTTGCGCTGGACTTTATCAGTAAGAGAGGCTCGTCACAGACCAGCATGAACCATGAGAGGCGTGTGAGATACGCGAGGGAGATCATGCAGAAGGAGTTCCTGCCTCACATCTCCCAGAGTGAGGGTAGCGAGACTCGAAAGGCGTTCTTCCTGGGCTACATGGTCCACCGCCTGCTCCAGTGCGCGTTGGGACGTCGCGATGTTGACGACCGTGACCACTTTGGAAAGAAGCGTCTGGACCTTGCTGGTCCCCTTCTTGCAACTCTTTTCCGCACTCTCTTTACCAGACTTACTAGAGATCTCCAGAGATATGTCCAGAGATGTGTGGAGACTAACCGTGAGATCTACTTGAACATCGGTGTCAAGGCTAGCACGTTGACCGGAGGTCTCAAATATGCCCTTGCCACGGGTAACTGGGGTGAGCAGAAGAAGGCAGCAAGCTCCAAGGCGGGTGTGTCGCAGGTGCTGTCACGCTATACCTACGCGTCTACGCTTTCGCATCTTCGCCGTACGAACACACCGATCGGCCGTGATGGAAAGATTGCAAAGCCTCGCCAGCTTCACAACACGCACTGGGGTCTGGTCTGTCCGGCAGAGACGCCTGAAGGTCAGGCTTGTGGTCTGGTCAAGAACTTGGCTCTCATGTGCTATATCACCGTCGGTACTCCTAGCGAGCCGATTATCGACTTCATGATCCAGCGAAACATGGAAGTGCTGGAAGAGTTCGAGCCGCAGGTGACACCAAACGCAACGAAGGTGTTTGTCAATGGTGTCTGGGTCGGAGTACACAGAGATCCTGCTCACCTCGTCAACACCGTCCTTTCCCTTCGTCGGCGCAATATGATCTCCCACGAGGTCAGCTTGGTCAGAGATATCCGTGATCGGGAGTTCAAGATCTTCACCGACGCTGGTCGTGTCTGCAGACCGCTCTTCGTTATCGACAACGATCCCAAGAGCGAGAACTGCGGCTCCCTGGTGCTCAACAAGGAACACATCCACAGACTCGAACAGGACAAGGAGCTGCCTCCCGACATGGATCCGGAGGAACGCAGAGAACGGTACTTCGGCTGGGACGGCCTGGTCAAGTCGGGTGTCGTGGAGTATGTCGATGCTGAAGAGGAAGAGACGATCATGATTGTCATGACGCCTGAGGATCTTGAGATCTCGAAGCAACTGCAGGCTGGTTATGCCCTGCCCGAGGATGAGGGCGGCGATCCGAACAAGCGTGTGCGGTCTGTGCTGAGCCAGAAGGCACACACTTGGACGCACTGTGAGATCCATCCTAGTATGATTCTCGGCATCTGTGCCAGTATCATTCCATTCCCCGACCATAACCAGTCGCCCCGTAACACCTACCAGTCTGCAATGGGTAAACAAGCTATGGGTGTGTTCCTTACGAACTTTGACCAGCGGATGGAGACGATGGCGAACATCTTGTACTATCCTCAGAAGCCGCTCGCGACAACGCGGTCCATGGAGTTCCTCAAGTTCCGAGAACTGCCTGCAGGACAGAATGCCATTGTCGCCATTGCCTGTTACTCAGGATACAACCAAGAAGATTCCGTCATCATGAACCAGAGCAGTATCGACCGTGGTCTCTTCCGAAGTCTGTTCTACCGTACCTACACCGACTCGGAGAAGATGGTCGGTTTGACGGTGGTCGAGCGCTTCGAGAAGCCGATGCGCTCCGACACGATTGGTATGAGGAAGGGTACTTACGACAAGATCGACGAAGACGGTATCATTGCTCCTGGCGTCCGTGTGTCCGGTGAAGATATTATCATCGGAAAGACCGCGCCCCTTGCGCCCGAGGCAGAGGAGCTGGGACAGCGGACGAAGGCGCACACGAAGCTGGATGTCTCCACACCGCTGAGGAGTACCGAGAGTGGTATCGTCGACCAGGTTCTTATTTCTACGAGTAACGACGACTTGAAGTTCGTCAAAGTACGAATGAGGACCACGAAGATCCCGCAGATCGGTGACAAGTTCGCGTCTCGTCACGGACAGAAGGGTACCATCGGTATCACCTACCGGCAGGAAGACATGCCGTTTACGCGAGAGGGTATTGTTCCGGACTTGATTATCAACCCGCACGCCATTCCCTCGCGTATGACAATCGCCCACTTGATCGAGTGTCAGCTGAGTAAGGTGTCCTCGCTGCGTGGATTTGAGGGTGATGCCACGCCCTTCACGGATGTCACGGTCGACTCGGTTTCCCGCCTGCTGCGCGAGCACGGCTACCAGTCTCGTGGCTTCGAGGTCATGTACAACGGCCACACAGGCCGCAAGCTTGTGGCACAGGTATTCTTGGGACCGACGTACTACCAGCGTCTGCGACACATGGTGGATGACAAGATCCACGCCCGTGCACGTGGTCCGACCCAGATCCTGACGAGACAGCCGGTGGAGGGTAGAGCTCGAGACGGTGGTCTGCGTTTCGGAGAGATGGAGCGCGACTGTATGATCGCCCACGGCGCAAGCGCCTTCTTGAAGGAGCGTCTGTTCGATGTGTCGGATCCGTTCCGTGTCCACATCTGCGATGACTGCGGTCTGATGACGCCTATCGCGTAAGTACCATGATCTTGTCTGTTAACCGCGTGCTTTTGCTAACATGTGTCTAGTAAACTCAAGAAGGGTCTCTTCGAATGCCGTCTGTGCAACAACAAGCACCGGATCTCGCAGGTCCACATCCCGTACGCGGCCAAACTGCTGTTCCAGGAGCTGGCGGCCATGAACATCGCGGCACGGATGTTTACCAACCGATCTGGAGTGTCTGTGCGATAAATGCGATCCGATATCTCCGCTGGCAGATGATGGACTAACCACGCTTTTTTTTCAACGCTAATAATCCCCACTAGACTTGCATCTCGTGTCGTCGCGGCCATGCCCGCGTTCCTAGTTTCCGCTGTGGATCTCGAGACGAGACGTCTTGCGGAACCCCCACGACGACCACGAGAGCGTTCATACTATTTTTAGTTTCCTTTTTTTTTTCTCTCTATCGAATTTCCTTTCTCGGGAGAGAGAATGGCACGAGCTTTGCATTGTTCTGTTGCGGCGTACAGCGAATATGTAATTGACTTTTTTTTCTTCTCTTTTTCTGTTCTCTACGACTGGGGAGGTGGAGCGGAAACGGCAGGCAAAACTCATGAAAGTTCAGCCATGGGTTTTTCTTCAGACTGAATGTTTTTGGATTTCTCTTCTCCCGTGTTCCTCTCGTCGAGCGCGAACAGACGCCGGAGAGGGGCGGCGCGAGCCTTAGCTGGTGGGACCCTCATGGACATGTATGTACTGTAGCTACCTGATGTAGAGAAATAAACGCCCGGCCGATGAATCTGACATGTCGATACTACGTGGTTCTGCTCGATGCAGATGAAGAGACATCTAGTAGAGCGGGGACCGGCCTGGACCGGCCCTGAGCAGAAGCTTGAGGTTGTTGTTGGCGATGTTTGGGTCATGGTTGGTCGTCTGTATGTAGAGTAAGCTGCAGAGGGCGCAGAAACCTCCGCAGGTGTGTAGTGGGCGGATGTTTCGAGTCGGGCGCCAAAGATAGAAACCCGGTTGGAAGAACATCCCTCTTCGCGACCTCTCGTTCGTCCCCTCTTTTCGTGTTTTCCACCGCTATCTCTGAAGAGGAAAAGAGGCAGATTCTCTCCCTGCTTGTAACCCCGCGCGCACGGCCAATCAAGCCGGTGCTCTACGCGCCCCAACATCTTCCCCGCGATCTGCTGCGCGTTATTGGCAGAGATGCCTTGCACCCTTCGTCTGCCATCTCTCGATTCCTGCTGCGTCCCACCGGGTCCTCTATGGAGTACAGGACATCGGGCCTGCTGCCTTAGTCGTGGTGGTTTGCTCCGATCGCTTAAGACCCTTCGATCTGCCGCCCAGTTCGCAACCTCTTCTTCTTCTTCTTTTCTCTCCTTTCTTTCTTCAGCAAGCCCTCTTGTTCTTTTCTTTAGAGCTGCCCTGAGTTTGTGGAGGTACCCTGTCGCACTGGTTGCGGCCTTGTTCAATTGCTTTTTGGTCGTTCTTGTTGTTCTTCCTTACCTATTCAAGTGTATAGACAGACAAGACGAGCTGTGCTCTCTCTCTGTCTTTGACCAGTTCTTCGGGGTGCTTCTGCGACTTTTATCAACTTCACAACATAATAGCGAAGTCTCTTGTTGCGTCGCCGGCTCGACGTGCTCGCTGTTGTGTTGCAGCTCTAATTGATCTTGCTCCAACTTGGACCTTTTGTCTCCCTTGTAGGGCTCACCGACTCAAGGTTCTTGTCTAATATTTTTTGTTTCATTTCCCGTTTTGGACAGCATACTACCAACGCAAAAAAAGGGCATATTTGTCTCCGTCTCGTCGCGTTTCAATTGCGATCGATCTTTAATCTTAATCAGTTCACCTTGAGAGGCTCTGGTAGCCTTTTTGTTAAAAAACAATACCGCCGCCGTGGATTCCCGCATCGTGTCTCGTCGTCAAGAACTTGTTGCATCGACCGCTCCTCTCGAGATCACTTCCGTCGCCGATTCTCGATCATCAGTCTGGATCGGCTCGCAAATCTCATCTAAGATCATCGCCACATCTTTCTGAAACCTCTGAGGTTTCCTGTTTTATCGATTCCCATTACCGTCGAGGAAGCTCTGTGCTTTTATAACTCCGACTTCGAAACGGGGATACATCAATCTTTGTGCCTTTTTCTGTCCATTACGGTACTTTCTTTTTAACGATATTATAATTTAATATTTATTTTTCCTACATCGTCTTTCAACTACTGCATAATGGCCGCCGTGCAGCTCACCTTTTCGCTTCGGACTTCCCCCAACGCCAAGACGGTTCATCTGGTTGGCTCCTGGGACAACTACTCTGGCCAGCTTCCTCTGTCTAAGGATGCTTCCAAGGCTGGTGCTTGGACGGGCAAGTTCCGCTTCCAGACGTCCGTGCTGCAGCTCGGTAGACGGTACTGGTACTACGTGAGTTGTGACTATCTATATACATCGTCTTGATTAGAAGGCTAACGATCTGAAGTATGTCATGGACGGATACCACGTCTCCCACGACCCCGCCGTCGAGTACACCGTCGAGCCCACCACCGGCCGGAAGCTCAACATCCTCGATGTCCCGGGCGGCAAGATCAACACCAACCTCCACGGCCGACGTGAATCCATCGACATCCCCAAGGGTCGTGCCCTGTCCCCGTCCAAGATCCAGCACCCGAAGCCCTCGAAGCCCTACGCGTCCCGTCAGATCCGCGAAGCGGACTTCGCGCCCACCGTGGAGCAGCTCACTGAGCGCTTCGCTGCCTCCCACCTGGACGAGTACGCCTATTCCGACTCGTCCTCCTACTCCAACAGCCCGCCCAGCTCCGTCGGCTCGTCCCTGTCCTCCCGATCGGGAAGCACCTCGCCATCGTCGCTCTCGTCCATGAGTGACCCTCCGACGCCCATCTGCCGCTGCGAGCGCTACGGCATCACCCGCAAGGGGGACAGGGTCAAGCTCGACTGCGGTGGCAGCCGATGTGGATACCGCACCGAGTCGTCCGACTCGAGCTGCTCGTCGGAGTCGGAGACTGACTCGGATGATGACTACAGAAGGGCGCGGAGCGCTGTGAGACGACAGGGCATTGTCGTTCGCCGATAAATAAAGCCGTCTGACGGATGCCAAATCTCCTCAGGAGAAGTTTTCGTTGACCGTTGCTTGGTTCTCGGACGAGAGAAATAAACATTGCGGCCGGATGAAAAGCATTCTTTAAACCAAAAAAAGTTTCACTCTTTTCAAATGGTTATGTCGCCGCCACATCGTTATCGAGTCAAGCAGACTGACTGCACGCCATCTGCGCAGTTCACATTCCTTCCTTCATACGGAAGTCCCTGTTCGACCGGTCCTAGCACTCGTCCCACTGCCTGAGGCTACGGAGTGAGCTGGTCTCGCTTCGTATCTTCCAGGCTGTGGAAACGAACCAATCATCAACTTAGCTGGACTTCGGTCTCGACGAACCAATCGAACGAAAGGAGGGAACAAACGACAAGCCCCGCCGCGTACCTACCCAGACATATGTACGCTATGGGAGGGTACGCCCGGGCGGGAGAGAAAAGAAAAAGAAGAAAAAAAAGGACAATTGATAAGGCCGTGTATCAGTCAGAATGTCAAGTTGAAAAGTCTCCTCTCGGCAGGAACGATTGGTGGAAAGAGTGAGGTTTGATTGATGCCCACGGCAATGAGAAAAATATCTAGTGATGTGATTGACATGCTGGCTTGACTGACCTGATGGATGGATCCTGAATATGGGGCTTGTTTTCCTATATCTCAGTCAATTTGGACTCTATCAGCTAGTCACTTAGCTACCTATGTATGTCCTGTACTGTATGTACATAGCTGCCAGAGAATCAATCGATCGTCAACGCATCACGTCTTAGTTGATGAGTGATGGATGGAATGAATCATATATACTTTATACATCCATGCAACTATTACTATACGTAACCTTAGGTAGATAGATGCCCACATAACCTTCATTTTTTTTCCCGGTTCTTCCCTCACGGCAAGGGAGCGCGTGCTCCTTCCATTAGTGGTTCAAAAAGACTTCCTTTCTGATTAGTCCATTCCATACTCTACCTATCTGTGAGATTTCTGCAAGACAATTGCTAGTAACGGCCTATTCATCTATCTCTTTCTCTTGCTTTCTGTCCTTAAGATAAACTCAGCGAGCCTCTGCCTAAGAAGTCTTAGGTCCGCTGTTACACTCAGGATAGTAGACTTTGGCTTCTTTTGAAAGTCTGCACGTGCAGCATCAGGCGGATAAATGGAACGTTTCGACAAATGAAGCCTCATATTGCCGGTCGAGCATTGCCTGGCTGAGTCGGTGGTTTTCCAGTTGCATTGTTGTCCAGTATTCTCATCCATAAAGGTACACCAAATATCTTTATCTGCGAGCTTTCTCTTCTTGCTTTTCTTCAAAATCCACTCACGATCAACCACTGTAGTTTCGAAATGAGGCAATAACCAGTCGCTAGCCGATGTCGTAGGATGATGGCTTTGAGGAAGCCTATCATGTGAAAGGATTGAGGATTCCGCAGTTGAGCTGGTTTGATGAAGCTGATTCTGAAGGCAAGATTTCAGCATCAAGAAGATCAGAGAAGTAATCACTTTCTACTATCGAGCTTGAAATGCGATCTTCAGGTAAAGCCTCTTCATCACTACCATCATTGAGTAGCCGATAGTCAAGCCGTTTAGAACGGGTTGTCATTCGATCAAACGGTGAAGACATCCTTATCAGGGTAAAGAACGTTCAGACTTGTTCAGAGAGGAATAATTAGCTTGAAGCCTCAGATAGGGGTCAAAAGTGGTAGGGAAAAAGGTTGAAGGAGAGAAAGTTGTTTGCTGTAAATAACGCTGTCCTACCTATCTATGCAGGCACCCAAGCACTATACTCAAATACGAACGACCCTTACTTATTTAGGACAATTAAGCAAATATCCGCCGGCGGATAGAAATGGCGGATAATTATCCGCCATCTTTTCGTTGGCGGATGAGGATAGCGGATATGGCCGAAAGGGGGAGATATCGTATCTCCAACAGCCCTATTATGTAGTTATTTTCTATGCCTTGTCATATTCAACTTTGACTTTATGTCACGCCTGATTCTGTACTTGATTTGACGCCTGATTCAGTTCTTAGATTCCATACAACTAAAAGGTTGCCTAAAATTAATGAGGACTAAGCATTGCATACTGTCAAGTACTGGAATCGAGGAGGCCAGAAAAAACATAGATATAGAGACCTGAAGGAATTGCAGAGGACATCTCCAAACTCTGCAGCAGACCAAGGTCGCAGCTACTTTAACACTGTACTTTATACTAATTACAGTGACCTTATTCATTATTAACCCACCTGCATAATAATGAATGACCGTGACACGTCAGTAATGCCCACAAGGCACACCTTGATCTGCGGTCTCAGCCTCCGAGGCTGCTGTATCCTGAGGGAATTTCCCTCTTGCCACTGTCTAGCTATGGATGTATGGCAGGAGGCATGCAACGGGCTGAGCCCGAAGCTTAGGGCCTGTCTGGTCAGGGCCAAAGAAGAGAAGGCCGAGTCAAAGAAAGCACTCTGTCTCCAGAAGCGCTGGAAGATCAAGTTACACGGCAGAACAATTGTCCTTCGAGATGTATTCGACAAGATTGTCTCATGGGTACATAAATTCAGGGCCATTGGCGACACCGCCGTCCAGTTCAACCCCACCCCGGCCTCACTGGCGTGGGCAGGAGTGCAATTCCTGCTGCAGGTACGTGAGGCAGACATGAAACTTTAAATCTTAATCCTTAATACAACTAGTGCTGACGAAAGAAGGTCTGTATGAGCGACAGTATCTGCTTCGAGTCTACGATTCATGGTCTGGAAGCTGTATCTCGCATGATCGCTCGCTATGCCGCCTTCGAACCTCTTTACATGTAGAGAACGTCGGCGATACAATCCGAGCTGAAAAGCAAATTGGTCAGTTTATACACTCAAATCCTGCAATTTCTAGCCAATGGCGTGGAATATTTCAGCCAATCTGCGACAGCCCGTCTTGTGAAGAGTGTTTTTCAGACATCACAGAATGGTGAGCTGAAGACCATCGCTGAATTGGATGCCGAAGTAGAAAAGCTTGCTCGCATATCCGATGCTCAAGTGCAGCTCCAAATACAGGATGGTGTACACAAGACTCGAACCATCCTGGAGTTCATCCAAAGCCCTCTCAGCCGGGTTGTCGACGCGTCGACAATCTATGCAAAAACCGTGGAAGAACAGCAGTTTCAAGAGCTGTTGACATGGATGTCTCCTGTCCCGTACTCACAACATCATGCAACGCATTCTGAGTCGAGACTCCCAGAGTCGACAAAATGGCTATTCAAACACCCTCAGTACATAGATTGGAACGAATTGAGCACATCTTTGATTCTTTTGCTTCATGGAATTCCAGGCTCCGGCAAAACCAGACTTGCCTTGTCAGTCGTGGATTCCTTTTTGGACCATAAACACCAAAACCCGCTAGCAGCACCTCTTGCCTACTTCTATTGTGGCGATAGCAAAATTGGAAGAGGCCGAACTGATCCAGAGGAAATTATGGGCTGTCTCACTAGACAGCTCGCTGTCATCGACAGGGGAAAACAGGAAGTCCATGAACATGTACTGCTTGAATACCAACGCAGAGCGGCGGAAGCAAAGCTCGATAGATTTATTGTTCCTAGACTAAAGACTTCGCAATGTGCCGACCTGATGCTCGGCATCCTTGGATCCAATCCTGCAACAATTCTCCTTGACGGTGTCGACGAAATTGAAGAGACCCGACGTCATGAGCTGCTCGATGCATTCAAGCATATAAAGGACAAATCTGCCAGCATCGTCAAAATATTCCTGTCGAGCAGAGAAGATAGCACGATATTTGGTCGTCTATCAGATCCCTGATGCTGCGTGTCCAAGAAGATGAGAGTCGACAGGATATGGAGTTGTTTGTGAAGGACCGAGTGTCCTTTGCAATTTCCACCCAATGCCTGCTTGGTGGCGACGTTCCAGGAGACTTACAAGAGGAATTGACTGCATTTCTATTGGACCGATCGGGCGAAATGTCCCTTTGGGTTACCCTTCAACTGGAGCGATTTTTCTGACTCAAGTCAAAGGCCAGCGTTGTGGAGGCATCTTCCGAAGCCACAAGTGAAAGTCTCTCTCGGCTGTATTCTGACATGCTAGGTCGCCTTCATCAAGCCGACACAACTGCCTATGATATTGCTAAGAGAGCATCTTCTTGGCTCATGTGCATGCATGAACCGTTGACCCCCGAAGCGTTGCTTTCAGCAGTCTCCATGTCCAGCCCAGAGGAGCAACGCAGTATAGCTTTCCCCGAACTCCTGAATATACGTCTCAACTTGATTTTTGTTGACTCCAAGTTGAACACCTTGCGATTTGTTCACTTGTCGTTCAGAGAGTTCCTGGAAGCAAAGTCTGAGTTCGGTGTGTCATGCATTAACACCATAGCTGCTCATGGCTGTTTGAATACTTGCATTCAAAACGCACCGTTCTTCTAAAATGGATTCTGTCAATGGATTCACGTGGCCTGCCTCTGACAATTACTATGACGCGCTATATGGCCAATCTTCTCCTATCACAGCGTTTACCATCAGCATCAATCAGTACAAGATGGGTCAATCGATTTATTGAACGCCATAGCGCGATTCAATCAAAATATAACCGAAAATTCGATTATCAACGACATCAATGTGAGAGTGGAGAAGTTATGGGGGAATGGTTCAATGTTGTTCAGAATACCATACAGAAATATGGCATTCTTGAACAGGACATCTACAATATTGATGAAACAGGCTTTCAAGTGGGGGTTATCTCAACAGCTAAAGTCATTACCGGTACAGAAGAGCGTCTTAGTGGTCGCGTGCGAGCTCTACAGCCAGGGAATCGCGAATGGGTCACAACAATTGAATGCATTAATGCAACAGGATGGGCTTTACCACCAATGATCATTCTTGCTGGTAAAATCACCAAAAAGAATGATATCCTGATCGACCAAAGGACTGGGCCATCGGTGTTAGTGATAATGGCTGGATAAATGATGATTGGGCGCTCAAATGGCTGACTGAGACCTTCGAACCCCATACAAAGGCACACACTATCGGTAAATCATCGATTGCTTATTCTTGCTGGCCATGGGAGTCATTCTACTGCAGGATTTGATCAATTCTGTACACACAAAATGATATCATTCCGCTATATATGCCACCACATTCATCACATCGATTACAACCGCTCGATGTTAGCTGTTTTGGGCCATTAAAATACTTCTATGGACAGCGGGTTCAATCATGTATGCGGCTCGGCATCAATCATATCGACAAGGTTGAATTCTTGGAGCAGTACAAGCCTGCACGACAACAAGCTCTGATGAAATCTAATGTTTGTAGTGGCTTTGCTGCTACAGGATTAGTGCCATTCAACCCAGAGCGAGTACTTTCAGATTTGCCTGCTAAAAAAAGAACACCACCATCGACATCCCACAGCAATGAATCGATATGGATCGGTAAAACACTATTCAGGAACTTCAGCGTCAAACAAGATTTATTTCCCGTCTGCATGAGCAATCAATGGAGACCTCACCATTGACAATGTGCCAAGCCATTAATCAAGTGATTAAAGGCTGAGAGATTGCTATACAGAATGCTGCTATTCTAAAGCATGAGGTTGAAGAGCTTCGGACAGCTAATCGACGACAAACCAAGAAGCGAGAGGCAAAGCGATCCTACATTGCTAAGGGAGGTGTTCTTACAGGCGAGCAAGGTCAACAGCTAATTCAAGAAGCAGAGGCAGAGGCAGAGGTAGAGGCTATTCAGCAACAGCTTCCTAAGAAGCGAGCACCCCCAACATGTAGTAATTGTGGTGTTAAGGGCCATACTAGAGCTCAATGTCAACCTAAATTGACATCGCCCTAAATAGGAAATAGCATATGTTTGTTTTATCACGTTTTCAGCATTTTTAGAGCGTGGGAGCTTGAATAGGAATGTCGCGACTTTTGGTGTGGTGGTTAGGTGTCCCGCTCGGTGTCCGCTTACGTGATGTATGTTGCGGGGCCGGATTTATGGTAACTTAAGTCCGGTTATGTGATCGGCACCGGTGCATCATGGTAAGGATACTCTTAAGGCTTATAAAGTGATACTGGATCTCTCCATTGAACCCTTCCCAATTCATGTCTTCCCATATATGATGGTTTCTTGAACCTGGTCGTCAAGATGTCGATTGATTTCGAAAATGACGTTATCCTTCTTGTGACGGCGCTCAGTCATGGTATTATTAGGAGCATCTGGATGCGTGGGGTGCAGAAGCATGGAGCTGACCGAGCCCATGGGGTGGCCTTTGATATTAGCCGGCTTGATGCCATCCCTCAGTTTGTGGCGGAGTGAGTCGTTCCACTCTCATACATCTTCCACACTCATGAAGAGATTCACGGATCTGACAAACAAACAAATGACCGGATCAGCGTGACGAGTCAGTATCCCGACATCGATAGTGTCTTCATCAATGCCGGTGTTCAGCAGGCAACCGATTTTACATCTCCGAAGACCGTGGATCTGACAGCATTTCATCAACAAATGCATGTCAATTATACAGCTGCAGTCTCTCTGGCCCATGCATTCCTCCCCTTTCTATCGGGAAAGACGACTCCGACGAGTGTGATCTTGTAAGATGGAACTGAGCGGTTTTCACGGGTGACGGGCTGACCGGACATCAATTAGTACGGCATCCAATATCGCGATCGTGCCAGCAGCCTCCTTACCCGGCTATTCGGCTTCAAAGGCGGCTTTGAATGCGTTTTCGATGTGTCTGCGATCCCAATTGGCCGAGTCCAATGTGAAAGTGATTGAGATCTTCCCTCCGGCCGTCCAGAGGGAATTCCACCTTTGAAACCCAGATTGCTCAAAGCCAAAGGATCTGCGACCTCAGAAGAAGGCAAGGCGTCCAAGGAAGAATCCCAGAACGGCACGCGGGAATAATCCACAGGAGATTCAGCCCAGCAGGAGGGCCAGGATCACCTAAACCCCTGCCAGAGGAGGACGAGGGGGCTGCGCTCGGACCCTCTTGACGTGTCCGCTTAGAGGACCGCTCACCCTCTGGAGGATCAGGACTATCAGCTGGAGCCTCCAACCGCTCCAACTCCTCAAGATCTTTGACTGTCTTTGCTTTCTTCTGAAGCATCAGTGAGCCGCGATGATGGAGTAGGTCGCGCTGCTTGTGAACCCGCTGTAAGTGACTCATATTCTTCTGGAGTAGGTCCAGGACCATTTACTCCTCCTGCTCCGCCTTATTGATTGCTTGTTTTAACTGATCGACTGGAAGGCTCAGTTAAGGACACAAAGCAGAGGACAAGCTACCCACAGTCAACACCAGATAATCCAGTGCCATCACAGACTGTCAGACCCCGTCAGACACACTCCCCACAATGAGAATAACCGGGATCCATCTTGCAAACAATCTCCAGTTCACCCTCCTTTTGTCTGGCCTGAAGCAACAAACAGGAAGCTGCAAGGAATGGGCATCTTGTCGCCTAGTAAATCAATCTTGTCGGCTAACACAAGTCTTTCATGATGCTTAGCAGAGACAGGATCAGACCGCTTGCGCTTGGGAGGCATGATGACACAGAACTAATCTTCGGGCCGAAGATCCTTGAGGGGGGGGGGGCGGGTAGTGTTGCGGCACAGCCTAGAGATCACTGACAAGGCTGACGAAGGGAGGTCTAGTCACGTGGCCATGCTGGATCGTCTACGGTCCAGGTCTACGATCCACCTCCATGATCCATAGTCATGATCCAGCGGATAGGTATTTCCGGATAGAACTCAGCATGTATATAAGGCACTCCTTAACCATGGGGATTAGGACCCTGTGGTCAACTCAAATAGCAATCTTGATAGCAACGGCCTATTCATCTATCTCTTTCTCTTGCTTTCTGTCCTCAAGACAAACCCAACGAGCCTCCGCCTAAGAAGTCTTAGGCCCGCCGTTACAGGTTTACGGAGGGGCGCGGCGCGAAATCCGTGGGCGACAAAGAAGAAAACCTGGGGGAACTGGAAGAAGGGTGGGAGGAGGGCGAACAGCGGCTGGTGGAAAAAAAAATTCCAAAAGAAGAAAAATAGAGAAAATCAAAAATCAAAAATTGGCGGGAATTCTGCTTGTCAACAAGCCCTGCAGGTAGGGTGGTAAGAGAGGATGATTGACCAAACTAGACCAGGGTAGGTGCCCCTCCCTCATTGCTGTCCCCTCCCTTCCCATTTTTCTTGTTGCCCATCTTTTTCGTCGCCGGGGTTTTGATGCAGAACAGAGCCGCATGGATGATGATCCATTGGGTATCAACTATGGAGGGATGAGACATCTCACTAGATAGAACTATACCCTGGATAGCGCCTGCAGAGAATATTACATTTGCCAACTAAAACCAATTTAACAAGCTGTATAGTGCGGCTGGAGGGACCATGCAGCCAAGCAAGTCCTAGTCATGCAGCTGGCCCATCTTGTTAGTGTCCCTAATTGACCACAGTTCCACCCACTCTCTTCCTTTTTCCCAGCCTCTAACAGTTGAAAATGATCCCCAGACTTTGTTTGGGTGGGCACTTTTGCGGCTTGTTCACTGGCTTTTATTTGTGACTATTATAGATTATCTGGGTTCCTCCCGCCATGTGGGGAGTATAGAGAAGCGATATTGTAACATGCGTCACCTTCATTTCTCCTGTGATAGATCAAAAGCTTTGGTCTGGCAAACTGCGAGCTGAAATAGTGGACCACTAGGGCCAATTGACTTGAAGGTGAGGGTTCATGCGCCTGGAGAAGGGCACCGGGCAACCCAACAGCCGCATATCACGCGCTAGTGAGCTCTTGGTTCACATATATAGAACTGAGAGGAGTCCAAGGAGACCCAAGTCATTCACCCGGGCAGAAGCTGTTCCCCCTATCACTTACTTTGTCAGATGGGCTAGGGGGATAGTCCGCAGAAGTCGGGTCTGTTGCTTCAATCTCGGTCATAAGAGGTGACTCGTCCCTTAACCCACGCCACTGCTTCTCTGAAGTCGTCTTCAAAGACACGTCTGTGTGTCTGTATTCCCCGCCATGCCTCCTTCGCATCCGGGGCTGCCGCCCATGTCGCCTCCGACCGTACTCAACCCCCCTCCACCGCAAAAAGACTTCACGATCGGCTGGATATGTGTGCTACCAAAAGAGTATTTTGCGGCGATGACTGTTTTGGATAAGGAATATGACATGACCGACCTTGTCCCCGGCCAGGGGGATGTCAATGGCTATAGCCTTGGGCTTATTGGAGAGCACAATGTGGTGATCAACATTCCAGAAGCTGACACCTGTGGTGAGATCCATGCAGCCAAGATTGCCACCGATATGAAGAGCACCTTTTCAAGGATCCGATTTGTACTTCTTGTCGGAATCGGGGGTGGGGTACCATTGAAGCATGACATCCGCTTGGGTGACGTGGTTCTGGGGACCAGGGTAATTCCATATGCGTTTGGCAAAGAGAATGACTTTGGCTTTAAAAGGACCGGTATGGTGACCAGTCCCCCCCCAGAGCTTCTCACTGCCATCACCAGACTAGCCTATCGTCTTGAGCGCCAAGGGCTGAATCTGTCAAATTCCATTGAAAGATTCGGAATAAAAGAGAGCAATGTACAAAATGCGATTCCCCGACCTAGCGAAGATCGATTGTACATGAATGATTATATTCATAAACCTGGATGCGACTGCTTGAAGCCTCAAGCTGGGCTTCGATCCCGGATGGTTCAACGGGAACCCCGTGAAGGTGATCTGGTCCGGATGCATCACGGAGGCATTGGGGCTGCCAATAAAGTCATCAAGAGAGCCCTCCTTCGTGACCGGATCGCCACAAAAGAAGACATTCTGTGTTTCGAGATGGAAGCCACCGGCGTGATGGAGGCCCTTCGGTGTCTTCCCATCCGAGGAATTTCGGACTACGCGGACGGGCACAAGAATGATGACTGGCATTCATATGCAGCTCTGGCAGCAGCGGTTTGTGCCAGAGAGCTTCTGAGATCTATCTCCGCACAAAGCGTCTCTCAACGCCCCCTAGAGCTCGTTGGAGATGAGTTGTTGCGCCACATACAAGGTGGAGTCGAAAACGCCAACAGTGGCCAGTCCTGCCATGGTGATGTATTCAGATCAGCGCAACGTGCCTTGAATATCTTAATGGAGCGGCATGATTTAGTTCAATACTTGCTAGCCCCGGAGCTCCAAAAGCTGGATGACACATCGCGCTCGGACATCCAAGAGGTGCGAAAAAAGGTGAAGATATTGGAGGCTTTGCAGGAGGAACTGAAAAAATCCCTGCAAGTGCTTCAGGAGAACGTCGAAAACCAGTCCAAAATTCACGAAAGTCAGGACTTCGTCACTCGAAAGGAATGGGAGGAGTTGAAGGAACAAGTACGGGAGAACACCCAGAAAGTGGAGCGGTGGTCCACGGCCACTCAGGGTGCTCTAGAAACCGCAAGCAATTTACTGGGAGACTTGGGTCAGAGCATCAACATCAAAGAGCTCAGTTTCGCCGGCAGGATAGTGGCATATGGGGCCCAATTCGTTGGCCATGTTGCAAATCTCTTGTCAGGTCGCAAGAAGCGCGTCGGTTCGTCCACTGCTGAGGATAACCCAATATCCGAGGATGCTTTACCCCCCTCAACGTCGAGTCAGCCTGGAGAAAACGCCAATCGGAAGTCACGATGGAAGAAGGTGAACCCCAAAGGGACTGGTTCGTCCAAGGCCGGACAAGATAGAGCACACTCACCACAAGGCGCCTCGATCAAGTTAACGCCATCAACTTTGACTTCACCAAGACCGCCACTACAAGGACAATCATTTTCGAGCTCTTGCAACCTTCGGATTTCGGGACGTAGTACTTTACAGATAGGTCAACACCCGGGACAATCAGATGAGACAATCCGTGCGGCATCGAAACCCTCATATCCACAAGCCTCTCATCAGCACCAAAAGAGTGTCAACAGCACAAGCAGCCATGGAATTCAGTCTCCAGATTCTTCTAATGGTGTTCGCTTGCCGCCAAAACTACTACCACGACCACCACCATCACCGAAACCAGCAGTTGTTAGAGGGCAGAAAACCTCAGCAGTGCCGAATAGCTATGGAAGTCTGCCTATTCGACAGGATGGAACCGGGTCTTCTCAAGCATCAAATGTGTCTTCTGATAGAACGACATTGTTCTCTGAGTCTGTTCAAACTCCTGCGGTTTCTGAGTCTGACCAAGCTTCGGTGGTCTCTGATTCTGACAAAACTCTAATGGCATCACTGGCCCTTGAACATGGTCAAGCTCTAGTACAGGGTTTAGTAGAGGACCCAAGCGAGCTGCCGATTGGTGAGAGGACAAAAATGTTCGGTGAGCGTGCCAATATCCGTGCCCCTCCCCGTGGCCGGACTTCAGGAGCATGGTTGGAATGAATTCTGTTAAACTTGTAATTATTTGATGTTTATCATTTGATGTTTTGCTCCAAAGCTAGCCTTAGACCTTATTCTGGACCATACGCACAGATTCACCAGCTTATTAGGCCTCCGCCAGTATTTTCGGACGACGGGGGTTGCTCCCCCGGGGTATCGTGCCAATGGTGGGGCCCTGATCCGGCCGATAAGGCACCCAGGGTCCCACCCAAGGCAGTCTGAGCTCTTTCTCTATCTGCTCTGCATTGTGGCGGTGCGAATCACCTGTAATCTGCTAAGCCCGACTACAGTTGCCACCTACTCAAATAAGGGACAGCATATTTATGTCGATATTGTCGCTCCTACTACGACCAGACAGCTTCTGAGACCAGTATTTCTATCAGGGAGAGGGCCATACTTGTAAGATACACTTGCCTTAAGTCTCCACAGGGCAGAGTTTACGGTGCTGATGTTGTTGTGGTGGAGCCTACCATGAGCAGTTGCGCTTCCTGTCCTTACTCATCATTTTGTTTTTCTATGGCTACCAGGTTACCACAAGTATCATTATTTTACTAATAATTTTCCATTGAAGGGCTCAATGGCACCTGGATTCCTTATGGAGGTAATGTAACCTTCCACATTCAACTCTGTTCACCGAAAAAAAAAGATATAGCAGAAATTGACGGTGGTTC
Organism: Thermoascus crustaceus; assembly: GCF_041956765.1. NCBI lineage: Eukaryota > Fungi > Ascomycota > Eurotiomycetes > Eurotiales > Thermoascaceae > Thermoascus > Thermoascus crustaceus. The sequence continues at coordinate 328,656 of NW_027192528.1, read as the reverse complement.
TAGGTGGGCAACATGCCTGTCCTGGCCGTGTGTTGGCCAAAAGCATCATGTTGCTTTCGGGCGCCATGATGGCCACCATGTTTGACATTGAGGTGCTGGCGCCAGAGTCAGCCTGCAGTTTGGCTCGCCCCGGTTTGGCTTTGGGGTGCGCAAACCAGCTGGGCAGGTTCCCTTTCGGATAAGGCGACGGGTATGAATCGTGATAGATGGGGGAATGTAACTAAGTGTATTTGACATGTGATGGGCAGCGTTGGGTAAGAATGTGAGTAGCCTTTTTCATTCGCTCTATTTGTTTCTCTATAGCCTCTGCAAGGACCTTTTTTTGGTCCTCGTTCAAGGATGAGAGTGTAGGACGTTTCGTAGACAGATCCCCATTCTTTGTCTTATGCTTGTACAATTTCAAGGAGACACCATCTTTGTATATATCCAAATCTGTCTTCTCGTTGGACATTTTTGGCATTGAATTGAAGGACAGCTGGATAATTCTGGACGAAAGAGACTCTGTTTAGGATTCAATTGATTGATCCCGGTGAGTATACAGACAATGATATATGAACTTTTATATACTTTTCAAGTGCCAAAGTTGGTCTAAGCAGCTTCTGGTAGTCCTCCCAAAAAGACAAACAAATGAATAGGATAGGAATGGAAACAGGAATATAAAATGGAAGAGGAAATGTGACGTGTATTGCAAATCTAAACCAAACAAACGCTAACATTAACTGAACAGATAGGTGCTGGTACCTAACTTCTTCTGTTGTACTGTATATATATATATATGCGGCGGAACACCCCCGACAGAAAAAAAGGGAAAAGGGAAATAAAAAAGCAAGCAAGCCATCAACGACAGGGGAGAAAGACGTAGAGGGGGAAAAAAGACTGCATCGATAAACCTCTATGCCATGCCATGCTGTGCCTACACAAGCTAGACGGCGCCAAGTCGCTGCGCCATAGCGGTCTTTCCCATCGAGATCCGATCACACTCCACGACCAGATTCATCATCCACCATCAATCAGACCAATCACGTACTGAGCGTCCTGCAAGCCAGATCCAGCCGGCTTGGTGGCAAGATGGGACTTGCCCATTCTAGGCACATGCGTCGTACACATACTGCCAGAATGGTGGAGAAGAATCAATGCAACAGATGACTTTTAAGGAAACGCGCACAGCGCATGGAGATCAATAGGAAGATAGGAAGATCAAAGTACATTGATATAATGAATACATTAAAGCCAAGGCAGCCAGCACCTTGGCAGAGAATGTGTGAGTGGACAACGCTAAAACACAGAGAGAGAGTCAAGACAAGACAAACAGACGAAAAAAAATGTAAAGATATCAACTCCTGGAAAATGCAACATAACCATCTAAGTCCGAAAACCCCCGCTCATGCAATGCATGCAAAGGTACAGAACAGTTAAAGTCCAGCCCAGCGAACCACAAAGAACGCTGGGAGAGCTGTTGTCTTCGAGTTCGTTTCTCTTTCGTACAATCTTACCGCAATGCCATCAATCAGTTTCACATTACACATCACACGTCACACCACGTTCGATATAGTCTCGTCGTGCGCATGCATCGTAAAACAAATGCAGCGTAGGAAATGGATCGTCAAGATCGGCATCGTGACCATACCCCTTCCCTCACATTGTAGACACCGGGACTAGAAGAGAGGGATCGTAACATAAAACATGACGGAGCATCAAGGCCAGGGATATGGGCACAGTCCTCCCGAACAGCTATTCTCGTCGCACGCGATATCCATTTTCAATCTCAATCCGGCATGTCTGCTCTCCTGGAGCAGCTTGTTGACGAGACCGATAGAGGCGAACAAAACGAAAGGACAGGCGTTCCGCTCGCAAGATATGGGGCCGATGCTGACTGTTTCCTTTCTTTTGGAAAGACCGAAATGAAGGGTCAAGGAGACAAGAGAGGAGATGGAGAGAGTTTGCGTGGGTTATAGGGAAGCCGGGGGAAGGAGCGGACCCGGACATTCTGGGACGCAGCAAGTAACCGGAAATATTGTGGATGTCGGGGATCGAACAACGGAAACGTGCCTGCATTTCCGTAATGCAGCAGTAGGAGGGTTTTTGGTCGGTTCGCGGGAGATTTCCATGGAAGCAAAGCAATTCGGGGATTTGCTACGGCGGCGCGCCCAGCGCGGTTCCAGATTCCGAGCAGTTTTCCAGTGGCTGACAAGCTCACTTGAGCTCTCAGAAGCCCTCATGCTCCGAAACCCGTAGCTAATATCGGCGTCCCCTTTACCGGTAACCTTTGCTGCCATATCCCGAATCCGGCCAATTCGCGCCGCCCGAGGCGTGTGAACCCCCGGACCTGACCGAGTGTGCAGGACATGCATATCCAACCAGAACGGTCTTCTCCTGCACGACATGGCCACGCTGGCCGTACGCTTCGCATGGATCGACTGCATGCTGAAAGTACAGGCAGCGGCATACAGAGTAGCGCTCAATGACTTGGTAGCACATGGTGAATATGTGAAGTTCTGTTTCTTTCTTGCTCCAGAGAAAGGAATGACTTGGGGAGATGTAGGTATTGAATGTAAATCTCGATCGTAATGAGTCGTGGATCTTCAGGCTCGTGAGCGGACGTCGCAAGGATATATAGAAGACCAAACCGGGACAATTCTTGCCAGCAATCAAGGCGCACGGCGGTTAGGAGGTTCGACAAAAGACACGACAGAAGACGATGCTTTGACAAAGAGAGGCTATGAACCTGACACTGGATTAAGTAGAAGAAGAGGAAGCAGACGTGCTTTTTAACGAATGGACCAGGCGTAGCCAGAGTATGGATTCGGATGTTTCAGGTGGCAAAAATTAGGCCATTTATATATTTAATCATCTAGGCAGGTAATTAGGAGCCTTACGAGGAACAGCCACAAAAAGTGAGGCCAGGCACGCCCGCCCGGCCACGCGTGGGTCGGTTCAAGCAGGTACGTCGGGAAAGCCGTATGCAAGGCGCCCACCAAATCCGACATGGTTCTGCCCAAGGGACCAGCAGTACGGTTCATGGTGGGAGAGGGTGACGGACGTGACCACCGAGACCGATCATCGCCATACCGAATCTGGCATCGGAGTGTGGGAACCCACAAATATAGAGTCGCCCGGTGCGCAGCCAGGGCCTAGGGGGGTCCGCGGACAAGACCGAAAACTATCGCCAATAAGCAGATCATGACGGCTTCAAGCCATCAAGCATGATTGCTGGCCCTAACCGCGGACCGGCTGCTTCAGGAACCTTACCCACCACAATGGGACCATCAGAGAGTCAAGGGCGAAGCTGGAAGATGCCTAATTCGGCTGTTGGCGAACAGCTAGAGCCTAGCACGGCAAGCTCTTGGCCCAGCAGGAGATCGCAGGCCCTCAGCTCGATTTGAGATCGACGGCGTTATCCACCACGCTGGGCCGGACAAAAACGGATCTGTGTGTCTAAAACGCGAATTGGGTAGTATGTTGATTATACTCCGTAAGCAGTCAACACCGGGAAAAAAGAAAGTCACTCATCAACGCATCTAGGCCCTGGGCCTGAAAAAATGCCACCCAGCGCCAGCATGACACCGGACGTTTTTTCCCGGGCTCAAAATGAGCAACTGATGTCTGATCCAGCGCGCGCGGCGCAAAGAGCGTGCTGCAGCTTCAGCTTGACGCACAACGATGGAGACTGGGGTGGAAGGAGACTGCTGAAGAGAGCAGCCGCCGGCACTGCTCCAAGCCCGAGACCGTTAGAAAGGGCGTACGGGGATTCGTCGCGGAAAACTTGCGCGCAGGATGGAGTCAGAAACTAAGGCCGGCCGATCTAATCTAGCAAGCGCACAGCTCACGTGTATTCCGTTCTGTACGTACGGAGCACAGCGGGGACTGTGGGTGATTGTCCAGGGGGGGGGGGGTCCCTTGGCGCCACAATGGATCTCGGAACGAGGCGGAGCTATAGGGCAACAAAATCCAAGCCATGACCAGATCTCTCGATATGACTGCTGTGGCTGGTGGTTGATGTTCACGGGACAGAGTGATGCAATCTCACGAGAGTCGTTGTCCCGGCGCTTCTATTTCCATTCAGGACACTACCGGTACCGAGATCCCTTATTCCTATGCTGTGTCAGACGTGAGAGTCACCGGCGACGCAGGGAGAGCGCCGCTGTGTGGCTAGTGCTGTTTCTGTACGGAGTAATCGGCGCCATGACGAAGCCGGTGGGACAGAAGCCGCCATTGGGATGTGTGACATTGGCTTGTCGTTTTACGCCCACGACGGAGACCCGTATGAACTGTGTTTCAAAAATCTTCCTGGTCCAAATTTGGTCGCGATCGGATAAAACATCCGCAGCGGATTCCTGGGTGGACGTGATGCTACGGAGGGTGCCGGTGGGTGCCTCGGGCACTTTCAGCTCACATGGTGCACTCAAGACCTCCGCCTGTGGGGCACCTGGAGACCAGCGTGGGTTTGCGATCTCCTAGTTACAGAAGAATAAATGAGATCGAACTTTGTGACTTCTCCCACGTATCATTCCGTAGGTAAGCAGATCAAAGTGATCTGTCGTAGTTCCGATTTCTTTTTCTTGGCGCTGACAGCTGCAAGACACTATCTGGACAAGCCCTGAAGGTCCCCGGAGGAGAGATTATCTCCTGTCATTTTTCGGTCGAAAGAACCAAGATACGTTCGAGCGAGGGCACCCGTCTCCAGGCCTTCAGTTGTAAGCCCATGTAATACGGGATACCCCGTGACAGACAGATTCTTGTGCTTTTCTCAGACGCATGTCACCGTAAGCCTGCGCCCGGGCAATGGAGATGGATTGACATGTCCAGAACAGAGCCCGAAGACGCACGCAGGAGTCCGTAGAAAATCGCAGAAGACCAATATGGGATTCGAGATATTCGCCACCGACCGTGCAGCGCTCTTAGCCGAGGCTGGTGCTTCGTTAGTTGAGGTCCAAGTTGTCCAGGAGCGGGATTGACAGTGCGGGACAGAGGCTTGACTCGCTTGAGTCACTGGAGTCGAGGCTAGACTGCACCAGCCACAGAGCATGGAGGATGGTCGCTGGTGATGCTGAGAGGCTGACGATGGAGCAGTGCTGAGTAGTGGAGAGAGATGATGCAGCAGGACAAGTCCGTCGGTGAGCGCGCGGACGTGCCTGGTGCCGTCAGCCCTACAGAGCAGCCGCACTAGTCTGAGAAGAGAATGGTGTGATAACCCAGCCACACGCCAGCGGCGCCCGTCTCTCCCTCGTCTCTTCTTCGGCCAACCAGCGCGGCTGCTCTGTCCCTGGCGGTGAACCGTCATCCCTCCGTCGCGCTCTCACTGCCGCTCTCCTGCTCCGGACCGCTCTTTTGACGTCGCTCATCCATTGTGATAGAGGTTCTGAGCATGCCATCTATTGATTCGTTTGATCGTCTCTTATCGTCTTGTCGATGGAAAGCAGAAGACTCAAGCTCTGCCCGTGAATAGCGGGGTAGGGCCGCCTGTCATCCGGCGTCGGGATTCCTATCAACCTGGTAGGCATGTCCCATATTATTCAGCAGAATTGACTAACTAGTTAACTAATTGGGAATTTTATGTCAATTCAGCAGGTTGCCCGTAATTCCCTCAACAGAGCCTCTTCTTGGACACTGTCGCGCAGATATGCAGAATACAGATGTGAAGCAGACTCGCATGAGGCAGGGTTCCCTCCTTACTCTTACGAGTACCGGAGTACAGAGGATGCTTCCATCTATCATATGTCTTGTCTACCGTGAACTATCTGGCTCATTCGTGGATATCTACCCAGACCTGGGGCTGATGGAGAGCAAAAGCCACGACGCTAGGTGAGAAGGGCTTAGCGCAATGTCGACACGTGATCGTCATTGTTGACGACGTCCGAGACCCAGACCGCCTCATGCTCGACCTCGACTTGGGGACATCTATGGATCCCACGCTCTTTTGGCGGGTCGGGCACCCGAGCTCTGACCATCAGGCCTTCTATTTTCATAACTCGTAATTACCTAACGGCCACCTATTATCTATGGGGCTGTCGCCTCGGCTTTTACGGCTTCTTCATTATGTGATGCCTACAGAGTACGATCACGCAAGGTGCGCTCTTTCTGGCCAGCATCCTGGACCTGGGGAAATGCTGCAGCTCAGCGCGTGGATCGGCTATCTTGAAAGTTCGATGGCCCGGGAAATGCGATTGCCGCCACCGTTGCATTGGAAACCCATGTGCTTAGAGGGCTGTGTATCTCTCTGCAGGCCTTGTTCCAGGTCATTCATGACACTCCTTCCTGCTTCTCTTTATGATTCAGGCTGTAGCTATGGAATAACCGCCTGTGCTACCAAACGTCAGATGGAAGGAGTCATACCTCGGTAGCTTACACAAAGGGGCGTCCAGTGATCTTCAGAAACTTCCCTCTGGAGCTTGACCTCGCGTGGCGGCTGGACCTTTTCATCGACTAGTACCATATGCTGAAATTGACAATTCCGAGGGAAATTTTGGAAAGTGTACCACAAGATAGCCGGGCAACAGGTGAATTGACAGCTGAGAACTGGAGCTTGGCCCACCGTCTCCATCCCAACGTGCGGAGCAACCCGCTGGTGGGCCGTCACCAGCTGTATCCACTATTCAGGTACGCAATGCTATGCTTCTCTACCGAGCTACTATGTTTATTTGCCACCATCTGGTCATGCCTCGTCTGCGCTGTAAGTCTTATTGCCCAGATACGCGTTTGTCAATGTGATTTTTTGTGGATACGAGGATACTACATGAGTATCCTACTCTATTGCACCTCTCTCTTTAGGAACTCCGTTTCGTTGCTGCCTTGCTGGCCAGGCAGATGGCTCAGCTTCAGGCGAGGACACATACCAGGATTAGACCCGCTGCATTGGCTCTCCAGCGACGACCCTGTCTGGGGCTCAACATTTTATTGCAGACACCTTTTACTCAAACCATGCAGCCAATGCATACACCACCGTTGACGATCGACTGCTCCCCGTTTCTGCATCGCCCAGTTGCATGGGATTGCGCACCTCGCAGGGATAACATCTTTCCTTCCAGGACACTGGCCAGGTCGATGGGTCTGCCGTCCTGTTCTCCGGTGATCAACACTTCTTCCAACGCATTGGATTGGTTGCTAGGCAATCCATCAACCCTATGCATGCCCTTGTCGGACATTTCCATGTCCTGCTTCTGGGTCCAGAACAGTAACGGTGGCCCGGGAGTGCCCGTTAACGCCCCATCTGGGTCCTCCCGAGGACGCCGCTGCGGATCGTTTGTGAGGCTGATTTTGCTCCCGAAGTCCACCCCGGTTTTTGCCCGCAGCGGATGGCACTGCTATAGACTAAGGCGTTCACCCGGGGAAGATCTTGAGACAGCTGTGAAATTCTCCGATCTGGGCCATACTGAGTCATGCTACGGTCTCTTCCTCACATTCCTGGTTCTGCGACTATGTTTCATGCTCCTCCCTTCACCCTCCATCCTTTCATCTGGCATCCTGTTGTCAGACTTCCATTCACTAGAGAGGGCCTTAATCCCGTTTCTCCTTTTATTGTCCTTCCAAGGTTACCTTCGACAGAAAGCCAAGACCACATCAATGAGCCGCTTGTCAAGTCCATCGATCAATCAATTGATTACTCTAAAACAATGCTCGCCCGCCCGCGACTACTTCATATTACAATACAATACTATGTATGCATTGGACACTGAAAACTGTTCCTGTTCGCCGCTTTTCTTTGTCCGACCGCCATGCAAAGGATAACTAAACAAACATAAGAACAGCCCCTGAAATGAAAATGAAATCGAATATGAAAACAAACAGAGGCACAGGCTCCGCCACGTACAGCATATTTCGCATTTAGTTGGTTGCGCAAGGGACATTTCTTTCTTGTTATGATCGTACTGAATCCAATCCAATACAGCCCCATCAGGCCGCCCGTGGCTGTGTTTGTTGCCTGATCATAGATTGATAAAAGAACACCGATATGGTCAAAACATACGATCCATAAATAGCCGGGGCGATGGATTAGGCGTAGCCCCAATCTATAATCCGCTCCCGTCGACCCACTAACAGAACAATAAGGCTTGGGTTAGGCAGACCGGGATCAGAATCATATCGATGACCCCAACGCCCCGAAACTCAAACCCCGCGCCAACCCGAGCCTCAAGATGCGGAGCACATCCGCCCCCTTCGCGTCCTCGGGTAGTCGAGCGCGCCAGTCCCAGCCTCTTGGGACCGCGCCAGCACCAGCACCGCCCACGCCGCCGCCTGGTCGGGGCACGAAAACAGCCGACCCTGACCCGGAGCGGGACCGGGCGTGCGACTCGAGCATCTCGCTCCCGATCAGAGAGAATCCGCTCGACGCGGTGAGCGACGAGACAGATTTCCTGAGCAGGGCACGCGGGTCCGGAGGGAGGACGACGGACGCGTCGTCTGCACCGGGGGCGGCGCGTTCGTACGAGTGGTAGTGGATGAGGGTGGAGCGGAAGCATTCCTCGCACTGGGCGTAGACGCGGGGGGTGACGGTCTCGAGGTCCTCGATTGCGCCGAGGATGGTGAATTGCTGGGTCTGGTTCAGGAGGGGGGTTGGTTCTGTTGTTGTCGTTAGCTTTTCTCCTTCCCATAACTTTGTAGGGTTTTATCATGATAGATGGGTGGAAACTTACGATCCACAAACACCGTCGCCTCACCCAGCAGCGTCAACAGCCCATCAACCTGCAACGCAGTCTCCCGATTCGGATCGTACAATCCACCATAGATACTATCCGCCGCGCTGCGGATCACAGCCGTTAGCGCCTCCGCCGCGGCCTTCTTCCTCTCCAGCGGCGTGAACCGCGGCTGCTGGCCCTCCTTCAGATGGAGCGCCTCATCCCGGATCTCGTAGAACCGGCGCAGCGTCGCGTACCCGCTGAAGTAGAACTGGATGATGCGGGCAGCCTCGTCGTCAACGGCGGCGATGGCCGATAGACACGTCTTGGGCTCCTCGATCAGCGAGCGCAGCTGCTCGTCCAGGTCCCCGGGGGCCGGGTACGCGCGAGACTGGACCAGGCAGTACGACGTGAGCAGGTCCAGGACGGACTTGACCTTGCGGGCGGAGTGGGCGCGGGCGTAGCAGACGAGGGCTAGGCCGTATTCTTCGGATTCGTTGGCGGTGCGGTCGCCGTATCTCTGTAGTTGGAGTTAATACCCGTAAGAGTGTTCGTAGCCAAAGGGATCGATGGACGAAAAGAGAGCGACAAACCTCAGAAACCCTTCTCCCCTCACTATCCAGTCCCAGCTCCGTACACAGCAAGACAACCTTATCCATCTGCTCCACCGTATCCAGAGGCAACTTGTCCAGCAGCTCCGCGACCTTCTTCTGCATGACATCCGTATCATCCAACCGACTCAGCACCTCCAGCGAAACCTCCCACCCCTCGCGGAGTCCAGTCTCATTCTCGATCGCGTTCCGCCCGAACAGTCCATCCGCATACGCGACCAGGATGTCATCCTTGCGGATACGACTGCTAGCGGCAGCGGCAGCGGCGTTGGCACCAGGCCCATCCTGTCCGTACGAGAGAACCATCAGATCGTTCTCGCTCAGGAAGCTCGCCAGGCCGCCGGGCTTGTTCTTCGCTCCGGGACCTGCGCCTGTAGATGTCGTCGCCCCGTCAAACCAGCCGCCCAGGGAGGCGACCTCCGCGACGGCAGACGCAACGCACAGGGACCAGGTTTGCAGGAGCTCGAGGACGCCCTCGACGTTGTTTTCAAAGATGCATGCCAACCCGACTTCGAGGCTGTCGAGCGTGTTGAGGCGGAAGCTCGTCTCGTCGTCACCGGTCACGGCGCCGAAGGCGAAGTTGAGACGGCGCAGGTAGGCGTCTTCGATGTAGCTGGAGTCATCGGATTCGGGTACCTGGGATTTGGCGAACTGGGAGCGCTTCAAGTTGCTGGCCGTGCTGGCTCCGAAGTCGTTGGCGTTAGCAGCACCCTGTCCTGCGGTGTCATCCTCGCCGTCCCACCAGACCGTCAGCCCAACCGTGGCTTCCACCCAGTCCTGTGCGTGGTCCATGATTGCGGATACGTCGCCCACGATGATGCTGTACATGTCTTTCAGGTTCTGGTAGATCGACCACGGCACGCGGCTCTCGGCCATGCGTGCTGACTGCGCGAACGAGAAACCAGTGTCTGCGGTAGAGGTCTGCGTCATGCCGAAATTGATCGCCTGGAACCGGTTCTCGACGGGAGGAGGAAGTGGTGGTGCCTGCTGCTGCTGGTCCTGACCCTGACCTTCAGCGAACTCTTGAAGATCGGTGATGGCGGCAGCAACACGCTTCCTGTACATGGCCCACTCGACGCCCCGGACGTCCCAGTCGTTGTGGCTGACGCTGGGGCAGGAGTTGAGGAGTTGGATAGCCTTGTTCACGCATCTCTGAATGTTCTGTAGCTGTGCGCCGCGGTACCCAGGCTGTGTCAGTCCATCCTCAAGCGCGGATCTGGCGTAGTTGAAGTCTGCAGAGTGTAGAACCTCGACGACCTCCGAGAAACGGCCGCGCAGGATGGCGGCCTGTATAGCGTCCCAGAATTTTGGAGATGCGGTAGGGTTTGGCGATACTCCGTTCAAGGACTGGAGATCACCCGACTGCGGGTTGTGGTTGTTGTTGAGCCAGTCCAGCAGAACCTTGGGGATCGGTGTATACGTGCTTGCATTCGAGCCGGACAGAATAAGACTTCGGCTCGCCGCGCGCACGGCAGCACTGCCCACGCTGCCCTGCTTGACAGTGACCAGAGGCGGGTGATGAAGCGGGAGAAGCAGCGATCCCAGGAAGGCGGACTTTGTAATCTTTGAGGCTCCCTCGCCAGGTCCAATACCGCCATGCGCGGCATAAGGTCGAGATATTCCACTTTCTGTCTCTGCAGAGGCTTCCCATATCGTAGCAAGCTTGGACGATACTTCTGACAGGGTGGCCCGGAAGTCAACCTCGCTGTATTCCGCCTGTCGCGCCTTGTCGTACATGTGACAGATTTCGTCCTCCGTCTGGATGATCATGTTGTTGGGCTCGGTTACCATCGCGATGTCGGCTCTGGAGGCGAGATCTCGTGCAATTGATGGGATCGCAGACTCCTTGTTTCTAGGCGCAAGTTTTCGCTTTGGTTTGCTGGCAGGCGATGGGTTGGCCCACCGCTCGTCGAGCTTCGGCCGTTTGGCATTGTCCGGATTTGAGTAGATTCCCTTTCTCTGACCAAGAGTAGTGGACTGGGCGGGCTGAGGTTTGGAGAACTGAGACCCGAAGAAGCCGAACTTGTTCGACGAATTTGTCGTGTCTTCAACGTCCATGCCGTCGTCTGCTTCCTCTTCTTCGTCGTATTCCTCTCCCTCTTCCTCCTTAGCGTTCTCCTCAGCATCGTCTTCCTCCTCTTCTTCCTCCTCTAAGGAGTAGCCATTCTTCTTCTTTCCGAACCTGGTAGGCCGACCAAACAGACTTCCGTTTGTCGTGCTGAACAGGGACTGCGACGCACCAAACGGCTTGCCAGAAGTCCCGTTCTTTGTTCGTGGCAACGCGTAATTGGAGTCTCCAAATTCGGACGACAGGACGCTGTCGTTGAAATTCCCAGACTGGCTGAATGCTGATTCGGAGAAGTTGAGACTTGATCGGGGACCCACCTGCGAGCTCCCAAATATTGTGGACGGCGGCGGATTGCCGGATGGAGTGAACGAGTGTGACGACGACGGAGGCGGACCGGGGGGAGTCGTCGAACGATTGCTGTTTAAACTGCGCGACTTGTCTGGAGTCGCAGGGGAACTCGAGCCGTAGGGGACGCTGAAGGCCATTATTGCGCTTCGCGACCTGCGATGCGCAGGTGTCGACGTTCGGTGTCAGTGAAGTTGCTGCGTTGCTATAGACAGAGCTGTGTAAACACCATGAAGTAGGAATCGACCACCACTTTGCGGGAGTGACTGAGCTTGCACAGCGCTTCCTCCTGAGCTAGAAAGGCTTCCTCTCGGAGTGGCTGCACAAGATGATGATGGGTGATCGAGAGAAAGAGACCGCCTTTCGCTGTCTCCGCAGCGTGGTCGAGCAATTGTGAGCTCCGACTGATTTTCCATCGCAAAAGCCGCCCATCCCAGCTCAACACGCCGTCTCGACGCGCCGGCCTTGGCAGCGCCCTGGTCATGTGATGTCACCTGACATCCGCCGGCCTTAGGCACGTGATATGACGTAGGCCGCATCAGATCCCGTGATTCTCCCGTCTCTCAACTTCCCGCTCCATAGCCACAAACAGCCGATCGTGCTGTGCAGTCGATCTCCATATCTCATAGGCCACTCCGTACCTCAATCGAAGGTACTTCAGTTGATCGCGTCTATTTCTAGAAACTCGGCAAAGCTTCGCCCTGTCAGGCCTCCCATTTGCTTCATCTTCTACGACGATGATGAGTGCTTCTGCGGGGCCCCCCTGGAGCGTAGTTCCCATGGATGTAGTTTATAAAGGGCATGATGTTCTCTTGAAGTCTTGCCTTTTTCCAGTTCTCTCAGTCCTGCGATTGCAGGCTACCTACTTACCTTGCACTCAAGATGGATGCATCAGGCGACTTTTCCCAGTGTCACCACGGTGACATTTCCCACACCCAGGGCTATCATGGTCATGTTGACGTCCATGTTCCACCACTAGCAACAACTTTCAGTCGCTTCTTTACCGATGTCCCGAATCCGAACAAATACTACCCTCGTCTCTTTCATGTCAACCATAAATTTCGACGAGTGACCGTATCGCTGGACGACAAGACACCCCTGTTCTGCGTCAAGAAGTCCGTGAGGCCCGCAAAGCCAGACATCACATTGCATGCCGGATCCGACGATAATGCCCCAGTTGCTGCCGTCTACAAGTTCCAACATTTCAGCTCGACTTCCAAAATCGGCCTCGGCGACCCGAATACCGGCAACGGCGTCGTGTGGGAGGAGTTGCACAGGGAACATTCCTGGACGACCCCCAGATATAGCTTCCAGATGACACTCGATCCCCCCGGTGCACCGACGAATCACCCCCTGTGTACCCAGAGGAGGACTTTCGTATGGGAACGCACGCATCATTCGGCTTTCTCGCGCAACTGGAAGCTGGTGGATGCGCGCACGGGCGAGATCATGGCCCTCTATGGCCATAAGGACACGAGCGGCTTCACTTCGCACGGCGAATTTCAGATCAATATCGACTATGGTCGTGATTTTGACACTATGGTGATCATAACTGGCTTTGCTGCGTTTGAGAAGGAGGCGCGACGTAATGCTTTCGCGACGGGAGCGGCTATAGGGACTGCAGCGGGTGCAGGTGCTGCGGCAGGATGCTAAGCCATTTCTCCTGATCTGATTTGATGCTCAGGCATAGAAGAGTATGAGAACACTGGAGTGATGAATCGTGTTTGAACTATCCTGTCGGGAAAGTGGTTAATGTGCATCGGATTGCATTCTTGTTTATGATACCACGTTGGCGAATGATTTTGTTCCTTCTTTGCTACGAGCAATCATGTATTCAAATATGTCGTTGTATTCTCCCATGTAAATATCAGATTTATACTGTAGCTTCTGTGTTATGGACGAATTATATACCTTGGTGCAAAAGCAATACTTCTTTGAACTGTGTTGAGAGTTTTTGGCTGGCGCGCATACTACACCTTAATAGGGGAACTCCTCATGTAGACCTATTGAAAAGACTATTGCTTCCCCGCCAGGACCAACGACAGAAGCGCTGGTTCGAGTATTCAGAGTTCATCTCTAATCCTATCGTACCTGTTTCATGTTAAGCCGATAGATTTACGCAGAATAGACATACTAAAAGTCCTCATGAGAGACGCATTATCATCACTTCTTTCCGTCGAATTCGAATCAAGTAACTCGTACTGATGAATCATACGGCACCCTCCACGATGCCAGTTTCTAAGATTTACCTACTAACCTGAATTGCACAGAGATAAGACCAATATGTATACACTAGGGTTTATCGTGTTGATGATTTCGGGGCCAAGAGTGAACGGTATCAGAACCCCAGCCACGGGATTGGGAACATCCGTGAACATACCAAATAGAGTTTATGGGCCCTGCGTCATGAACCCGTAATTTTATGACTACCTAATTCCACCACTTCCCTGACTTGATGCTGCAGATCTTTCTTTACCCTTATCATCAAGAAATGCCGCAAAAAAGCACCATCAGGGATCGCTCCTCCGCGCAGCAGAGGGAAGAAGCGAGATCTGCCATCCAAGATCTATTCGACCATGTCGAACAATACAACTCACCACATATAGAAGACAAGCAGCACAACCTTCTAAAGAGCAGATCAATTCCGATGACATTTGACGACGAAGGCCGCTATGACCACCCCTCTTGATTCCTACTTTTTCGAACCTTTGCCCCTGGGATAATATCTCCTGTAGCATCCTATCAATCCGGACCCAGGTATCGCAGTAGACATGCGGAGATACCCAGACTTTGAACTTTCTTACTATTTAACACGTCCGCTGAGGAGGGCAGAGGCGATCAACCTATACCTCCTCCGGGAATTCACTAACGCCCCCAAAAAAGGAACAGAGGATGACTCTGGAGATCTCATGACCATGTCTGAGTGGCATCCAAGTGGGTGAGTTTGGATGTCAATTAGCTATACTTTCAAAAAGGGATTGACTCTTTCATCGACAGTGGCTTTCCGGAATTCATCTTCGAGAACAAATTAGTCCCAACCGTGCTGTACTCTTATAACCCTAGATGGCGTCCCCAAGACGACTTCGTCCTTCAATCGACTAAGCCTCATATCATGTTCACGATGGTTCATGACCTCGTGAGTGATGAGAGGCTGCTGCGGGGGCAGGTACTTCCAATTTTGGCGACGATTAAGACGCGTCTGGGTCTTGGAAGGCTGAAAAGTCATGTGGTTATTCCTGTATGCAGATTCCTTTTCTTTCTTTCTCTTTTTGAGATATATAATTTTTGCTGCTTCCCCGCACAATTTCTAACTGATAAAATATTTTCATTCATGGGTCCCCAACACGGAAGGATCCTCCGGGCCTATTTTGATGGGGAGAAACTCGTCATATATAAATCAGTACTATACGACTTCACGCGCAGGAAACATGCCCCTGTGAATCTTTTCATTCAGCACTTGGCGAATACACCTGTTGCAGAAATAAAATCTTTTCCGACTGCTTCTCTTCCTGAACGAATAAAAGGTTCAGAGGTAGATCTGAACACTGAGTAATATCAATTGTTTAGGATGAGCAAGAGACTTGAAAATAAAACTCTATTGTCTGAACAACGGACTGCATGTCATTCACAAGATTTTGTCTTCTGGTGGGAAAAAAACAATTAATATTGCATACCTTGACGTCTGCTTATAGTTTTCCGAAGAAGGGAGCAGGGAGCATTATTTGCGTCATAGAGGACGAGAAATTGTCCGGAGTGTCCAGTAGTACGGCTTCCGTTCGGAGGGGGTTAGAGAATTCTTCCGGAAGGCGGTGTGGGTTGAACAGAATATCTTGATTAGTCATCGAGATATGTGTGCCTAAACCGTACAGAGATTGAAAGCATTCCAACCACCACCATGCCACCCAAATCGCATAAAACTCAAAGAAAATCTATCGAGCAAGAGGCGCGAATCCTATTGGCAGTTTCTGCTTTAAAAAAGCCAGAAATTCAGTCTGTTTTCAAGCAGCATATCTTTATGATGTTCCTTTTATAACTCTACATGACTGACTTTATAGCAGTATTAATCAGACTGAGCAGTGCACCAATGGGCATAAATTAATCATTACTGAAGAGTATACGCTTGTACAGTGGATATTATCTATGGATAGATGTGGAGCAGCTCCCCAACTGGTGGCTGTACAAGATATGGCCAATTTTCTTCTCTCCGAGCGCGGTCTGACAACTGTAACGGCGGACCTAAGACTTCTTAGGCGGAGGCTCGTTGGGTTTATCTTGAGGACAGAAAGCAAGAGAAAGAGATGAATAAATAGGCCGTTACTAGCAATGTTGCTATCAAGATTGCTATTTGAGTTGACCACAGGGTCCTAATACCCATGGTTAAGGAGCGTCTTATATACATGCTGAGTTCTGCCCGGAAATACCTATCCGATGGATCATGACTATGGATCATGACTATGGATCATGGAGGTGGATCGTAGACCTGGATCGTGAGAATGGATCGTAGACGATCCAGTATGGTCACATGACTTCCCCTCGTCAGCCTTGTCAGTGATCTCTAGGCTGTGCCGTAACACCATCAATGCTATGGGATGGGCATTACCATACTGCATTATATTCAAAGTGAAGACTCATCAAGAGTCATGGGATGAGGAACCAAGCTTACCACATAATTGGAGAATTGAGATAAGTCCTAATGGATGGACCACTGGTGAGATTGGAATTTTATAGCTTCAAAAACTGTTTATTCCATCCACAACTGCCTGTATAAAGAGGAGATATCAGATGCTGATTCTTGATGGTTATGGAAGCTATTTGACTCCTCAGTTTGATAAAATCTGCACTGAGAACAACATTATCCCAACCTGCATACCACCACATTCATTGCATCTTCTACAACCTCTTGATGTCGGTTGTTTTGCTGTTTTGAAGTGAGCATATGGCTGTATGGTGGAGGATAAGATGCGGCTTGGCATCAACCACATTGACAAGCTCGACTTCCTTGCAGCACATCCACACGCTCGTGCGGAAACCTACAAACCAGAGAATCTCATTAATGGCTTCGCAGCAACTGGATTAGTGCCATTAGTACCGACAAGCAAATCACAAGATGAACATCATATTTTCCTCCGCAAGATTTTTGCCTAACAACACGCGTTATCTCCAGATGCTCCTCTAATAAGACCTTGCTAGCATCGTTGCTATGCACTCCACTCTCCGCATGACAGGCCCCGCCCCACACGGAACCGTGAGTGACAGGCCTGATATACGCGATAAGTGGGCTGTCTGCGTGTCGATCCAATTCTCGCTCTAACTACGGAGTTGCCGCTTGACAGGCTTCGAGTGGAGAACTTCCCCAGAGGATACTGACTTCAGAGCTGCCTAGCTTTCAAGGTTTACAAGCAGACCATACGATGGATGTGTACATCACAGAGTTTGAGTCGACCACGGTACTTGATACTTTGTCATCGAACCACAGGATTTGTCTTAGAAAACAGTCTTGGTGTTGTTGTCTGGAAGTATCAGAAATGTGGACTATTGTCTTCTCTCCAACAGATCATTATGTGCACGTTGTGATACCTCTATCTGAGGAGGCTTCATAGCGTCTGAACCGTTGGTCAAGCGTTTCCAACGTATAATGGATCTGTTGCCACATAAGGGCGCCACCGGGCCGTAGGAACCGAATCCTGGGAACCGGGAAACCTGGGGATTTGATCGAGAGAGATTGCTCCTAACCTAAAGAGGCTGTCTTCGTGCTAGATGTGGCAATCCCACAATGGCTCCCCGGATGGCACTAATCAGCGATTTGCATGTCCCTTGGTTACTGTGACCCATGGCGACGTTTCATTGCAGGTAAGACTATCGCCACATCTGCTCCGGCTGACCCCGCCAACAGTCTACCATCTGCGTCTTTTCTCGGCCCCGATGGCTTCGGGTACACAGGTGTCTGAGGTATTAACCTCAGTTGATCCTGGTTCGGGGAACCAGAGCATGAATAGAAAATTTGTTCTGTAGACGGCCCACTTCTGTTTCCAATGAGCGAGAGAGGTATATATAATCAAAGGAATGGCCCATGTGGCTGTCGAGCCTTCAGTATATCAATCGCAAGTTGAAGGCCCTGTCTGTACAATCGTGTCAATTTTAACTTTAGGTGCTGGTGTTTCTTCTTGTTAAATCAAGATGAAGTTCGGAAGGGGAAACGGCCTTCTTAAAACTGCCCTCTTTTCTGCGGCATGGGCCTCCTTGATCGGCCAGTCGGCGGCTGACCTCAAGGGTGTTTTTGCCCACTATATGGTACGCTTGAGAGACCCGTGGAATTTCCTGTGGGATTTACAACCGTCTAACCTCTTGGACAGGTTGGCTCTATGACAGCAGATGAGGCCGTGACAGACGTCAACGACGCCAAAGGTCTTGGAATCGATGCTTTCGCGCTGAATGTCCAGAGTACCGACGGCTGGGCTACGTCGGCCATTCAGCACATGTTCGATGCAGCTGGATCTGCTGGATTCAAACTCTTCTTCTCATTTGACATGAACTCCTTTAAGGATCCGAAGGACTTTCTGCCTCTACTCCAACAGTACGCCAACCACACCGCGTACTACAGGCACAACAACAGGCCTTTCGTGAGCACCTTCAAGGGAGGCTCTGCAACGTTCGGGCAACAGAATGCAAACGACGGATGGGATGTTGCGTTCAGAAAACCCAGCGGCGTCAACCCATTCTTTGTCCCCAACTTTGATGACGCGAGCGGCTACCCGTCCAGCTTCTTCGATAACTTCCCGGTGGTGGACGGTGTCTTCGGCTGGGAGACGGCGTGGCCTTCTGAGGGCGCAGGAAAGGTCAACGTTAGCGACACAGTTGATAACGCCGTCCTCGAGGCTGCGAGAGCAGCGAACAAGGTTTACATGATGCGTACGTATATCCCTTTGACTTGAGCCTGTCAAACATGATGCTAATATTCCACCAGCGCTCTCGTCGCTCCAGTTCAAGAATCTGAATGGCCAGAATTGGTATCGCATTGGCGAACTCAACTACGCACAGCGTATTGAACAGGTCCTTGAACTGCAGCCGGACTTCGTCGAAATCATCACGTGGAATGACGCGGGTGAGAGCCACTATATCGGAAACTTCTGGCCAGAGCAGCTCGCCGGCAGCGATATTGGAAAATACACCAATGGCTTCGACCACAAGGGCTGGCAACAACTTCTTCCTCCCTTCATCCAGGCATACAAGTCTGGTAATACGGACATCACGAAGCTCTACCCGCCCTCTGGAAAGAGCGCCTCCGGAGCGATGTGGTACAGACCGGTTCTGACCACCTCGGACTGCCCGGACAAGCCGTCCGGCTGGCAGGACGCCCAGGATGCGGTCAACTATGCCGTCCTCCTTCCAGAGAACGCTCAAGGCTTCCAGATCAACGTGTACAGCAACAACCAGCAGATCGGTTCCTTCCCGGCGAAGCCGGGCATGAACTCACGCATGGTGTTGGGCCTGCAGGCCGGGCCGCAGAGGCTGGAGGTCGTGGATGGTTCCGGTGCCGTGGTCGCCAGGGCAGAGGGTACCAAGGATGTGCAGACGTCGGCCGATATGTGCAACTACAACTACGTCGTTGTGGGATTGTCGTGAAGTGAAAGATCTTTGATGGACCTCTGTCAATATTTGCCATCTAACGATCAGATCTTTTCTTATATATATATATATATATATAAACCGATGCGTAGAGCATACAACTTTTAAAATATAACAGATTATAATGGCATGGAAAGAGAATTTAATCATGGTTAGAGACCAGATTCCCTAGCACGTTTGGGGGTTAAACTTCTGCCCACCCCGACCTCGTAAGGCGCCCAGCGCCTCAAGGCTCATATGTCGCGCTAAACAGGCTTCTGTAACTGTTAATTGTTATGCTTTGATATTGCTGGCCCCCAAGCAACGTCATCAGTTATCGATAGATAACCTCACTAATTTCCCCCCAGACGGGGTACTCTCTCGACCATACAATCGGGAGGAGATGACCGACTTTGTGTTCACGTTCAGCTCTTATTATATGTGATGAAAGAATCGACAAGTTGCCATTATTTCTCACCTATATAAATCAAGAAGCGAGAACTCAGAAAAGTATAGGACAACATTTACAGATATCTGGTATGAATTTGGAGATCCGAGCACAGCCTTGTCAGCCTTACAGCCTCCATCATCCATTTACCGAACAAGGCAGGGATGGGCAATTCAGATGACGTCATTCATGGATGCAGTTGAAACTGAAATGGAATCTTATAGAATAGATGCTATATGGGGTACCAATAACTGCAACTATATGTCTAGGCACTTTTCGTGGCCGAGCGGTTTACCTATGAGATGGAACAAATCTTTATGCACAGCCTCAAGTATGTAGTATCCATGTAGTACTAAATATCCCCGCATGGGAGCGTGCGCATTCGACCAGGTATAAGAATGTCCCATTTGTCCACCGTCTCAATCAAACTCAACTCACTTATACAGCCACAATCAAGTTTTCGTTTCAAGGAAACTGCTATTACCCATTCCCAAGATAAATACCTACCTACCTACTTGAATATTTACTTCCTCCTCTCTCGCTCCCTCTCTGTGTCCTTGCAAACACCCAAGCAACCATGCGATTCGAACGAGGAGCCCTGAACCCCAACCCCGGCGGCACTGGCCACTTCATGGGGGAATCGGGAATCGAAGCCGCCGCTAGAAGAGGCCTCGAGCGCCGGAAAAGAGAACAAGCAGAGCAGGCTTGGACAGCAGCTGCCAATAATGATGCCATCTCGCAAACGACTACCATCGTCGGTGATGTGGAAAAGGGGAAAGGTGAAGAAGGATCGTTGTTCAAGAGGACATCAACAACAACAACGGATGTGGAAGAGAGCGGGCCATCTTCTGGATCTGGCAAAGATGGTAACAACAACAATAATAATAATTCAGATAACTTGAACCGGAAGCGGAGTTCTTGGAGGTCTATGAAAGACAAGATATTTGGAAAATAAGATGGGGGGCTTCTAACACAGTGTTGTTAGTCATAAATCATCATTCAGCCTTTTCCAGCGGATGCTGGGGTGTTATACACACACATATGTAAGTATCTATATATGGTCCGCAAGGTATCTCTCTTGCTCTGTTCACGGAGCATCCAGAGCCATAACTGAGCTTCTATGAGATTCTGCTAGCCTTTGAGGGCGACAAGTTGCAGTTTTAGCTGTTCCACAGAGTAACAGCGAGAACCAATCCCAAATGCATGTACTGTACATACATACAAATGAAAACCTACCTTGAAAAGGAAAGCAAAATCACTTCAAGTCAATGAACAAAGTAGAATGGAATAAATAATATATATATATTTAAAAAATTTCAAAAACCTACAACATACAGGGTTCACTGGTGGTCACCCACCCAACTACTAACTGCCTGGTGTGTGGGCTTATACGTAGTCAATAGGCCAGTGGGTGCAGCCTGGGTGAGCTGTTTCGCGACCATTGGTGAGCTAGGGTGAATGCAGAATAGATAGGGTGAGCCTTAAGAGTTGGAGTGACACTCACCCTTCAAGAATAAGAGAATCAGGTGCCCACCCTCCAACAAGCTGTATGTTCAGAACTCCCTAGAAGAAGCTATGCGGGATCCCACAGGAAAACTGCTCGACTGCTCTGTCCAACGATATTCAAGCTAGATACTGTCACACTGTACTGATGAATAGATGCTAAGCATAAGGTACTTTAGATAGTCAGTCGGGTATACAGGATTAGGTCAGAGTGTGTATAATCAATTCCAGTAGATGTTATAGCCCCTAATATCCCAATATCTCATCCTAGTAATAGTCCTTCCCATAGTCTGCAACGATTTTAGACTGTTGACTTTGAGCCAAGTATCTAAAGACACTGATGAGAAGCCTTACTATCTCCCTACGGCCAACTGGATCCAGAAGCTCAAAACGTTTCTGACCGGTAAAGTAGCAAGTCTTTGCTAATAGGTCCGCGTTCGCACAGACTCTGCAGGTAGGTCGGAGACATTATGGCTCTGCTGACATGTATGTCCCTTCGATCGAAGCACACCACGAATCCATTGTATTGCTTAAGCTGAGAATTCTGAGAGTACGCGATTGTAGCTTGTGAAACGGCATGTGGTACTTCACGCCTGGCCATTCCAATGAGGCCAGACTCCTTTATGATCTGCTTTGGCGATGTCACTTAACGATCTCAAGTCACTCAACAGCGCAAGCGGGGAAACTGCAACTCTTACTGATAGGATAGCTACTGGGGTACTGAGAGACTTATCGTCACTATTATACCCAACTATAGGACCATCTCCCCTTAGTTTGCCACGAAGTTTCAATTGAGCGATTTCAAATGGAACATTCCCGTTAAGCAGGAGATTCCTTTGCGTTGTCAGCAAAACCTGTTAACTAGCCAGGAAGAACTGTATACAGATGTTGGACTTACAATCTTTGGCCTGCCTTGGTCATGTACTTGATTTGACTCGTGATGGAGTTAAGGAGTAACTTGAGATTCCCATTCCTCAGGACTCTGTGTGAAGATCGAGTTAAATTGACCAATATCTGGGTTGTGAAAATCTCTCGGTTCACGATTCTGAAGTTGTTCCCGACTTGGCCCGCAGAAGATGCCCGCAATTTTCTGAAGTTCTGGATACAGGACAGTCAATTCAGACGGTTAATTGATCGGCCTGAAGCGGCGAACATGAGAAGGTAAGACGTTCATACCTGGATCCCCGTCAGCTCGCACATATTCTGGCCCCACAAGCTCTTCTGCTGTAAGATTCTCGGTGACTTTCACTTTTGCGATTTCAAGATGTATGGAGGTCCATTTCCAAAGCTTCTGCAGAAGGATCGATACGTCCGCAGATGACGGCATTTTTGGTATTGAGGCATTATCAGGACGACGCAAAGTAGAGGAATCCATCTTGAAATTCTTCGCAGTATTCCTGCAGCCTCAAGTAAGCAGGGCGTCAAAATAGACGATGATGTTGTGGCAGTGGCCGCAGCGCAGGTGACGATCTTGTAATGCTCCAGTCACTGCCTGAGGTATTCACTGCTAACCGCTTCTTCCACCGCCTTCATGAAGTGGAAGTTTTCTTCCGAAAGGCTTCTCTATTAGTTCTCTACTGTCTGCTTCTTCTCTAGGTTCCAGTTCAGCAAACCTTAAAAAAAGCTCATCAGAGCTTAAAGGTTAAAAAAATTGCATATTTTATTGAACCTTACTGGGCTCTTTTTTTTTCATTCCGGCTTGGCATTAGAGCATATTGAAGAATATAAATTATAAAGTTAATTATATAATACTATAGATTTAGTTTTTTTTAAATTTTATAATATATTGCCTATATAGAATACCTTACTATGTATAAACTAAATATATGTAAAGCATATACCCGACCGAAGTCGGCTATGGCACGATCGCCATCTTCGCCGGCCGAGGGTCCCTACTGACCGAGATCTGTCGGCTCAACGATGAAATGAGCCTGTTGATGGTCGGGTCGAGCGCCAACGTGACGGGTAGCGGGCAGAAGTTCCGGGTCGAGGATATCGAGGACGAGATCAAGGAGGCGGCGGATCTGATTGTAGATTGTGGCCTGCAGAGATATCACATCTACGGGCGGGCGTCGATCAATATGGATTTTGGGAATATGAAGATGCTGCGGATGGGGTCGTGCTACGAAGTTGTTTCGGGAGGGGATGCGCAACTTTTGGGGCATCGAGTTGCCTGAGGATCTGGAGTTCAAGACGGACCGTGTGTTGTCATAATGTAGACGTGTCCCCCACTTTCCTAGTATCCTTGTCGTTAAGTAACTGTTGAAGGAAATTACCTATTCAATATTTGGCACGATCGATGTGGTTAAGCATATCTTTTATAGAATAGATATACTAATAGATGAATTCTTTCAATACATGTAAGATCTAGCTACATATCGGATCACCCTCTAGTAAACACGGTTTCTATCCCTTCTATGGCTTTCTAGGCTCCTTTTCCTGAAGATGTCTACCAGATGCTTATAGCTTAATAAAATAGATGAAAAAGATCGCAAAGGAAAGGAAAAAAAGTCCCTCTTGAGGTTGGAAGGACAAGCGTATCTTCGTCTAGATTGTCAAAACTAGCGTCTTTGAATGTATCTAATCGTTCCATGACAACGTCACATTCCTCTGTCCCATCCTCATAGGTTGAATTGATCACAGGGTTTAGATACTTATATCACGGACAAAAACCTGCCTTTGGTGCGCCTTAAAAGGGTTTATGGATGCTCTATCCAAGGTTGGTTGCTCTTATCACTGTCTGCTTTCTTACAGATACTGATGATGGCTTAGGCACGGGATTATTGAAGCAGCCTTCTGCGTGTCATTGTACATGTACAGCTGAATTCCCGGTACAGAACCACTAGAATAAAACTATATCAGACGCAGCCGGATAAAATGCCTCGCCAGGTCATCTCCAGGCACAGTCAACTGGCTACCGTTGGCGTCGGTACAAGGAGAGTAGAAATCGCACTGCCCCAGGCGACACACGAAATGCAAGCCCCGTGGAACGCTCTTGTCGCGGCTTGCGAGTTGCCTCTTGCTTGATGCACCGCAGTGACACGGTGGATTCTGTGGATCGTTCCCGCGATCGTCGGCAAAGCAGAGGAACTTATTGCAATGGTTACATCTGTAATATGGGCGTCCAGCATTCCCATTTCGATTCGACGAGCGCGTTGTGATTTCGGTGCTGGGTCGACGACATTTGAAGCATTTCGGAGGAACATCTGGAGATGGTGCAAGGTCCACTACTCGTGCGGTTGAAATGTTGAAGGATATAGCAGACTAAATACTGAATGTTAGTATCTTTCTTAGAAAGTAAAGAATGGGGGGGGGGGGGTATGTACACTCATAGCGAGAGAAAATTGAAACAAGTTGGCGCGGCTGCTTACGAAAAGAGAAAAGATTTCTGACGTTGAATAGAAAAAAGGATGCTTAGAAGGTAAAAACTCTGATGAGGACAAATCCAGCTCAGATGGCATGGGGCTGCTCTTCTCTATATAAAGAAGGCGAGACAAAGAGCTACCAGGCTAGGCTACGCAACCTGCTTGGGTGAAAGATGATTTATATCAAAGACAGCAGGTAGCAGGTGGCCACTGACAGAGAATGAAGAGTCCATTGGACCTAGAAGCTACTTTGTTGTTGAGTTGAATGTATACGCAAGACTGACACAGCCTTTTAAGGCCCACAGTGAATTTACACGGTCTGGTGAAATGAACCAAATGTGAATTGTCTCTCTTACAGAAGGCTTGAAACTTTCCAAGCAAGTATTATTGTAGTGACGCAGTCAAGTGACTGGCTGCTTGATATGCGCAATAGCCAGTTGGATATGCTTTCTGAGCCAGTTCCTATCCTATAAATCATGAGTGGCAGGTATGTCCATTTGAATCAATCCTCTTCTAAATTAGAATTAGATAATCTAGCTGTATTTTCCACAGGATTGCTTACTCTTTTAGCTTGTTTTCTTAACTTCATTTTATGGTTTACTCTATTTACCAAGTCTGGATATTCTTCAGATTTCTCCATCAACTTGGACCCTTCTTTTCATGGAGTAATTAGGCTACCTCATGAGAAGACATGATGTAATGAAGGATTTGATGAAGGAATATTAACTTTGGTATGCAAGAACTAATAGAAACTTTCGATTCAATCTAATGCCTAGAGACAGAAGATATGAGAAAGGTAAAGAGGAAAACTACCTAATAGCATGAAGCTCAGTTTTATATGTAATTCCCCTTCTTTCATCGCCCTAGAGTGCTCCAGAACTCTTGGCTGATTCTTTAATCTTATACCTGCAGGTTCCATCTATCTGAGACCCTTTGATCCCTTATATAAAGAAATTGTATCCCGCTTTGACTGAGATCCCTGAACACCCCGAGATTCCTGCAGATGAGACCGGGTGGCAGTTTTATGCTGAAGGAAGTATTCCGGTTGGTCCGAGACCGCGGAATCTTACAAATATCCCCTCAGAGTTTTGAATACATATATATTCCATCACCTAATCAAACTGTCATATGTCAAACACCAAAATTGGATTTGAATGCCAGGGTTAAGAAGAGAAGAGAAACATTCAGTACAGACTCAGAAATGTATACCAGAAACCTCTATCTCTCATGCCTTTGAGCACAAGTGAGGTAAACTGATGATAGTGGTGGTTCCAGCTACTAATTAAACCATCTATAATTTATCTAAATAGAGCAACAAGCCAACAAAAGACCAGCGGCCCTGTCCCAAAGCAGTGGTCTGGAGATGATTAGTGTCTAATCTATGGCAAACAATAGAAGCACAAGCTTGAATCATTTCTTTGCGTTTTATCTATTCCAGCCAGTTGCTTTCATTGCCACTATGAGGTATACCCGCCTTCAAGTGATGTCAACAGAACATCATAGACAAAAATATCAACGCCACGAGGGATAATATAAGCTTAAAAATTTCGGGTGTAACGACGGGCCTAGGACTTCTTAGGCAGAAAGCCGTTGAGTTTATCTTGAAGACAGAAGACAAGGAGAAAGATAGATAATTAGTCGTTACTAGCAATACTAACTCTAGGATTGCTATTTGAGTTGACCACGGGGTCCTAATCCCCATGGTTAAGGAGTGTCTTATATACATCTTGA